>NW_028252369.1:0-331000 GCF_964263255.1 Lissotriton vulgaris | reverse complement strand
ACCATAACTTCCCCCAATACACTGCTAATGACCTGACGCCATACTGCGACTTGTCCTGCATCCAGTGTAGGTAGAAATTTACCATTTGCCATATATTTACGAACATGCTTTGATAGACATCATCCAAAAAATTTCCGCGGGATGATGCCACCCTCAGGTTACGCCTTTCATTATATCGTTTTTATCAATGTTGTTGTCACTTGGTGGCATGCCCCCTAAAACATATATTTCAGGCTATATGTCATTGCCTAAGCATATCTGATGGTTTAAAATTCTCAAGCATGTGCTCACAATGCAAAAGAATGACCATGGTGACTCTGATATCCACTTAACTATCCTTTCAAAGTGGGCATACTGTTAAACCTAGATGCACACATTTTAAAAGATTAACCACACCTGAGACATGAAGTGTAGTCTGTAAAACAAAATGATGTGTATCAGTGTTTTAAGTGTGATGAAAAGGTAGAGGCCCCTAAAAGAAGTGTGAAACCTTTACCGCAGTGGTAGCCTGTGTAATAAGTATACGTGAAATAGCGGTTCACTGACAAAATATCGAAACCACAAATATAGTAGGAGATAAATATTGTATCAATAACATTGAGCATAAAAATATTGTTATCCTATATCGTTATCCTATATTTATAATGTAAATAACAAAAATATTGAAAAGAAATATCATTATACACTAATATCGAACACAAAAATATAGTTTTCTTGATGTAAACAAGGTCAAACATAGTAAACATTAAATATATTAACATTAAACAGTGACATATAATGTGAATTAAATATATTAAAATAATTTAGAATTATATATATTTTGTACTTATTTAAAAGAAAACTCATATATATGTATGTGTATGTATGTTTATTTAAACATATATCATATTAAAATAATAATTATCATTTATGTTACAATTTACACATTTTTTGGGAACTTTAAAAACACAAATGTATATATACATATATATATACACCTTTCCACCAGTGCTGGTAAAAGAGTCACGCTGTCACGGGCGGTCCTGTGCAGCCACCAGCAGGCTTCTTTATTCGCTCCACAAATCTTCTAGTTTTCGAAGAAAACAGGACACCCAGAGCTTCAGTTAAAGGATTTATTTGGCAGATGAACAAATCTCCACGACGCGTTTCGCCATTACGGCTTGGTCACGCTCGTCTCGTGGTGCTGACAGCCATTTTTTAAACCCAACACCCAAGTGCACATAGGTTATCATCACGGGAAAGTGGTGGACATCTTGTAACATGTTAATTGCTAGGACATATCATTGGTTTTAAAACTATAATCACTGTTGTGTAACCCAAGTTCATGCCAACGATCAAAAGACACAGATTCATAATATATCAACAATCTCATGATGTCCAATGAAGTCCCATATTACAATGCTAATTCAAACGTAATTATGTGATTTACGCGCGGATATTCAGACATATTATAAAACATTCATTAATATGCAGGTTATTATAGATTTTTCGCTCACAGTTCTTAAAAGATCAAGAAACATCCCACTATCTTGTTCTTTTCTTAGATTGGTTGTTATGATCAAGCTCTTATGTCATTGGTTAATCATTGTTACCTGGAAACCACAGCGTCTGATCTGTGAACTACCGTGAAGTAAAGACAAATCTCATGCAGTAACATTCCAATAGTACTGTTTGCATTAACTTGTTGTGGTGAAGCCCCTGTGGGCATACAATTCACATAAACCTCTAATCTTGCCCAAGTGGGCTATTCGGTAGTTCATTGTCAAACAGTCTGAAATTGTAGTTTCCAATTTGATAGTACAGCCCAAGTGGGCATATATGCATGAACCTACATACCGACCCAGTGGGTACTTCATAAGGTGATCATATACCCAATACTCTTCCTATACATGATTTTGGTAATGAATGTCCAACATAATGAGTTACTGAGCAGGTACATCAATTGATTTTGTCATTAGTGATAGTAAATCTAATTCCGCATAGTCATCCATTTTCTTCCGCTACCCCATGATGTGTGAAATCTAAAAATAAAATTATGAATATTAAAATCAAGAAGACCATGGACATTTTCTATATTTTGATACTTTGATCAATGAATCATTCATGCAGATGTATAGACAGTTCTTCTGTGATGTTCAAACCTTTCGGTGTAAGACTTTCAAAATCCACAATGTATTTGGACTCTGAGAGAAAGTTCTCGATTTCCTCCTCTCACTCCAATATCAACATTATCAATTACTCCCAATTGTACAAGTTTCTCATTTTGCATATGCATTGCTGTGAAATGTCTTGCAACTGGGTACTGTTTGTTGTTATTATGTATGGCACGTAAGTGTTCCAACACCCTTTTCTTTGCTGAGTGTTTTGTACTGCCTACGTACCATTTGTTGCAAGGACAGATCAGTATGTATATGCTGTAGGGTGTGTTACATGTCAACCGTTTCCAGATCGTAAACTCTCTATTGGTGTTAGGAACAGTCAGTGTTTTGCAATCTTTGCTAAACTGACAGGCTTTACACTTCTGACAGCATTTGAAACCCACATTTACTTGGTTCTTGGAAGCTATTTCTAAGGTTACATAATTTTGGCTAAGTTCATCTCTCAGTGCTTTCCCTTTTCGAAATGTAATTTGGGGATTATCATTTAGATAATTTTTAAGATGATTGTCCGTCTGTAGGACGTGCCAGTGTTTTTTAAAAATCTTGCGCACCTCATGTGCTTGGCCAGAGAAGGTAGTTATGAATCTCACGTTCTCTGTTTCCTCTGTCTCTCTACGAGGGTTCAGTAATTCTTCTCTGTTTTTTTCAGCAACTCGTGTTTTCGCTGTATTGATAATTTTCTGACTATACCCTCTGCTGCGGAATCTGTCACACATCACCTTTTCTTCGTCTTGATATATTCCTGTGTACTACAAATACGTTTTGCACATAGTAGTTCACCATAGGGTATGCTACATACTAAATTGCGGGGATGACAACTTCTGGCATTGAGAATACTATTACCTGCAGTTTTTTTGCAAAATAGTCGGGTGTTTAACTGATTGTCAGTGACCTCCACAATCACATCTAAGAATTCAATCAATCGATTACTGGTATGCTCTGTCAGTTTCAAATTCACATGGTTGAGGTTCAGTTTGTCAATGAATAATCACACAGACATCTCATCCCCACACCAAATGAAAAAAATGTCATCTATGTATCTAAGCCACAGGGCGACATGTTCGAATTCTGCCATTTCTCTGACGACCTGCTCCTCCCACCAGCCCATGAATAAATGTGCGTAACTGGGGGCGAAGCAGGTCCCCATGGCTGTGCCCTGTGACTGTTGATACAAGATGTCGTTAAAGAAAAAAAAGTTGTTGTTGAGACAAAATTCGATCATATGAATGATCATTTCAGAGTGTTGTACATAAGACACTGATCGTGTCTTGAGAAAGTGTTTAACTGCCTCTAAACCATACTCATGCTGGATGCTGGTATATAGACTGCTTATGTCTAGTGTAACCAATGTGTATTGCTTTTCCCAATGAATACCGTTGACAACTGTAAGAAAATGTGTGGTATCTTTGATGTAAGATGGAAGAGACATCACATAAGGTTTTAGGTAGTAGTGGTCTATATATTTTGAGGTATGCTCCAATAGAGAACCAATTGAAGATACAATTGGACGCCCCGGTGGATTAAGGGGGTCTTTGTGTAATTTGGGGAGAAGATATAAGATCGGTATTCTGGGATGTGCACAATAAAGGTATTGGTATTCCTCAAGCTCCAGTAAACCCTTGTCTTTCGACTCCAATAATAGATCTCTAAAAATCATATTTGATCATAGTAGTTTATCACAATTAGTTTCACAATAACCATTTCTGTCATCTAGTTGACATAGACCCTCTCTCAGATACTTGTTCTTTTATAGTATCACCACATTTCCACCTTTGTCACTTTGTCTGATGACAATACTGTTATCAGTTTTCAAATTGTCAATAGCTGTTATTTGATTACTGGTTAGGTTTTTCTTGGTCCGTGCTATTTTCTGATTGCGTATTCTGGTTAGATCTTTTAAAACACCTCTTTCAAATACGTCAATCGCATCACATTGGATGGCTGGTAGAAAGACTGATTTTGGTTTAAAAGTAGATCCTGGGTTGACCCCCACATTAGTACCCCATATATCCCAATCTGGTGTGGAAACATTTGCAGGGTCAGAGTCAATAACATGCAATAGTTCCACATCATGTGTGTCAAGATTACTGATAGTGGTAGATGTACTCACATTTTCCCCAGATTTTGGTTTGGTCGCAAACCAATTTTTCAGCTTAAGTTTTCTTGAAAACATGAATAAGTCAATACGAGTTTCAGCAAAATTCATGTTACTCAATGGACGAAAGGATAGACTAAGGGCCAAAGTATTTTCTTCATCCTTGGAGAGTGTCCTTTCTGTTAAATTGACAACTGTCATATTCATTTCTGGTTTTTGCTCCGTGTTGCCATTCCCATTGGAGCTTTGTTTCCGCCGACACCTCCTCTTTTTGGCTTGTTTGTTGCGGTGATTCCGCCTCTGTTGCCTCGTCTTCGGCCTCTTTGTGAGCCACCCGCTTGATACAATTCTGTCCGATTCTTGCTTATCATTTGGAATTGTAATAAAAAATTGGGGTTTCTTGTTGGGTCTACTACTGCGTCTTGGTTGGCTTCCAAATTAGAAGCATCTGAAGCATTGTCATCCTATATGTCACTTTCCGTGACTTCATGACTTAAGCTGGGAGTATTGGTTTTCATTACAGCTAATCCAGTTTTTTTGTCAAACAGGTGGTCATATTTCTTTTGGAACGTGAGGGTTCATCCGGATTGGTAATCTTTGTAGTCTCTGATAAATTTGCGTTGTTTTTTTGCAGTGATCTCCTCTTCTAGTTTTTCCATTCTATTGGAAAACTTTTAAAGAAATTCCTTCAACGGATGCAGACATGCTCCAGAAATGGACGGACAATTCAGCAGCGTGTTCTATGACCATGATGCGTATCTTGGTGAAATATGCCCTGAAGGACAGATCTAAACTTCTGGCGGTACTAGAACAGCTAACTTTGGAAATTAGTCAACTTATTTCCAAAGAAGCGTTGGAGGAATTTCTTAAAAAGTTTTCCAATATAGGTTTAAAAAATGGCTGTCAGCACCACGAGACGAGCGTGACTAAGCTGTAATGGCAAAACGCGTCGTGGAGATTTGTTCATCTGCCAAATAGATCCTTTAACTGAAGCTCTGGGTGTCCTGTTTTCTTCGAAAACTAGAAGATTTGTGGAGCGAATATATATATATACACGTACACATATACACACTACACTACAAACTGTAACAAATAAACTTGAAAAAAATCTAAAAAAAACATACTACTTTAATTACACATAAAAAGTAAACAAAATAAAAAAAGACATTTTGCCAAACTATATTACATATTACAGACAATAATAAAGAAAAATAATAGAATGTTAAATACACAGAAACATCATAAAAATATAAATTAAATCAATATAAACAAAACTATAAAATTGTAGGAATAATACATATACTATTCCCACTTCAATCTCTACAACAGTAGAGAACTTGTTGGACTCAGGAGGGGTAACATTTATTATTCCCACTATAGTCTGTGCAACAGTAAAAAAAGCGTTGGACTCAGAAGGGGTACACATTCCTATTCCCACTCCAGTTACTGCAAGAGTAAGGAAAGTGTTGGTTTGTGGAGGGGTACTATTTAGTAAGCCCACTCTAGTCAGTGCGAGAGTTGGGAAAGCGTTGAACTCAGGAGAGGTAAAATTTACTATTCCCACTCCAATCTGTGCAACAGTAGGGAAAGTGTTTTGGGTTAAGAAGGGGGCAAATTTACTATTCCCAATCTAGTCGGTGCAACAGTAGGTAAAGCGTTGGACTCAGGAGGGGGTACAAATTACTATTCCCACTCCAGTCTCTGCAACAGTAGGAAAAGTGTTGGATTGCGGAGGGGTAACAATGTACTATTCCCAATGCAGTTGTTGCAACAGTAGGGAAAAAGGTAGGACTCAGGAGGGGTAACAATTTATTATTCTCACTCCAGTCTGTACAACAGTAGGAAAAGGGTTGAACTCAGATGGGGTAAAATGCACTATTACTACTCCAGTCTGTGCAGCAGTAGAGAGAGTAGAGAGAGAATAGTTCATTTCAAACAAATAAAATATTTTAACAACTACATTAAGGGGCTCATTAAAATGTTGGGCGGATGACACCATTGCGGATTGGAACCACCGACCTGCACGATTTGGATGCTACCAACCTATGGGAGGTCGGAAACATCCATTTTGCAATGGCAGCTTGTGGGGCAGGCGGAAAGGCCTGTAGCGCAAGCTGTCCTTGAAAAATTGATGTTTTTAAACATCCCTGCACCGTGTGGCAAGCTCCATAGCAGAGGCCACGGAGGATTGTCACAGCCACTTTCTGACAGCCTTTCCATGTTGGAAAGACTGAAAAGGAAAGACAAATGTAATGTTATTTACAATTAAAGAGCATAAAACAATGAATACAAAACATAATAAATAGCACATTTTTAAACAATAAATTACAATGTTTAGGTTTATAACTTAAACGTTCTACCCTTTGCCTCTACAAAATAAACAGCACACACCTAAAATATATTTTAAAATTATAATAATCACAAATTTTACATAAGTATCAGTTAAACAATTAATAGTAATTATATTTAATTGACTTCCCACCCTTTACCCCTACAAACCCAACTTGCACCTAATATATATTATAAATAAAATCTTAATTACAAAATGTACAAGATTAATTATCAATTAAACAATTAATAACAATTAACTAATAGTAAATGTATTATATTTACTTAACTTCCCACACAGTACTCCTACAAGCACAACAACCCGCACCTCATATATAACTTAAAGCATTTAATAATTAACATTAATGATCATAATTAATGATCATAATTAATTCCCTTCACTTCCTTTACCCCTTAAAAAACCACAACCCACACCAAAATATTAATTAGAAACTAAATTAATGACCACATTTACATAACTAACTACCAATTAAATCATTATTAATTATTAATCATTAAATTACTTCCCACTCTATGCCCCTACAAACTCCACAACCCACACCTAAAACTTAACGTAATTGAAAAAATGAATTAGACAATTAACATAATTAATTATATATTAAATAATTATTATAATCATTAATTATTCATTATAATTAAGTTACTTCCCACCCTGTACTTCTATAAACCCCACAACCTGCTATGGCACTAAATATACAAACAAACTATTACATTAAATTTAAAAACAACTAAAAATGTACAAACTATATTACAAAATATTAACAATAATTATACAATATATAACACAATTAAATGTATACTAAAATACATCAAAATAATTGAATACAACGATATCATGAATAACAATATTTTTGTAGATGTTATTAACAACATAGATATGTTTAACATTGATATTAGCAACATAGATATTTTTAACACCCTTAAAATCGATAATCTTGTCAATTATATTTTTTCACATGATATTTGTGCATCACGATATTTAAAACTCAATATATCTGCTTCCTAATATTGTTTTCCGATATTTTGTCTGAATATCCCTGTCACCTAGTGCCTGTGCCATATATGGGACTTCCGGTGGCATTGTATTGCAGCACTAGCATGTGACAGGCAGGAAGGTGGAGTTCTTTCTTCAGCCGGTGAATTAAAGAACTAGAGGTCCCCCTAAGGCCCATGATTAATGTCTATTTTTTTGTTTTTTTGCAAGGCAGGCATGGCCTACTTAGACCACTGATATGTATGATTTGGATGAGACTCGGTCATACAGGCCCAGAACACGATGGGGAGGTGTCAGGAACAATGTAACTGGGAGCAATACTAGATATTACACATGCATTGGAATAAAACCTATTATGCCCGGAATAAATAATTTTTGACCAAGAGCCAGAACTTGAATTAAAACTCATACTTTTAGGTGTTAAGCTCAGCAACACCAGCCACTTGTCCCCAAGATTTGCACTTGCTTGAGCCCACTAAAACTAGAAGTGAGAATCTCTCAGTGAAACTTACGCACCTAGAGCGATATTATAGAATTGCTCCCAGGGGCGTGACGGGTGTTTACGCCCGCTTTGAGCGCCCACTTTGCACGCCCCCTGGGCACTTTGGTATTACAGAAGGGGCTGCATTTGTGAATTTGCTCCTGTAATACTGATAGCGCTGGCCCACATAAAGCGTCAGTGCTATCTTCGGAGGGCGTTCCCTCATTTGCATGGGGAGGATGTATGACGTTAGCACGCATACTATTACCACGCATACCTTTACAACGCGGTATTTACAACGAATACCGTTACAACGCATAGCGCTTTGAGGTGCTGGATAGTGGTAAGTATAATTTTATATTCCAACTCCAGTCCCCGTGGACACTAGGGAAGGTGTTGGATATAAAATTAAACCTATTCTCTATCCTAGAGCGCCCCCCAGCTAGGCATGAGCGGATTTTGCGGATTGGCAATCCGCGAATTTGCGGATTTGCGAACTCGCAATCCGCAAAATCCGCGAATTCCCGCGAATTTGCGGATTTTTTTTTTTTTTTGTGTTCGCCCGTGTTTCTGCCAGTTCGCGAGGGTTTTTACAATTTCGCAATTTGCGAACTTACCTGTCGGGTCGCAAGTTTTGCGAACTTGTTGTTTCTACGTGTCCAACCTGTTTGGGACACTCTTCTTCATCACTGCCACTCTCTGTCACCACTGCCACTCTCTGACTACTCATGCCACCCTCTGGCCCACCCATGCCACCCTCTGTTTCATCACCACACCCTCTGGTTGTCCAGTGTACATTATTTTCGGCAAAGCAAAGCACACCTTCCCTGCCTCAAGTGACCTGAATTAATTTGGGGCTGATTAATGTGTCACAGAATATTTTTTTAGCTGGCACCTGCTTCCTTAGTGCGCCCTGATTAGTGATCTTTTGCACTTGCTAAGTGCTTTCATTGTTGCAAAATTAGTTACAACACCTGCCCTTCCCCAACTGACCATAATGAATTAGGGGCTGATTAATGGATTTTAACTTCCAGCCTGGCTCCTGCTTGTCTCCCTTAGCTGTAATTCAGGACCTTTGTGGCATATGTGTAACTATTCTGAGGTTCAGAGCAGGGTCACATAATAGTTTCAACTGGCAACTGAACTCTGGAGGGGCCCCTCAGGAAGCACTACAGGAAATGGCTACTAATGATGTGCCTGAACTTTTGAACCTGGTAAGTAGTTACTTTCAGTTTTGCTTAGATCGTATTTCTGCAATTTCGCACTTATTCACGGGGCGCGAACTCACGCGAACAGTTTGAGCAGTGCGAGCAAAATCCGCTGCTCGCGGATTTGCGGATTTTGCAGGAAATTCGCAAATCTCGCGGATTGCGGATTTCCCGAAAATCCGCAAAATCCGCGAGCGGAACGGATTTTCCGCCCACGCCTACCCCCAGCGCAATGCGTTGTAATGGTATGCGTGGTAATGCCTGCGTTGTAATGGTAGTGCGTTGTAACAAATGCGTGCTAAACGTTGTATACCGCATGGGGCATACCCCATGCAAATGAGGGAATCTCTTTGCCTCTGCGCCCATGCCCTATTACCGATGCGGCCACAGAGGCATAGACGCTCTCAGTAGGTGCACTGACAGTGAGTCTTCTAAAAGGTGGCCCCATGATGGTATCCCTCTGGAGAGGGGGAAGGTGGTCCTGTGGACCCCCCAGACATCCTTTGCCGGGGTGCAGTCACTCACTGCACCCACATGCATTGGGATCTCTAACACCCTCTAAAAGGGCAGGCAGGTTGCTGCCTGCACTGTGAAAACACAGAGCGGCTGCACCGTTTTTCACGTGACTGAGCTGCCCCAGGGCAGTGCGGGTGCGCGGCTGGGGCAGTGCATTCACCCTAATATGGCGCATTTTCCTTGATTCCGCCGGGGGTGCTTTATGTGTAATATGCCCCATAGATGCTTCTTTTTCCATTTTCTGCCATCGCTTAGTTGGTATAGTTATGGATCGACCTTTTCACATCAAAAATCCACATGAAAGTACAGTAGGGAAAAGCAAATAAAAGCACAGTCTCATCGCTTGTGCAGCGAAGGCAGCAGGGACACTATTATCTGCACATATTTAATCTTGTGGGTTCATCTGATATCTGCTTTGAACAGATGAGCTATTGCAGGACTGTTTCAGAGAGGCATTTAAAGGTGGGCCTGAAATGATGTGCAATTAACTTTAATTCATCAGACTAGATCTCAGGTCACATTCATTTTGTGCAATTGTTTTTTACCTTTGAAAAATAGCACTGGCCAATTTCTCAGCAACAAAGCGCTTGGCACAGCGCAATCTATCACAATGAAAGAAGGGCAAACAAAATTGCTAGCCTACCTCCATGTTTAGGAGAAAAATAGCTGTCTGCCTTCCTTTATTTGTTGAATGCCGCTTCGCTCTGTCATGATCATTATTATTGTGAAATTTGAAGCCTGACCTAAGCTGCCGACAGTAATAGTACATTGTCGTACCTCCGTGAATTGAAGGGGCACGGTAGTCCAAACAGGCTGCCAAATTACTGTTCAGATAAGTTTAGTAATGCTGCTTCTGATAGAAACTGTTAATTCTACTGAGACCTTAGTGTCTCTGTGCTGAATAAAGACTGAAAATGGTTTAATGAGTCACTGCTGGCTGCGTTATCTACATTTGGAGCAGCCGCGGTCTGTGCAGGTAACAGCCAGGGGCGGCTCTAGGCTCATGGCGGCCCTGGGCAGGGAGCGTAGGTAGGGGCCCCGGAACAGGGGTCCGGGCGGGGCGGAGCCCCCAGGAGCTCAAAAAGGGGGGGGGAGGGGGTGGGGGGGGTGGTCAGGGTGCTAGGAAGTGGAACAGAGCCGGAGGCCGCCAAATCCCTGCTGCCAGGGGCCGCCACGCAAATATGTATCCATCCTCAGAGGATTATTATATTAAGGTTATATATTGGCATGGAGGCCCCTGGGGTTTGGTGGCCCTGTGCAGGTGCACAGCTTGCACATGCCTAAGGCCGCCCCTGTAACCCGGTGGGGGCCGGGTAAGGGGGGATTTCGAGGGACGATGCCAGATGAAAATTAAATAAATAATTCATTTTCCCTCTACATCGTCCCTCTAAATCCCCCATTACAAGGCCCCACCGCTGTTACCTCTACGGACCCCGGCTGATTAGGAGTTCGGATCAAGTTCAGCAGTAAATGTTTTTTTCTTGAGTTGTGAATTGTTATTTACTATTGATTTAGACTTGTACAGAAGTCATATATTTTTGTCTATTTCCTGTTGCATTCAAATGTGTTAAAAATGTTTTACATCAAAATATGTTTGTAATTCCCACTACCATGATAGTATTCATAAAGTCGAAATTTGAGGATTTCTTTTAACACAACTTTCATGTTGCCCAGGCATATGCATTTTTACTGAAATGTGTACCTACACTAGACACTGCTGGTTCTTTTTGTCGCTATGGTGGGAGGTGGAGTATCATGCAGAAGCCTCGTTTGTTATCACGAGATATTGCTGTGGACGAAGTCATCAACGTCCATAGGATGTTGCAGAGCTGTTTTTGTTTTCCATGCAATGCAAAGCTGCATTTTACGTGAAATACCCAGATGCATGACGGACAGTAAAACTGGGCCGAAATATAAAACAAGCATTTCCCAGTACATGCTATTATTCAAAGCATTTATCCACACTAAATCACCATCATCACCTACTCATTTGATTTGCCAATATAAATAGAGACACTTAGGACCTGATTATGATGACGGTGGGACCGCCACCCACAGCCCGTCAGTGGCGGTCCCACCACCATCGTAATCCTGATTACCGCCGGTCACATTAGGATGGTGGGTGGATGGCTGGCGGTTGGAGAGACCAATCACCACGGATCCGACAGGAGAGCCCGTCGATCGGAGGGACTTGTATCCCAAAAGACAGTGGGGGTGCCTGCCAGGCACCGCCATAGGGATTACAATGACCCTTTCCGCTATGCCTTTTGATGATGGTTTACCTGCCATTACTAGCCAGGCTGAAAGGGACACATTAAGGGCCTGTATGTAACAGGCCCCCCTTCCTCCCTGGCTCTTCGACATGGCCCCTGGGGGGCACATATGGTGCCACCCAACATATACCTGCACCATGTGGGAGGCCCCACATGCTGCCTGCCACATAGTGAAGGGATATGCACAAGATACATATTTTGTACTGCGGCGAGTGCTGCAGCCCACAGCACCCGCCGAAAATATACACTCTGCGATCGCCTTAAAGTCAGTCGCATAGTGATTCAGGGTGCGGTTCTTCTGATAGCTAATCGGGCCCTTAATACTGTTTCTCAACAGGGGCTGGGGAAAGAAATACCAACGAACAACGAAGCGTCGCAAAGGAGGAGGCATAAAACAAAGACCAACAGAACATGGACAATCGAACTATTACCCCCCCCCCCTCCCCCGGCGCCCCTTCCTTTCCCTCTTTTCTTCTTTCTTCTTTCTCTGATTTTCCACTCATGTATATCTCATGCTCCATGTAAATATATATATTTTTTTACTCAATAAAAAAAAAAATTTACAGAAATACTGTTTCTCAACTTAGTTGATAATTTTCGCAAACAATGCAACTTTTTTTTAGTACACAATTGACACATGACCTTCTTTCAGTAAATAGAATAAAAGCACCAAAAAACAAAAACTACCAAACATCTTGATGTCAGCACCAGTGGCGTAGCGTGTGTTGCTAGCACCCAGGGCAAGGTACGTATTATGCCCCTTAACCTGTGGACCGGTAGCACTTCCTGGCACTAAATTTGAAAAGAAAAAAAAAATTGTGCAATTTTTTTTTCTTTTAAAACGTTGCACCCCATAAGTATTGTGCGACCGGGGCAGTCGCCCTCTGTGGCCCCATCTATGCTATGCCACTAGTCCACACACTGTTATAGAACTAGCTATTTCTACACACCTGCCCCTTTGTCATAAACATGTGAGATATATATGTAATAGAGACTTCGCAAAATGTCATCATGGTCGAAATATGAATGCTAACACACACAAAAATTGAAAATGATAGAAACAAGAAGTTATTGCCTGGTATTGATGTCTGTGCTTGGACGGTAGTTCGGCTTCAGTATGAACAAAGCTAAATAGCAACGTTTGTAAAAATGATAATTGTAAAATAGTTCGGGAGTCGAAAGGGCAGTGAATGAATACGATTCGACTAAAACTAAATGAGGTTCTCAGCCTATTATCCTTTTGAACACGGTAAATTGAGTACCCTTACATTAAAACTCAAAATAATGATAATAATAAGTTCATCCCTGTTGTTAACAGTATTTACAAATGGGACTTCTAATCCGAAGCCCTAAAGTAAAAACAAAATGGTTAATGTTATTATAATATGCCAGTTTTGATTAGTAGTGCCGTGAGAATATGTGATGTGTTGTACTTTCTAAATGAAGTCATCTATTGAACCATGTTTATTGCATGGATGGAAAGGAAGAACTTTGGGGGGGGGAAGTCAAGGATGAAAATGTGCCACAGGTACCCCTCCCCAGTAGGTTATGAGTTAGAATGTAATGATTTAGATTGCCCAAGTGTAAGTAGTTTGCCTTAACGTCTGTTGGTATTGATTTGAACCACATTGCAGCTGTCAAAGTCGCACCTTTAGGTATCTAACTTTTCTTTTCTTTTTTTGTGCCCAATCACTTTTCAAACAAACAATTATTTTGGGCCAGATTAAGACTCTGGCAAATATAGAATATGCACCACAAAGGTGGAGTCCTGTCTTCCATGTTTATACCAGTTGGCACCTGGTCAAGGAAATCCTTCCGGACATAGGTGCCCCCCTTTTTGCTCTGAAAAAGAACAGGAGCATTGGGCAAATGATAACATCGACTAGACCGCAACCTAAAAGGGATCACCAGAGTACCATCTTTGGAGCAAATCCTGTTACGGGGCATCGCAAATGTGGGACCTGTTCCGTTTGCGAACTAACTATGGAGGGGTCACTATTCACAGACGGGAAGAAGTTCTGGCGCCACAATGAACATACAAATTGCAAAACCAAGTACACTGTGTATGCCACCCAATGCCCATGCAATATGCTGTACATCGGCAAAACCACTCAGGAGGTCCGTCAGCGTATCATCCAGCACCGCTCTAGAATCAATAATAAAATCCTGACAGCCCCACTTGTTTCACACTTTCTGCAAAAAAACCATTCCAGTCAAGACATCAGGTGGACAGTTCTGGCAGTCATCAGAGGTGGGAGTGGAGATCCTGATCTGCGCTTGTCCCAAAAAGAAGCGTACCTAATTCTGAAGTTCGACACGTCCAATACTGGTCTGAACGAAATGTCTGAAGTTTCCAGTCTGGGATCCAACCTTTAGTTCCTCGGCTGAGCTTGTTTGTGCTGCTGTTTTTAACTCGGTTGTATTTCTGTGCATAATAGTCTGTACATGTCGTACATACTATGATTGTTGTTGCACTGTCCTGGCACCCGGTCCATAAGTTGGTGGTCTCTGAGTATTCTAAACGCTCCAGGTCAATCTGATTGTTAATATCTATGCCCCGGTACGATTACACGCTGTACTCACTAGGTCCTGTGGACACAATGCCCATAAAATTCTGTCAATGTTTATTTCAAAAATGGCCCGAACTACATGGACCATGATCCTTCACTCACCCCGCCCCCCAGCCACTCCCACAAGCCGACCGGCGAGGGAGTTTTCAAATGATTCAAACTAGCGCTGAGACACACCAAAAGACTGCGTGTTACAGCCCGAGATACTCCGAGTGATTGAATCCGCCTGACAACGTAAGTGCTTTGCAGGTCCCCTGCCAAAGAACGCGCCAAAGCGCCACATTGCGATAACCCCCGCCTCACGGGCCAGCCTGGTTTAATTACTCTTGCCCATTGTAATGCAGGTCCCGGCTCACGTATTTACCAGCCCTGCAGTTATTTGAGACGTCAGACGCTACACGGTGCCCAAGCTACTTATTCAGGTAGGAATTCTCACCCGGCCCCGTAATTCACAAAACACTGTCTCACACTAAAACACTGGTTTAATCTCGCGCGTCGATTTCTGTGTATTTTCAGCTTGCACATCAAAACGTAGCCATTATGTAAGCAGTTCCTTTCGCGTGTGTGTACCGCGTGGCGGACAACCAAACCTTAAAGAACCCAAACCGGCTAACCACAGGTATGAGCTGTTGCCCTTGATGGCACTAGATGACATGTACCAATATAGCCTGTAAGTTCCACCACGGACCTGGGTGCTTAGCTCTAATTACGTATGTTTTTACAGAATCAACCCCTTCCTGGCGATTTACCGACACCAAGGCAGATTCTTTGCCATGTGCAGGTAATAGTCTTCTCATGGTGTGGAGTCATTGCAAAGAGTTTTTTCACACAATTATGTTATTTAACGCTGACACCCACTCTGTATATTGTTACAGAACCAGTGTTCCCAGTCCCCGTCCTGAAGAGAACCGTCAATAATCCGGTTCGAAACGCGTCGACATACCCACCCTGTGGTCATTCAAAAGGGTGCACCTAGGAAAAGAAAGCAAATACCACCTGGGTCCCTAGTGGTGCAACCCAATATAAATCTTAACCACAGTGGTGTCAGGCAGGCAGGCGTACTACTCCATCTGTCCCCGCCTGTCCTTTGGTTTCACATCCCCAGGGACTGGTTGTACCCTTGCTCCTTGTAGGAATGTTCTCACTGTACATAAATGCAATTAATGTTTGAATACTGATTTATGTTATTGCTTTTTTTTGGTGTGTCTTTTAGAACCATCTTTATTCAATTGTGTTTCTTTCACTGTGTAAATAATGTATATTGATATGTGTGTATAAATGTAAATATTGTATTCATGTAGTCACTGTCGTGACAGTCTTTGGTTTGCCCATGTGCTTCTGAATAATTTAAAAAACCAGATAAAAATGAAATAAATTTGTTTTGGTATACAATACCTTGGTTACGTAGTACATTTCGACTGCGTGACTGATATTAATGATACAAACTTGTCCTATCCAGCCATTCTGTTCTGTTTATTCCATGTTTATATAGCTTAGAGGCCCTACATACCATAAATTGGGAAATGGGACATCACCCTCTGTTTGGAGGGTATCCTGCTTCCTCCAAACTCGGAATCAGGCCCTGTGACTTTTCATATATTTGTGCATAGGAATCTGCATTGTGTGGCTCAATCATGTTTGTGAAAACAATGGCGTGTATATTTTGAATATTTTACAATTTTTTAAAAACGTGTACACATTATTTCATTAAATTTTTCAAGAAAGTCTTGTTTGACTAATTGGTTGTGATAATCACTAAAGTGATTAGGAAGGTTTTTATTGTTCATTTTTTAAGACTTTTTCCTTTATTATTGTTTTTGAGAGGCGTTTTGTACAAATAAGGAACTGTTAAACCAATGTTTCCTTGTTCAGTATGGTATGGTAACCACTCAACTGCTCCAAAAATATGGCCTACAAAAGACAAAAGCAACAAATGAAATACATGATTAAGTATAAAAAAAAAAACAACGCGCAAATGAAAAAATGGATCCTAATGGTCGAAAAGTAGTAGACTCATTTGGACTAAATAGTGACCAAACAATCTTGCTCCAATCTTTTCAGTTCACCTGATAAAATTGGAGTTAAAACCAGCCCTGTAGAATCGGTGATTGAACTAATCTTAAAAGCTACAATCTGTAGTGTAAGAGAACCGGACCGCCTCTCTATGAAGCCTTGAAGAAGTGGGGAGACAAAAATGTTTTCTCATAATTTACGTTCGTTCCTAATGAACATTTCCATTGTTTAATTTGTAAACGAATGAGTACTGGTGCCCTAAGCTCTGCTCCAGCAGTGATATAAAAATAGCTAATTACCAAGTGTTGAAATCCCCTCATGCCTCTTTATTGTACTCCCAGACACTGCGGTCCCTTCGCCTCACTATTGCAGGACCCTGTGATGGAGCAAGGTCTGGGAGAGAAGATACTTGCTCGGAGAAATCCGCTTGCTTAACTTACTAACAAGTTATTAATACAGTTTAGTGGAAATTAATACGTATTTACACAAACATTTTTGGGTTAGAGAAGCTTGCATATGTGTGTACTAACGCGGATAAGAATGAAGGACTAATGCCGCTTTAAATGGGAAATCTGTTTGCGCATGCGTTAACTGCATCTACATAGTATGACGAGGTAACGCTTGGAGGGAAATTCTGGTGCCTGAGCAGAAGCTATTAACATGGCGGTTTGAAGACTCGCATGCATGGCACCTGCTTACTTTAAATTAGAGCAAGCTATTATACTAATGCTAGCGCAGGGATAAGTCTAAGAAATACATTGGGATAGAGTAGAGGTGGGTGGTATACAGTGCAACCACTTATTTTGATAAATTAACATCTGTCTTTTGACTATTATCATTAGTGCGTATTTGGGCCTTTCTCGCATAACTGAA
The DNA here is from genome assembly GCF_964263255.1 of Lissotriton vulgaris. Classification (NCBI taxonomy): domain Eukaryota; kingdom Metazoa; phylum Chordata; class Amphibia; order Caudata; family Salamandridae; genus Lissotriton; species Lissotriton vulgaris. The sequence continues at coordinate 313,469 of NW_028252369.1, read as the reverse complement.
TGAGCTGAATGACGAGAAGTCCACACATGCCCACTGAGAGAAGTCATGAAGGTCAAGGACATAGCAGTTGAAAGGGAGCCAAAGATCGAATGCAACAGCCTGGGAACGGATGGTGCAGAGTTCAACATTAAAATGTTCTATTCATTATAGTGTTATTAATGTTGTAATATTGAAATATGCAGTGTATGAGAACAAAATTTATTAATAAAAATAAGAGGTTGGGTTTACGAATAATGGTTTAACTGAATTTAGTGACGTGTAAGCATGGTGTGATGAAGACCCCTCTTTGCCGGACCAATCAGATTTCGTATTTTTACAATATTATAACATTAATGGGTGGAACATGCAGAACGAAAGGTATAATTAAGAGAGCTTTAGTTAGTTAGTCAGATGGAGACTTGCCGAATGCAAAGATCAGAGGGTGCTGAATGCTGAGGAGAGATGCTGATGCTGTGAGATGCTGATGAAGAACTGATCGCAGAACCTGAAGCAGAAATTTCTATCCTAATTTAATTGAGTTAGATTTGAAGATCGCAGAAGAATCTTGCGGAGGAAGAGAGTGTCAGAGTGGGGTGCGGCGCAACCATCGGTATCTTAGAGAGGGTAACTATCCTGTCCTGATTCCTATCCTGAAGTCTTTAACTCCTGAATCTATCTTAGGGGACCCCCACCAGCCCTTTGGCCAGGGGGTTGGTCTTCCACACTATCCTTGGAAATTATGCATTTCTGTTATATGCTAATGTTCTTGATCTTTTTCTCTCTGTCCTCTCTCTTTTTGGCATCAATATTTGCGTGAGTCAGAGATAAATGGATTGTGTTTATTAATTGAATTCTCTCTCCTATCAATGATGGTGACTGCACTGTATTGAGATTGTTCATATGCAACTAAAATTTAGATAAAGTTTTGAAAACTTCTTGAGTCTCTAGTGGTTTACTTAAAGTATAGAAAGTTTGTTTATGTTAATTATTGCCATCAGCTAGTTTCAACTAATGGTCCATCGACCAGATGAAAGAACTTGTTGATCTGCGAAGGGTTAGTGGTAATTTAACCAGAGGTTTTAAATAAACTAATTCTAAGCAGTTTGTGAAACTAGATAAAACTTGAACCCCCCCCAGCGGTGTATCCACTGTGTGTTTTATAGGCCCATGCGAGTATGTGGTAGTGGAGTACCTGTTGTTGGTGAACCGCTGGGTCAGTTTTCTGGTAGCAGAGCTTGGTTATTATTGACTAGTTTGGTCCATTTGAGCCCGTTTTTTTCCTTTTCTCTGTCTTTCTCATTTATGTTTTTTCTCTCTCTTGCTTGTGGCCAAAATCTCTTGAGGAAAAATAAGTGCCGGTCCCCAAGACAGCCAAAGGCTCCAATAAGCACTGGATATTACATTCAAGACATTTAGAAGGGTTCCTTTTCAGTTACAGTTATTATAAAATATATTCTTTGACTTCATGGTGGTCATCAAATTCTTTCAATGTTAGGTCCACTCTTTTGTAATATAATCTTGTATGAACTGAAGGCATGGATAGGAAATAACAAACAACTTCCCATTACTCAAAATGGATTTCAAAAGCACCTTTCTACTGTACATTGTGGGGTTACCATTTTTGATACCTAAACAACCATTGGAACGTATAGATAGCCCACTATATTGTGCTTATATAAATTTTGTAAAGTCCTAGATTTTTTCTGCTAGACTTATTTTATCGGCTAATTAGGTTCATTGTGGCTTTCTGATTTATTAAGTCATATTTGAGCAAATTTATATTGAACCACATATATAGTTTCACCCTTCAAACAATTAGGCTCAAAAGCATTTAAGAATCCCTCCCTGAACTTAGAGAAGGATGCATATTCACGAACATACTTTTCAACTTATTTCTTAGGAACGTAAACGCATTATTGATTCAAACAAGAACATTTTCACCTACTTTAGGTACATTAACTATCACTGTCTTGTATTACTCTGGTGACATTAGAATGTATGCTAGAGCACCATTTGGTCTTATAAATGCATTAAAGATGAGCAAAGATAAAAGTAAGATCAAAATATCTTTGAAGTCTTCTTTTCGCACTCAGTATCTGATGCGTTGCCCCATTGTAAAAGCTACCTCTTATATGTTTCTCTGTATCCCCTTGAACTGCAATTTTAAATGGAAAGAAGTTAATAAAACAAAATAATACTCAGGCTAGCTTTATGTAATCACTTTACTACATTTCATTCACAAGTGTGGTGACAATTCCTTTGAGCCTTTATTCAAGGTTAACTAAACTAAGCTAACCCTTAAATTAATTGTATGGGGTTCCTACATGCTTACCTTCGTCGGAGTGTTTGGCTGACAAGCCGGAGGGCCCCATTCTTCAAAGGCTTTTAGGGATTAAAGACTTCCTATACAAGTAGCCATGAGAAACTTGTCTCAGATCAAGGATGCATGAGGTATTATGATGGAGTCAAGACATGGGGTTGACGATTCTTGGAAATGGAAGCGCTGCAAGTTCATACTTAAGGCTAGCATCGCACACCACACAACCCCTTGCAACATAAAACAAAGCAATACAACTCCTCACCACAGGACTTAACACCACACAACATAAGTCGTTGGTCGTCACACTTGATAGAGCCATACAAAATAGATATACACACATAGACAACAAGCATTTGCAATGCAATAGGTCTCGCATTTGCGAGAGTTTGAGCTATTGGCATTGTAAATGACAATGCCTTTTATTTATGTGTTGGTTTTCAAAACAGATAAATAAAAGGCATTGTAATTTACAATGCCAATAACTTAAACTGTAACAAATGCGAGACCTATTGCATTGCAAATGCTTATTCTCTTTGTTACACAAACAGGTAGAGAAGTATCTGTGGCAGTGGTAATTGTATTGCGCGTTGTGATAATGGGATATGCTGCTTTGGTTGAGAAGATAGTATGCTTCCTGAAGTTTGTAAAGGGAGCTGCATAACAGGATAATAGCAGGACTCAGTAAGACAATTTGACAGTCCCATCTCTCATACAAGAACACACTAGCCAGCAAAATAACAACATAGACACAACAATGCAAAGCATCAATACAAGTATAACAAATAAGAACTAATAGCACACTGCTACTGAATACTGTTTGTTGTTGTGTTGTGCTGGTGTATTACTGTGTTCTGCTGCTGATTTGTGTTTTTGTGTTGTATTTTGTTGTTTTGCTAATTTGTTATAGTAGTGTTTTGTTGTGTTAGTGTGATGTGGTGATCTGTTGTTTTGTTGTTGCTGTAATTCAACTGAGGACAGCCTGCTTAGACACCTTTGTCACATTATTCCACTGCCACAAACCTACTCAAAAGATAAAGTGGTAAAATATCTGCATACCAAAAGCTCCTCTATGTAAAAGCTCTGATGCAAAAGTGCTCCTTGAACCCACAGGCTATCATTAAAAGAAGCTTAAAAACTCATTGTAAAACCTTGGGTTTTAGACTGTTGCATACAAAATCAGCATATACAGCCAGATCCTAAAAGCGTCCGCGGTGTCTGCCTATGATATAAGCCAAAGTGCGATGTATATGGTGTCGTCATTGTGGATGCTTCTTGTCCATCCTTGGTTTACAGGCATAGAGATAATTTACCAGTAATTCTCTCTGCACCAATGCCCGCACGGCGCTGGTGTTGTGATTTCAGTAATTAACAAAACACTCTAGTGCACTGCATCGGGCAGTTCTGCTTCTATAGCACCAGATAACCTGCATGGGGCTCCGTAGCACTATTCTGTGGATGGCTAGCACGCATGTCGATTCACAGAAATAATCTCAGCCCACACCTAATGTTAGACACCGTCACTTGGTTCTGTGAGGGCCAGAAAAGGGTTCTATTCCAAACTGAAGCACTGCAGGTGCTCAGCACCTAATACAACGTTTAAGCATCGTATTCTGGAGGGAGAGCTCTCATGATGAAGCAAACCGCGCCCTGAAAGTATCACAGCAGCAGAACCTTTGAATACAGAACCGGAAACCGAAACCAGAAAGGCAGATGCTCTATTAAACGAGGGGATGTTTTCTCTCATGCGCAGTTACTGGAAGATTAGCCATTATATTGTATGGTATTCAAATGAATCTGTGTATATCGAGTTGTGCGATTTCAGAAAGCCACACATTGTTAATAGCATCCAGAAAAATGCTGTTGTTCATAAAAGGTAAACTTGATTTTTTTTTGCTCATTTGCCGCCTTTTGTGGCTAAAAATACGCTGCTCTACAGCATTGTAATCTCAGCCTGCTTCAGGCCGCAAATCAATTGTTTTAAACACCATGTGTGTGTGCGTGTGCGCGGCGGGGGGTTCTCTATGTGTGTGTGTGCGTGTGTGCGTGGTCGCGGGGGGTTCTGTATGTGTGTGTGTGTGTGTGCGTGCATGTGTGTCTGCTTACAATGAGCCATGGAAGACAGGAAGCGGGCGCGAACTGATCTGTTTACGCGCGCATGCACATCTCTTGTCTCCTGTCTCCCTTGGCTCGTTGTAAGCAGAAATTATTGCAATAGAGTCTTGCAGCAACGATCCCTTCTCGATCGGTTCGCAGGTGCGAGACCTAAAAAGGTTTACCTGTGTCATTGATATAAAACGTGATCCAGATTATTCACATATCCTTTTACTTAAGAGTCCTGGCACTCATATTTGAAAGTTCCAGCGGAACGCTGATGACAATTTAAGACAATACAAAATCAGATGGGTCTTTCTTTGTTTACAACAAATCACAGATTCTGCAATTCAATTCATTTGTGTACTTATCAATAAATCTGCCTAAGTGAGATTATCTCCTAAGTACAGACGTCCAAGCTCCGGAAATCACTCTATATGAGACAAAGGATCATCAAAAGTAATCAATAATTGAATAGAAAAACAAAAGCATGGATTTTTCCAAACAGTGGACCCATCTGAACCCTGTGCCTCGGCCATTGTATGGTTTCTGGTGTTCGAGTCATGTTCTTTTACTTATAAGCACAATCATAAGTTGCACATACATGCAGCCGCAACAAGTCTGGAGCACTCTTTCTGGGCCTCACACACTGCTCCAGAACTCAATGCTAATACATGCAACAAATATCAACCCATTTCTCCCATCCAAGAACCATAGGATTCATCATTTCACCATATGAGAAGGGGTTGGGACATCTTATATGGAGGAATGTAGTATAGAACTGCTACAATAAGATACAATACTTTGACAACTGTTTCATCATGCTGCTTATCCTAGCCAAATCAAGGGAGGTTTATCAGTGTCTTGTATTCTTTTACATGTGTGAGTGTGCTAACTTGTGTTTTCAAAGATTTCAATTTCCTTTTTTCAAAATCTCACATTTGTAGCTCATTGAACCAAGTTTTTGTTTACATTATGGAACTTGTAGTGCTAAGATCAAGAGGGGCTTTAGCTTTCAGAATGGAGAGAGAAAAAGATGGATTACTCCTGCATTGACCAGGAGACATGAGGGCTCTGCAATAATCTGTGTTTATGTGTGAATCTGTTTGTTTATTCCCCGTTATGTAGTGTTGAGTAATGGTAATTTTGCTATGCTGTATAACCAGAGCATGCATACTGGTCAGAGAGAGGAGTTGCCAAGTGACTAGGACTCAGGAATCTTGGGTTCACATCACTGGGTCTGCATGGGGTACGTTGTGTTGACTACTGCTCTCTGCTCTTCAAATAAACCAGTTTCAACCATATTTCTGGGAGCGTATTTACTAAAGTGGCAACGAAGATGAAATCCCACTGTGATTCTTGAAGAAGACAACCAACTTTTTTTTCACATGATTTCTATTATTATGATTTGGAACTCAGAGAGGTCCACATAAAAGACAGTAAAAAAATTTAAAAAGCAATTCATGCGATATAAAATACATGGGATTCGGAAGTACAAGATGAAACCAATCAACTTACAACTATGCTCTACTTTAGATAAAAAGTCTCATGGACAGGAAAAGTGCAAATGCACAATCAATTCAATTAAACAATATAACACAATACTAGTCAGGTCTAATAAGTACAACAAACAAGTAAGGCGTACTTTTTTACAGTGCAACACCAATACAGTACTTTTAATTTGTGCATTACATCATTACAAGCGAAGAATAATGCAATGTAGCAGGGTTTCCGTTCTCCCACAGAACTGTGCATAGAGATCTAGAACCTCAGTGAGTTAGGATGATCCAAAACTCATCTCAGTGTCAGAAATCTCCTTACCTAGCTAGCTACAGTGTCTCATGGCTCATTATGGAATGATCCATGTCTTAGACAAACCAGAACATGAACTTTAGAATACCTCAGGAATCGTGGAACACATGAACACTCTTTCGTTATATAATCATTTCAAACCAAAACTGAGAGTCAAAGAACACAAGTGCAAGTTTGAAATATTTATTATTCAATGCAAAGTTCTCAAACGCAGTATCTTGTATAATACCAAAATGCAGATTATAAAAATCAGAGTCAGCAGCATAGTCACTAATCCATAGTAAGCAAATGGTGATAGCATGTTATAATGCAAAATCTATAGAAATCTATATCACCTATATTTCGCGCACCCTATTTAGTATAATATTTTATATATAAGAAGGTCTCATTCGGGCTTTAGCAGGGCAGCCCCATACCTCTAAATGTCAGTAGGAGTAGATCACATCAACAGCTACCAGCTCTCTTCATGCGCAGCACCAAGTGTGTCGTTCATTCCGTGTAACTCTATCTTAAACCCGCGTAGAGCCCAAAATGTTGGCATCAACATTATTTGTGTTATGTCTAATGTGGTGCGAGGATCAGGCCTTCTAGCAACCTTGTGTTAGGTTAATCTTAGACTGTTCAGCTCTCAGTGTGCAGACAGTTGTACCAAGTGTACCAGGCAAAGCTGATAGCATAGAAATAACATATTATTCCAAATAAACCACCTCACCGCTTCTAGGGTGAAAGCGACAACAACAAGTAGGTGTCGTGTGCAAAACTGAAGCCAAAGGAAAAACGGCTGTTTAAACATGTAATACACTCATGCTAACTTAACGCAATATATGTAACGAAGTATCCATATGACACCCCCCCATTGATCCGAGCACCGTCAAACATAAGGGAAAAGGCAATCATAAACAAGATACACAAAATGAAAGCAAAGTTCAATAATTTTGAGCTAAAATAAGCTAAAAAAATATGTATGAATGAATATGTATGAATGCCTACAGGGGCCTCAAATCTAAAATTAAAAATAAAACTTTTGAACCAAAAAAAGTCATCTGCCAGGTCTCAAAATTATAAAATGTAGGACCAAGGCTCATTAATTCAAATGTCTGTATGAGAAAAGAACAAGGCACTTATCCGATATCCAAAGTCATGTGCCATATTGACGTTATCTTCAGCGACATCACGTGATTGAACTCTCCATCATTTGAGTACAGTTCACTCCTCCAATCCAGCAAGGGGAAAGTCATATTCCATAACAAAGCAATCCTCCCAGGTCTCTCACGATTGGACAGTATATGCAAAGTAAGTTGCAACAGCCTCCAGCAAGAAATCACTGCCATCCTCCGAAAATAGTTCAGCAATCCAATTCAGCAATGGGAAAGAACATACGTGCTCTTCCAGCATCGGATCCTCCTGTAACGTCAGAGGACAACTCGGTGGGTTCACCAGAACGCTGTGTGTCAGAAAGGCATTTGCCGCTGCAGAGATCTCCCATTGGCCCAATATTCCATTCATCGCTGCCAAGGCCATAACTCTTTCGCCAGAACAAATCAGCTCGTGAGCCACCACGGGACGCATTAGCTGATCAAAATCGACGTCAGGAGCAGTCCTTAAGCATAGGCACAAATCAATGGCCCAATCGAACTCGCAGCTCAGGCAGTGAAACACAGGTTGGACACACGTGAAGTCGGTGAACCGAAATGACAATCTATAGGCCGTGCTTAATGCTGCAAGCGGCAAAGTTCCATAGTAATTGAGCATCCGATTACGGCACAGTGTCAGGAGGCGTTGAACGGCTTCTTGCGCAGGATGGGCATCCATGTTTTATGAAGAAAAACACCAACAAAATGCCAGCGGCTACAGCCAGCAACACAGGTAGTCCACCAAACAAACTCGAAAAAATAGAGTGGAAAAACGTGGGAATGATACCAAAAACTTTTTCAAACGTAGTCACGAGTCCACTGCTTACCAATTTAAAAAAATGTGCAAGCCCAGTCGTCGAAGAAGCATTAAAAATCTGGTGCACCAGCTCACAGAAATGAAACGGCAAATCAGTACTTAAAAGCGCCTGCACCTCTGTGCGGGTGTTAGCTATGTGAAGGACATAAGTTTCCCGGGCCGAACTCAGGGTCACTTGTTTTTGAGACAAAAGGGCCCTTATTCTGCTTAAACCATTGAACTTCGCTTCCAAGGTTGGAATCCGTGGCCAGATGGAGACATCTGAAGACCCATGCGTGGGTGGGTATAGAACATTCTTGCAACACACCACACGCTCTGATAGTTACCACATAAGCCACACCAATTAATAACCCACAACATAACTCGTTGTTTAAAAGCAAATAACTACCATTAGCCAATAATGTAAATGTGGGAACCACTGCTGGAACTGGCGTGCCTTTTAAAACACATGCTAAATTTGGGCGGTCCTGATTACAAGAACCGTGTAACTGAATGTGTCTGCATATTAATGAATGGTCAGGTGACTGTGTGCATTCCTCACCATTAAGATTCACTTCTTTTCCATCCTTCAGACATCTATATGTGTATGGTAATGACCATGCCTCATGTAGGAATGCATTGCCTAGTGGTTCATATCGTCCTATAGCAATATACTGCATACAGTTAGTAAATTTATATAAGGGAAATGGTAATGTAATTAATCCATGAATAAGCCACGTGGCAGTAGTGGTTTCAGCAACAGAGAAAGGTAAGGATTCTAGCTTCTCAATATGTAACATAGAAAATGAAGCATCACGCATTGAAAGCATGCACTGTTTTTCAGTCAGATTAAAAGGGGCGAAAAGGGATGAAATGTTCAATGAGGTCCAGGGAACTCGACCAGCCTTAAGTGTCTGTAGGGTCCAGGCAAACTGCATTACAGAACGCAATTGATTTTGACCATGGTATAACGGGGACACTTCATCATGTACAATATCAACAACAGAAGAAACAATATTATCCAATGTGTAAACCCTGGAAGAAAGCATGGTAATACTGTTATCGACCACTGCAAGCACTCGTTCCAAATTTGCTTGATCAATAGCCCTCAGGCGTTTAGCTGCCTCAACTTGTGAAAATTTCCAAATTTCATTGTATACATCATAAAGAAAGCGTTTAGATCTACCCCCAGCCGGGCCTTTTATAAAATCATTCAGTTCTATATTCTCATTCAAACGTGACAGATGCAGTTTAACTGCAGCCAAAGTGGAATGTTGTAACCAGTTCTGACACAATTTGCCTACTGAATAAGTAGTAACCGTGTGATCTGTTTCAAAACGGGGATCCGGCCTGATGTGTTTAAAACCTTCAGACAAACCCAAAAAACGACGTTGGCAAGAATCAGAGCTTCTTTGCCACAAAAGCCACCCCTCTGGATCAAAACTGGAAATATTAAAGGAGGAATTGTGCAAAAGGTCTCGCATCTCACTTATGGACAATGTAGTGAAATTATTCCAACCTGAATATTCTTCCAAATCAGGGATGGTTGGTGCATTTAATTTTTTAGATGTAGCCAATCCAAAACATGTTGTCTGGGAAATAGTAGAATTTAAAAACAACATGTGATTCGGGATGAGACATGCACGATGCAAAGCCTCAGTGCCTTGTACCTGCCAATCTTTGGTACCCCAAACCGATTTAAGGTCAATAGCTTCCTTCCATAACTCATAGCCATCTACAGCTAACCTGTCAAGAAAGGACTTTGAATACAGCAATTTTGTATCGGTAAGTCTGACTTTGGACATGAATTTCTGTTTCACTTTGAAATAAAACGACTCCGGATTCGATTGATTAAAATCGGTAAAATATAAGTATTTTCCCAGAAATGTACTCGAGCTCCCTTGCAAAGGCGCAGGACAATGTTCCCACTGTGTGTAGTTCACCGGAACCCTCCCGGAACTCGTTTTGTGTAAGAAATGATTTCCATAATGTTGATAGCAAAACAAATCACCATAATTAACAGAATCCAAGTACAAATCCTCACTACAAAGGCCGCATAATATTTCAAATCAGAGAACAATGCTTCTACGGCCTGAAGATCCCAATCATCAGAACGAATATTTTGCTTAATCACCTCTCCCATGTTTACTCTAAGCACATTAGGAACATTAATAACTTCTGTGGGGCCATGTATCTGAAACCTAACCGCATCCCACACAATCCCATCAAGGACAGGCCAAGCAGTAATCTCTACTGGATTTAAGTCTCTTTTCAGTCTGTGTGCTGAATGTGAGGAGAAAGAGGGGCCAATGTTCCATTAAGGTACCGAATTCCTGTTCTTTCTTTCACATAATGGCCATCGATCAGGCGGAAAAAATAAAACACAAAACCAATTGACATAAAAAGATAAAATGAAAATAGTATCAGCCAAATGTATGTCCAAGGTGGAATCAGAAAATGTTTTTTAAACAACGTGGCATATTTTGCAATAGTCGATGGTTTCTTTGAAAGTTCCGAAACAGAGTCAAAAGAGAATCTGGACTGGTTAGCCAAACGAGCTTGTAAATCGGACATAGATAAATCGGCAGGATCTGCATAGGTCAGCTCATCAATGTTAGTAACAGGAATAGTATTTAATAAAGGACTGGACATAGCAGGCATCTCGAGGGACACCTCCTGATCTGCACCAGATGTAATAGCCAGCACAGAGTGCCTCACCATGGATGGACAGGATACAGCCGGTGTCATGCTATGAAGAATCGGCCACCCTGTGTGTCTTGACATTGTCAATAGAAATAAATCTGTTTTCTTTACGACCTGGAAGTGGTGGTAAAATGACTGTTCTTGTGCCCTTCACTCCAAGAACTCGAACCGGTGCTCGATACGAGGGACCAAACTCTTTCTTGTTATCGATCTTCTCTCGAACCAGTTCTCCAACCTGGGGTAGCCAGCCAACTACCGGGATCAGCAACTCATCATCCGACGTGGAGGGCAAGTGTTCCTTTGCAAGACTGTCTCTGGTCTTTTGTAGATCCTGTAAAACATTGCAATGTTCATCTACGTCAAAGGCCGCGGCCTGGGCCTGGCAGTCTGCACCATCGAGGTCAGGGACGTACATCTTGATACCAAAGAGCATTTCGTACGGGGTCCGCCCACCCAGAGACCTTCTAGGGAGATTATTAAGCGCACGCTGCACGCCATAGAGGTGGGTCAGCCAGTTTCTACCAGTGCCTATAACACGGGCTGTCAAAGATTGCTTTAAGTCGCGGTTCATTCTTTCTACTACAGAATTGCCCTCAGGCCTGTAGGGACTTGAAAACTTCACCTGTACTCCCAATGAAACCATAGCATCCTTATACGCCTTAGAGGCGAAAGCCGGACCCTGGTCCGAATGGAAAGCACCACAAGCAAAGATTCCCACAAAGACACGCAAATCCTTAATGACAGTTCGCGAATCAGCGCTTCGATGCGGCCATACCCACACAAAGCGTGTGCATGAGTCAACTGCTACTAAGATGTATTTATACGCAGTATCAGAAGAAAAAGGACCGCAGTGATCCAAATAAACGCAACCAAGCGGTTTATTAGAGATGTACAACTGTGTCTGAGGCGGACGCGCAGCAGTAGAAGGCTTGATCTGCTGACAAATGTCACACATAAGGACATATTCGCGCGTCTGTTTGTACAGTCCCCGCCACCAGAACCTCTGTTGTAGCTGAGTTACAGTGGCCGAGACGCCCGCATGCGCAGACGCCACACCTTCATGAGCCGCTGTAATCAGAGAAGCTCTGCGATCCGAGTTGGGAACTAGACGCTCTCCAACTTCAGGAATTTTCACATAAGGAACCTTATCGGGACTTAAGTGGTATGTGTACTTCGAAGGGAACCCCGCAGGATATTTACCTCCCTTCTCCGTGGCAGCAACAGCCGCCAAGATGTCATCATCTATTTTGCTTTTGGACCTCGTGACTGCTGCAACCAAGTATTTCGATACCGCAGACTTCGCTGCCTCATCAGCAAGCGAATTACCAACAGCGTGGACCCCCACGCGCTGGTGGCCGAGAGTATGAATCACGAACACGAGCGGCAGTTTCTCTTTAAGTTCCGCCACTCGGACCCAGATCATTTTATGTTTTATTGTGCTACCTTTGGAATCACGAAAATCATTCTGAATCCAAAAGAACAAGTTCTCATTGTAAGACTGGACACAGTAGTAAGAATCACTTACGATTAAAGTAGTCACACAAGGATCAGCGCACTCCAACGCGAGCATAAGAGCACGAAGCTCTGCTAATTGTGCGGTGCAGTCCCCTAGTGTTTGCGTGTGCACAACACTGGACTTGAACTCATCGTTCACCATGGCACCGACTACAATGGCGCAAGCGGAAACGTAGGCATGTTTAGAGCCATGCGCAACCTGCGCCGAACCATCAGTGTAAATGATACAATGGAAATCCTCCAACGGCCGCATTGCTAAAGGAGCAGGATGAACAAATTCATACTGTAAATACTCCTGCGACCGTAAAGCGGCGTCAAAAATAAACGTGACATCCTGGGATGTCAAGGATGTAGCCCACTGAATCCACCGAGGGTGCAAAGCTTTAGAATTCGGTACACTGGCTTTCGTGACCGCCTCCAAGGCAGGACACGGGGTAACAACCAACATGCGCTTCCCCTGCGACAGGGCACGTTCCTTAAGAATTGCCATCTGCACAGCCGTTAAAACTTTCTCCACAGTGGAAAAACGCAGTTCAGCCGAAGTGTACAAGTGTGACTTGTAAGCAATAGGTACAGTATCCCCTTCATTAAAAGTCAGGTACGTGAAACCCACCGTCCCAGGGATAATTCTTATCACCAGGTTGGTCTGGTTATCACGAGTCTGTAAGTAGTCAGAAGCGAGCAAATCAGCCTGCAAAGACTGCAGAATTGCTGAATGCTCAGGCAGCCAGCATGATTTGGAAAAAGATGGTTGTACCAAGGCATATAAAGGCTTGATACGCTGGGCATATTCCGGAATGTATGTCCTTCCGAAATTTAAAAAACCCAGTAAAGACCGTAATTTTTTCAGCGTTGTCGGAGAGCGCAACTGCGCGCATTTCTCCAGGAAGTGAGGAGCCAACCCCTTTCCCTCGTGGTTAAGTTCATAACCCAGAAACAACACTGTGTACTCCGCAATGTGTGATTTTGCAAAGTTAAACTTGTAACCCATGTCTGCAAAGTTACAAATTATGCTGTTTACTCGACACAGATGCACCCAAAGTTCGTCGTCTGTGAGATAAATGTCATCCACATACGAACAAGCAACTGGATCGAAGCTCTCCAAAAGAGAGACTATGCGGGCGGAAAACACTCCAGGACTATTCTTATATCCCATTGGGAGTCGTTTAAACATCTTTTGTACGCCGCCGCACGTAAAACTGGTCCATTGGGAACTTAGATCATCTAATCTATGTGCATAAAAACCATTGGAAATGTCAAGCGTGGTTTTGAACCGTTTACGCTCAAGACTATTCACTAGGGCAGAGCCGTGAGTATTCTGTACTGCACAGTTACGGCAATGCGAGTTCAAATGCCGGTAATCCAAAACCAGACGATATGAGCCGTCCGGCTTGTTAACAGTAAAAAGGGGATTATTCATTGGTGACACACACGTTTCAATTACACCTTGATATTCCAATTGTTCAAGGATAGCCGCAACCGAAGCTTTAGCTTCACGCCGTATGGGATACTGGGGTTGTGGCTGCGGCTGTGACCGTAAAGGAATCTCATGGCTAGGGGACAATTTATCCCAGCCACACTGATTTCGGTACACAGCCGGCGCAAGCGCCAGAGCCCACTCTTCTGCAAAATGCAGCGCTTCCACTCTCGATACAGTGTGCGCGAAACTGGGGAGGATCACCTCCTCCCCTCGCGGAGCTGCGAGAACAAAAGGTGGGGGCCAGTCAGCCTCCGAAAGCAAAATGTCATACGTATCCGAAAGATTTTCCCAAAACACCCCTTTTACAGTTCGCTGCATGTCACCTTCAATCAACAGGACAATTTCAAAAAGTCTTTCAGGGGGAGCAACATGTGTATCAGCCATTTCAATCACAATAAAAGTTTCAGTCGCTGTCACCTTCAACAGTGGATGGAGGGCCTCTCTCACTATGGTAATCTCCGCCGCGCTGTCCAGCAAGGTCAGCGCCCACGTCAGATTCCGAAGCCGCGTTCTCACTATCTGGGGCATATCGATGCGCCGTTAAGGCTGCGACTTTCTTCTTGGCAAACTGCGGTCTCTTTGGCGTAGAGTCGTCCCGCTGATCCCCTTCACTTCGCGTGCGGGGCTGGCCACGTCCTTGCTGGCCACCCCTGCCCCTGCCGCCCCCTCCACCACCGGTTGACAGAGCCGATGAGTCCTGAAAGGAACGAGGAGAGCGTTGGTCAGAAGCCTGAAATCTCTCAGGCGATTTAATCGTCGCGCGATCGCGCAAATCATAAACTCGATCTGACTGCGCAGGCTGCGAAGGCGTAGGACTAGAAACCTGTGTCTGCTGTTGTTGTTGCTTACCCTGATTCTGCTTTTTAGGCCAATTTTGTTTTTTGGACTTGGGCTGTCCACCCGTTTCCGAAGACTGTCCCTGGGGCTGCTTCTTCTCTTTTTCAGAAAAAGCCTTTACCCCCTTAGAATTGCGGCCAACCGTTTTATAAGCCGCCACAATAATTCTTGCCAGCTGACGGGGTTTCTCGGCATCGGGAATTAACGCCAGAGCATTGGCCACCTGAAAGTTCACTGCATCTCCCTTGACATTTGCAAGGACAAGACCGCAAACTGTCTCAAACGAGCCGCTCAGTCGCATACCCAATTCAACCGCCGACTCCGGTCCGTGATCATCCTGAACACGTTTCAGGACCGCAGAAAGGTTCGACACTGACGGGGTGCCAAAGCACCTCGAGTAAACCGCCGCAAAAGTCTTACCCCATGTTTCACAGTCAGCAAGTTCCGGGGCCAAATCTTTCGGTAAACTAAGCGTAAGAATCCGGTGTTTTTCACCCGGAGTCGTATTAGGAAACACAGCTTCCAGCTGGTCGAATTTCTCGGCAAGCCAGTAAGGAAAATCATCCTTATTTTCTGGCTTTCTGCCCATAACGGAATTCACCAAGACAGGACTGATTTTCAAACCAGCCTGTTCTGCCCGAAGCTGCGCACCTGCGGGGGCTGCGCCATGAATATTACGACCAATGTAATGAACAAGCGCTCTAATCACTCCAACCGCGACATCATGAAGACGCCGCAGGTCACCCACATTACAAGTGGCGCGATTAGGATGAGGAGTAAATCCACCCAAAGCGGGCCAATTTGTGCCCGGAATGGACAAAGGACCTAACCTCGGAGCCGTTAAAGAATGGGGTAGGGCGCCACCAAACCAAACTCCGTGCTGCCAAGCGTCGATAGGTACTTCCAGTGCCCTGTACGGAGCATAAGCCGCCGGTACAGCCGAGGCAGTGTATGAATGGAAGACACCCGAATTAGCGTCCACTGCCGGAAATGTCACCCAGGAATAAAACAATTCGTACGGGTACGCATGTTCCGCACTCACCACTAGAACCACAGCCAAGCCTTCCGCAGGGACAGTATATGCCCGCAAGTGGTCGCGAACCGCGACACGGCTATGCTGCGGTATGTCCACGGCCATGGTAGCACAGGAAGAGAAAAAAAGGACAAAGAACACTTTGTAGCACAACTGGGTAGTAATTCAAAGAAACCGTTTTTAGAAGAATTCAAGCTTGAAAAGACCTATTAAAAAATAGGTAGGTTTTTCCGACACCACCGTTTACCGGAAACGGGAATGAAGGTGTCAAGGTTTGAATGATATACTACTCGAGTGTCATGTTTTAAGGCCAACAACGTACGGGCGCCATGTAGCAGGGTTTCCGTTCTCTCACAGAACTGTGCATAGAGATCTAGAACCTCAGTGAGTTAGGATGATCCAAAACTCATCTCAGTGTCAGAAATCCCCTTACCTAGCTAGCTACAGTGTCTCATGGCTCATTATGGAATGATCCATGTCTTAGACAAACCAGAACATGAACTTTAGAATACCTCAGGAATCGTGGAACACATGAACACTCTTTCGTTATATAATCATTTCAAACCAAAACTGAGAGTCAAAGAACACAAGTGCAAGTTTGAAATATTTATTATTCAATGCAAAGTTCTCAAACGCAGTATCTTGTATAATACCAAAATGCAGATTATAAAAATCAGAGTCAGCAGCATAGTCACTAATCCATAGTAAGCAAATGGTGATAGCATGTTATAATGCAAAATCTATAGAAATCTATATCACCTATATTTCGCGCACCCTATTTAGTATATTATTTTATATATAAGAAGGTCTCATTCGGGCTTTAGCAGGGCGGCCCCATACCTCTAAATGTCAGTAGGAGTAGATCACATCAACAGCTACCAGCTCTCTTCATGCGCAGCACCAAGTGTGTCGTTCATTCCGTGTAACTCTATCTTAAACCCGCGTAGAGCCCAAAATGTTGGCATCAACATTATTTGTGTTATGTCTAATGTGGTGCGAGGATCAGGCCTTCTAGCAACCTTGTGTTAGGTTAATCTTAGACTGTTCAGCTCTCAGTGTGCAGACAGTTGTACCAAGTGTACCAGGCAAAGCTGATAGCATAGAAATAACATATTATTCCAAATAAACCACCTCACCGCTTCTAGGGTGAAAGCGACAACAACAAGTAGGTGTCGTGTGCAAAACTGAAGCCAAAGGAAAAACGGCTGTTTAAACATGTAATACACTCATGCTAACTTAACGCAATATATGTAACGAAGTATCCATATGACAGCAATAAATCCATTTTGTACTGTGAAAAAGTATTTAAAACCTACAATGCTGAATTCCACAACTCATGACCAATTACAAGTACTATACAATTACAAAATTTCAAACAATTCCTGAAAATATTCACAAATTGTTAAAAAAAAGTGAACATTATGTGCACAAACTATTTATGATGGTGGTGGTGCAAAAAAACATTTCTGGGTCTCTACTACCATGGTTATACTGTACTTTAAAAACAATGGTCCTAGCAATTTGCGCCGCAATGAATGAAGATAAGGACACACAAAAAACACGATTTAAATCTTGACCCCAATTCCCACAGAGATCACAACGCCTCTCCATCTTTGATAGTCCTTCCCAGGATCCAGCAATAATTTGTAACAGAAGCAGATTCAACCCTAGTAACAAAATAGTTCTGAGCACACCATGGGAGAGATTCCATAATACATAGGTCTTTTACAAATGCTACTCTCAAATATGATTTCATTCCGAGCATGCTGATCACACAACACAATATCCCTTTTCTGGCTAACTTCATAAATTGATTTTTTAATCAATTTTTTTTCTGTCAAATCTTTTTATTGAAGGACATAAACACGTACCACAGTATAAAACATGACAGACAGCTGATATTATCAATCATATCCTCAACATGGAGGGTATACATTAAGAGTAGCTACCATCATGCATCACATATCCAGCAACAAAAGGACTATGAGCAGAGCCGAGTCAAACCAGGAAAGCAGCAACTGTGGCAACAGGAAGGAAACCCTCCCTCTCAAAGGGGGGTCAAAGCGTTTGTCAACAGACTATGAAAACAGGAGAGGGGAGGGAGAGTGGGGAAGAACCAGAGGCACATCAGGTTAAGCCTTACATGGGCTAATAGTGGGGAGAGGGAATGGGAAAGTAGAAGGAAAGGCAATAAGAGACAAGAGAAGGAAGATAAAGAGAAGTGGAAGAGGAAAAAGAAGGGGGAGGAAATGAAAGGGGGGAAAGAGGGGGTAGTCTCTCTTTTATGGGGCTGGGCATCTTTTTTTAGAGTTGGAGAGCTCGGAGCCGGAGAGGGGTGAAGCAGGAGTGTTCCAGTTTAGTGATCGATCAACGACTGTCAGATGCAACGTAATATGGTTTTGGTGTGCGTTACCCTGTATGATAGAAGTTCCATCACCATGACTTGCCAAAGTTGTGTGAACCACAGAGCAAAAATGGGGTGGAGGTTTTCTTCCAATGGAGAGCGAATAATTGCTTGGCCCCAGCCAGCATATGCGTGTTAATGTGTCAAACAGCATGGGTCTTAGCAGTAAGTGTTGTGGGCCGGACATCCAGAATGGCCACTGTGTATTGGTTTGAAGGGGGAAGCCTATGGTGTCTTTGATGTGGCTCAGGACTTCCTTCCAGTATAAGGTGAGTAATGGGCAAGACCCCCAAATGTGAATGCAATTGTCAATCGCCGATTGACAGTGCCAGAAGTGAGGACAGGAGGTAGGAAACATTTTCTTTAAGTGTGTCGCAGTGTAGTACCACCTAGTTATTAGTTTATATTCGGTTTTACGTAGGGGTATGCTCCTGTATAGCTTAGGACCATAGCTGTTACCATTGCTTCAGAGTTATTTTCTCTGTGGAGTTCATGTGCCATTGTGTTTTGTAAGTATGAAGCTGGTAAAGGGTTGAGTGTTATAGCACCTGGTATGTGTAAGAAATTAAATCCTTTGTTTCATCAAAGGAGCGCTCCAGTGTCTCAAAGGGTGTGAGTGCCTGGGTTGCCCCCTGCGCAGTCAGTGGTGTGAGCAGACATTGTGTCGCAGTTAATAGTAGCATCGTAATCAGGATCTGTCTGTAAGGCGGAAGTCTCTCTTGCATTGGCCAAAGGTTTTTAGCACTTCCCCTTCAAAGAGGTCCTGGATCGTTCAGCACTCGCCCTCTCCCAACGCTGAAAATGAATGCAGTTGTAAGGCAGGGGGAAAAATGGGGTTGAAGGCCAGTGGAGTGTTGGGAGAGGGAAAGGAGGTGAGAGCGCTAAAGATCGCTATCTTGTCCCAGATGCCAAGGATTGTTTTCATTGGGGTAACTATATAAGTGCAACCGGCCGGAGTTGCCTCGGGAGCCAAGCCAGGTTCCAGAGGGGCCTGCAGACCACTGCACGATCCATATGGAACCCGTGCTTTTTGCTTTTGCAAATGACCCATTCAGAGATGTATCCGAGGCGAGATGCTCAATAATACTTCAAGAGGTTGGGGCATGCCTGACCCCTGGCCTCTGGGCAACATAAGAATTTTGTTAGAGAATCTTGGGTGTCTCCCACCCCAGAAAAGGTATTAAGGTTGCATTGGAGGTGTAAGATAGCAGCCTGTGGCATAGGAGTAGGCTATGTTTGGAATAAATATTGGATTTTCCGCGAAAAGGACATCTTGACTGCATTGAGACATCCAAGCCAGGACTTAGGAAGAAGTCTGCAAGTTCACAGGTCTTCTAAAACAGATCTTCTACACTCTGACCAGTTGGCTTGGGTCCACGGGGACAGGGACAAAGTTAAATGTAAGCCTAGATAGCGAAGCGAGTGTGAGGACCTTTGGAAGGGGGCAAGTGTTTGTAAGTCGGGTATATCTTGTGGGGGAATCATTAAGATCAATGCCTCAGATTTGGCAATATTGATTTTGAATCCTGAGAGCCCCTCAAAGGATTTAAGGAGAGATACTAGTGTACGCAGAGAGGTCCTAGCATTAGTCAGTGTGAGCAGTAGGTCGTCAGCAAATCAAGCAACCGTGTGCTCTAGACCACCAAAGGGGATGCACTTGATGTCTGCTGCATGGCGTATGGTGGTTGCAAGCGGTTCCACCATTAGGGCGGAAAGTAGGGTCGAGAGCAGGCAGCCCTGCCTCAAACCACTTTGTATGCGTATGGGTGGTAAAGCAGGCTGTTGACCTGAAACTGTGCTGTGGAAGAAGCGTAAGGTACCATGATTCGAGATATCATGGCTGTTCCCAAGCCAATTTTCTGCTGGATTGTGCGTAGGAATGTCCAACCAACTTAATAGAAGGCTTTTTCAGCATCTAAGGAGAGTAGGCATGCTGGGATGTCCTGGCGATGGACATTTTCAACCAAGTGGGCTGCCTGACATATGTTATCTGCTCCCTGGCGATGGCGTATAAAGCCAACCTGGTCTGGGTCAATCAGGCTGGGTAAGTGTGGTTCCAGGCAATTCACCAAGATTTTTGTGTAAATCTTGGCATTTATATTTATCAGGGCAATAGAGCGATAAGATGCACATGAAGAGGGGTCCTTGTCTGGTTTAGGGATGAGGACTATTTTGGTCGTGCACATAGTGGGGGTGAGCCCCGTGGATTCGGAGAACGAGTTAAAAAGTAGCAGTAAGTGGTCCTAGAACTGGGGCAAGAACATGCAATAAAATAAGACCAGTAGGCTGCACGGGCTATGGGATTTGCCAACTGGCAGGTCTCCTATAGCATGTTGCAATTTGGTTAAGATGATCGGGCCTCTAGAAGCTGTGTATGGTGAGCATCAAGGGCTTTCCATGGGCAGGAGGCCAGAAAAGAGCTACTAGTGTCATGGGGAATGCTTTCCTTTTTATAGAGAGTGGTGTAGAAATAGTGGAATGTTGGCTGCTTATCGCGCTCTGAGGTGGCCCATGTACCTTCCGCGAGTTTGATCTTTTAGATGTCGGCCCACACCGCCCGCCAGCAGAGTCCACGGGCAAGAACGAATACCACTTTCTACCCCCATAGTATCTGTTTCAATAGTGAACATACAAAGAATTGAGGGAGCGACTAATTCATACAAAGTCAGATGGCTCACAAAAGTGAATTCCAAAAATGTTCATTTATTTTGATGATTTTTCCACAGAGATGATGTTGTTCAAAGCAGTATCAATTCTTCAATATTTCTAAACTGTAACACAAACAGCCGACGCGTTTCGTCCACAGATGGACATCATCAGGGCTCCTGTAAGTGTTAATCTTGTTTCATGACGAGATCTTGTCTTAATACTTGATTAGTCCTAATGTGATATACCTGGCATTAATTCGAGAATTACACACTGACTCAATATATTTATTTAAATTCAGGTTGTCCGCCCCACTACCCCTATCTCGTCCTGATGAAGACCCACTTGCAAGGACTTTACTGTTCCCTGCTTCTCCTGGGTCGAAACGTCGACTTCCTCACCTTCCTCACCTTGATACTCAGCCCCTGCCCACCCATAATTCCTGTATAATATGGATATTGGGGCATGTGCTTTTTGAACTACGTGTTAATTTATGTTCTTTCTATTGTCTTTTTGACATTTTTGAACTTATATGAATGTCTGAATTATACGTGTTTTTACTATCACTATCCCTTCCTGCACTACCCTCACGACTGCACGTCCCTCTTACCCCCAGGGGCACTGATACAACTGTAATTTGTGGATTTGATTACCTCTTTCCTATAATGTGAATTAAACATTATAGATGCATTTATGTTTCATTTGTTGTACTTAAATTGTCTCTACTTATACACTTCCCTTACTGGGACCCCTCTTTCTTAACACTAGATACCCAGGTCCCAGTGACATCATTGGGTTAACCCTCCCTTTTGATACCATATGACAGCTTATGGCATTGCCAAACACACACACTGGCAAAAAAAAATAATACATGCATCAAATAATTGCTGGTGCCCCACCACGGCCCATGGGGACTCTATGGGAGGCAGGCACGATTTTTTTTATAAACCTACAACACTATAATAACCTCAGCCACAAACACAAATAAATATGTTGAGAAAAAAAACCTAAAAAATTGAATACAAATTTCATAGGCCTCTTCTATCAAAGGTCCTAGGAAATGGCTTTAAAAAGTGGAATATGGTGATTGAAGCACACACTGGCAGCACAAAATTGTAAATCTAGCTCATCCACCACATGGTCACCGAA
This sequence comes from Lissotriton vulgaris, assembly GCF_964263255.1. NCBI lineage: Eukaryota > Metazoa > Chordata > Amphibia > Caudata > Salamandridae > Lissotriton > Lissotriton vulgaris. Next base: position 291,571 of record NW_028252369.1, on the reverse strand, counting down.
GAAGTAGGCATGGAGGATAAAGCAAAAATGGCCACCTAACAAACACACACTAACTGGCTGCACAACAACGGTGGTCGCCCCATTGCCAGAAAAGAAGGCGGCGTAGAGGACAAGGACAAAATGCCCACCATGACCATACACACTACACAAAATGGCCAACTCTGCAAGGCCAGTAAAGAAGAAGCATGGTGAACAAAGTACACTTGGCAGCCTTTGGCAAAACACACACACACACATACACAAAATGGCAATCACCACATACCCAGCAAAGAAAGAGGCATGGTGAAAAAAAGAAGACAGTTGCCCTATCCTGCCTGTAGCCCCTCCCACACTTCAGAAAAGAAAACATCTTGTAGCATTGCAGGGAAAGTCCTGCAAAGACATTATCAGCAACAAGCACATGCAAACAAAAATAAAATAACCTACTTTTTTTAAAATTTATTCACAACAACCCCCTGAATGTTTTTCAAAATCATATAGCACAGCAGCAGTGACAAGGTGGAACATACATCAGAAATACAGACACCCAAGGCCTAGTGCAGGGCAGAGTAGGCCCCAAACAGTAAAACAAACATCACATTAAAACAGAACACAGGTCAGTAATAAAAAAAACACACATATAGAAAATGGAAAACTTATATTTAGCCCTGGGCCTCCACCATCAGAAAAGTGCAAACATGTCCCCTTCAAAAAAGTTAATCCCCAATGGGCCCCTCCCCCTTACTCCAGCCCAAACTTCAGGTCACCCACCAACAAAGATACAAAGTAAAAAATATCAAAAGGGAACAAAAAATATTTGTGCATGCCCTCTCTCAAACAACAAACTTTTTTCCAAGTGCTGCATTGAACTTACTTGATTTCTCCCAAAAAGTTAAGATTCCAATGGTGTGGAAAGCGGGCACTGGAGACAAAGAGAGAGAGTTATACTTCCTCCAAAATCCATATCAAAAGTCCCCCAGGGCTGGACAAAGCAGAGGAAGGAGTTTTAAGGACAGGAAAAGGAAGTTGCTAATGTATGTTATGTAGCCTCCCAGGGCCAGATGTAACAAAGGTTTTTACCCATTGTGTGCCTATGGGAAAATGTGTTCATACATATGGCCCCCAGTTTCTACAGCACTTCCTCCGTGTTCGAAGAATAAAAAAGGTGCATTTTGCAAAGAAGAAACACCCAGACAGTCCTTTCAAGAAAAATTTAAACTCGAAAATCCATTTTGAGCTCATTTTCCAGCCACTTGAGTAAAACATCTACTTGAAATGTCGGCCAGTGACCACCCACGTTAAAGTACTGCCACTTTCTAATCGAGTTTGCCAAAAGATGAAGGTGAGCGTTCGTGCTCTCACATTGTTTCACTACATCTTGTCCCAGGGGTTTGATTTTGCCCGAACGGCAGAATTTATTACATAATGTGGCATCATGGCATTACCGTTGGTAAATCCGTGTTACAAAAGTAATGTGAAATTTCGACTGAGTAATTAAACTATGCCCAGGCCTTGTCATTATACCTATGGCTGCTGTTAGAACTGGGAAATACAGCAGTAATAAGGGGTCAGTGCGCCCCTCAGGCTCAGGGCCCCGGTGCTACTGCACCTGTTGCACCAATGGAAGATGCGATCCTGTTCTTCCTTAGCACGCATTGTTTGTTTATTTAATCCGAGTTTTCTAGTGCATTGAATGTCACATTTGGCTGCTTAACAGAGAGAAAATGATGCTCGTTAATAAGTGGCACAGTTGGAGACAGAGAGACAGGCTGAGAATTTTGTATCCAAAGTTTATTGCTCACAATCACTTATAATATCGTTATTACACAGGTAATGGGTAGGGTTGACACTTCTCCCAAGGAAAAATGCCAGCCATATATTTACATTTTAAGGTTCTGCAAAGGCTGATGTGATACTGAAATAGAACATAGAATCGCCTGTATTGATTTTCAACATGGATTTTCTGTCTTTCTTTATTTTAGTTATCAGTCACTGGTCGCTTATGAAGCCCTGGGATACATTCTAAAGTGCTTTCTTCTTATATTTACTGTTTAAAGTATGTACCGATAAGGGTAAAACATCAACTTTAAAGGTTCTGACGATGTTGCTACTTTTTTATTAGCTAGGCCATTAAAATAGCGGTCATGGTAGTGAAAAGCCTGCCAGGTGGCAACCCTAGTAATGGGTTGTTAAGACATAAGGTGCGGTTATTGAAGTTTTCGCTCAGTTTTATTAGTCTGTTGGAAGGTAGCCAGTCCTTTTTATACATAACACTAATGGCTAACCTGTTTTAATGTAGATAAGGAATGTGCTGCTATTGAACGCGGCCATTTTGTTTTATTCCCTTTCATTGGGCCCCTGATGCTCTCAGGAACAGCTCTCCTCTGTGTGCAACAACATGTTATTCTGACCGAAATGAAACCGAGTCTGACAGTCAGTTTCCTCGCACGACAGAAAGGCCAGGCGTAATCCTCCCTGCCTGGGCACCTCCAGCTTGCTCTTTTGAGCGTTGGAATGTAAATTCGTGTTTTCCTTTCGGCGAGAAAAAATGTTCTGCTTGTAGATGAGATCACTGACCTTGAAGAAAAGCTGCCTTAGCGGGAAGAATCTCGCCCTCCTCCAGCCTGCCCCGCCATCATTATTTTTTTCAATGCTGCTCTCTACCCTTAACTGCAAACAACATAATTACATGTTTTCGCAGATGTCATTTTTAAAACCCTGAATGGGTGTTATTTGCCAGCCAAGTGCCAGCCAAGTGCATAGCTGTAACAGCATGTAATGCACTCATCTCTAAGTGTGGCTCCTTCTACCAAAACCTGGGGGAGCCAGGAAAAGGACGTATAGTATCAGATAGGCAGTGCTTAATATGTGAAAGAATGAAAACTATGTCAAAAGCTCTGCTCATAAACCGTGGCGGTGGAATTAAGTTAGCACACCGATTACCAAGGTTGCGCAGGCTTCAGTTCACCGCTCGCTTCTCTAATCCACTTCCAGAAGCTCCGTTCCTATATCTCACTGTTGTATTGTATTATAATTGCATTTGTATAGCATTTACTACCGTGATGAGGTGTCATTATAGGGGTGGACGGAATTTGCGAAATTGATTTTCGCAAACTATTGCGAAATTGCACAAAATCTCAGCGAGCAGGCGGAAATTTTGCGAAGATGCGGAGATTGCTTTTCCCGCCCGTACGCAATGTGTTTTTGCGTGCTCGCAGGGAAATGTACCTCTAACTTGCCCATGCGGTTAGCTAATGGGCGCCGCCATCTTGCTCGCGATGCTTATTTCCTCTTCCGGGTCGAATTACGTGTTTGCGATCGCAAACTCGCACGGGATAGCGCAACCGGTTACCAACAATCCAACATCTCGTGGCGCACGCCAATGGATAGTAAAACTCGTCGGCGAACACAGGGACCTGGTAAGTCGCTACCGCGCGTGAAAGCGCAAACAAGAAAAAACTTCAGTTTCGCAGCAGATTGCAAACGTTTTGACATTTTCGCGCTCTCTGCGGAACGCAAAAATGTCAAAATATCGCATATTCCGCATGCGTAACAAAATTTACTGCCCAGGCCTAGTGTCAAAGCACTTTTTTCGGCAAGTAGCATGCTGCTCTGGAATCCATAAAGGATTAGTGGTGAATTAGTAAAGTGAGATATGAAAGTAATTTGATTATTTGGATTGAGAAGGATAGTGGAGGGATAGAAGAGGGAAAATGGTTTGCATTTATATAGCGCTTGCTACCCCTGACAAGGCGTCAAAGTGCTTTTTCGTCAAGTAGCACACTACTCCGGAACCCATAAAGGATTAGTGGTGAATTAGTATAGTGAAATATGAATGAAATATGAGTGGTGGATATGTTAGTTGGTTTTTTGGATTGAGAAGAATAATAGAGGTATAGAAGAGGGAAAAAGTTTTGCATTTATTTAGCGCCTGCTACCCTGATAAGGTGTTGAAGTGCTTTTTTGGTAAGCAGCAGGCTACTTCGGAACCCATAAAGGATTAGTGGTGAATTAGTATAGTGAAAATATGAAAATAATTCGAGTGGTAGATATGTTAGTCAGTTATTTGGATAGAGAAGGATAGTGGAGGGATAGAAGAGGGAAATGGTTTGCATTTACGTAGTGCTTGCTACCCGTGATAAGGAGTTGAAGCGCTTTTTCGGCGAGTAGCACGCTACTCTATAACTCATAAAGGATTAATGGTGAATTAGTGTAGTGAAATATGAAATTAATTTTAGTGGTGGACATTTTTTTATTTTGTGGTACTCAATTCTGTAAGAGGAGGCTTGGGATGATTAAAATGGAGGTGAATGGGATGGGATTAGAAAGGCTAGTTTCGGAGGTCTGAATTGTAAAGAGGTATGAGATGATGCAAGGAGGGGTAGAGTAGTGAAGAGTCTAGACAGGGTTATTTTGGGGATCATAGTAGTGGTATGGGATTTGGATGAATGAGAGAGTGGCGGTAGAAGATATATTGATAGAGATATACCGTGAGAAATAGGGTAGTGCATTGAAAAGAGTAGTAGAATGAGGTTTGAGATGAGACAGAGAGTTGAGGTAGAGGATATATTGAGAGCGGCATAGGGTGAGAAATAGGGTAGGTCATTGGATATGCTGAATTAGAAGAAAAGTAATAAATATATAGATACATAAGTACATGGAAGGTACATAGATGCATAAAGGAAGGTAGTATATGTAGATTAAACATACCTTCTAATAAACTCCGGCTTTCAAGTGTTGTTGGTGTAATTTAAATTAATGTATTTGGGTTTTTTGTACTTCAATAGGGAAGCAATTGTAGCTAAATAGTTATGATAAAATATTTACTTATTTATGCAGTCACTTCTATACATGTGAAAAATTAGAAAAATGTAACTGTCAGTAAAATGTACATTTGCTAAGCAGAGGTCATTAATATTTATATTTTTAAAAACATAATTATTACATAGGTTTATAGAAAGCAATAAACATATACATTTCCATGGGGCAAATACATGCTTATATACAGAGGTATGTGCTGTATTTTTCTGTTTGTGTATGGTGCTTATGTGGGGAAGAGACAATTTTTGGGTAGTTTTCTGAAGATAAGGTGGTTATCCCTGGATCTTATGTTGGGGGTAAAGAGCTCCATAGTTTGAATGCTTGATATTTGCGTGGCCGCCCCTGGCAGGGATTTGGTGGCCTCTGGCTCTGTTCCACTTCAAAACACCCTGACCCCCCCTTCTTCAATGGCCTCCACGCTCCGCCCGGACCCCCTCTTCCGGGGCCCCCTAACTAGGCTCCCTGCCTTGGGCCACCATGAGCCTAGAGCCACCCCTGAGAGAAGCATGTGTCACCCATGGTGTTTTTTCTTGTACGTTGGGATTTTGAGGCGAGGTGCCACTCTAGAGCAGAGTTTCCTTTGTTGAATGTGTTTGGTGGTTTTATTCCTGATGAAAAGTGGTCCCATTCCATGTATCTCTTTGAGGGTGATACAAAGCTGCTTGAATGTGGATCTTCTGGCAACTGGTAACCAATACAGGGCTTTCAAGGTAAGGAAGATGTGGTTTTGCTGCTTTGTTATGTAAGAGTAGTCTGGCAGCCGGGTTTTCTGAATCGGTTGAAGTCTTTTCATAGTTATTAAAGGTTATCCGTGGTAGAGGGCTATTGGCGTAATCAAGTTTGGACAGAACCAGAGAAACAGTAGCCTGGACCTTGTGTGGAAATCCCAAATGGGGGAAGATTAGTCGCAGAGTTTTTATAGTAACAAAATTTGATCTTGCTAGTTTGTCCACTTGGGCATTCATTGATAGCTTGCATCCATGATCATTTGAGGTTTCTTACTTCCTTTGATAATTTAGGTGGATTTCCCAGATCATCAGGCCAAGAGGCGAGCGGGTCATAATTTTTCTAATCACCACACGTGAGCATTCAATTTGAGATGGCTCCACGTCATCCATTGATCCACGGTTCTGAGACAGCTGAAAAAAGGCGATTTCCAATGTCTTTGAGGCATTCCAGTTGAAGGAGTATTTGCGTGTCATCTGCATAGTTATAGCACATGAGGTGAAATTGATTGATCAGTGCTGGAAATTACTTCATGCAGATGTTGAAAAGCATGGGTGAGATGATAGAGCCTTGTGGGACCCCTGCTTTTGTGAAGTAGAGTTTGGAAGAGAAAGGGGTGGTACGGATGACATTAGTTCTGCTGCGAAGGTAGGATGTGATCCAGTCTAGAGCAGTCCCCTCTATGCCGACTTTGGAGAGTCTTTGTAGCAGAGTGTCATGGTCAACCATGTCTAAGGCAGCCAAGAAGTCCAAGAGAAGTATTTATTTATTTATTTATTTAAAATCTTATATAGCGCGCAGCTACCCTTGGGCATTCCGGCGCTTCCAGACAACATCAGATGGTAGAGGGGACAGCATAGAGGCGTTATGCCGGAAACAGAAAGGTTTTAAGACCTTTGCGGAAACGCAGTGTACAGGGCTCAGCTCGAAGTTTTAGGGGGAGCGAGTTCCAAAGCTTTGCCGTATTAAATGAGAATCTTCTCCCACCAGTGCGGGCCTTTTTGACTCTAGGAACCATCAAGAGATGTTTCGTGTCTGATCGCAGCGTTCTGCCAGCTTTGTAGGGAGTCACTAGATTTTTTAAAATAAGGGGGCCTTTACCTGCGAGAATTTTATGAGCAGTGCAAAGTGCCTTAAAGGTCACTCTCTCCCGCACGGGGAGCCAATGCAATGCCTTCAATGCCGGTTTCGCTGATTGCGTCCTCGGAATGTCCATGAGCAGCCTTGCCGCTGCATTTTGGACCTGTTGAAGGGTCTTAAAGGTTGATTCAGGGGCGCCCAAAAAGATGGAGTTACTATAATCGAGTCTAGATGTTATAAGACCCTGAATCAGCAGCTTCCTCGATGTTACCGGTAGTAGAGGGAAGATTTTCCGAGCCGACCTGAGCAGGGCATAACATACTCCTGCTGTTTTCTTGGCTTGGGTGCGGAAAGACAAATCTGGTTCTAGCCAGACTCCAAGGCTTTTGATCGCATCTTTGGGGGCCGGGGGATCGCCCATACATCCCGGCCAGCTGAGCGGCGGGAGAAGGGTAGTTTTACTCCCCAGCAGCAGTATTTCCGTCTTTGAGCCGTTTAACTTGAGGGAGGAATCTCCCATCCAAGTGTGAACATCTGCCAAGCAGGAGTTCAAGATGTCAGGATTATCGGCCAGATGTGATAAGGAAACCACTAGCTGCGTATCCTCAGCGTAGCTGACGATTTTGATGTCATATGGGGATACTACGTCCTCCAGGGGGGCCATATATACATTAAATAATGTGGGGCTCAATGACGAGCCCTGTGGCACTCCACACTGGAGGGGAATGGATTTGGATCTCTCAGGGCCATCCCACACCTGGTAGGAACGATTCGAGAGAAAAGATCTCAGCCACTGCAGGGCCACCCCGGAGACCCCTACCTCAGCCAGCCGTCGGATTAACACCTGATGGTTCACGGTGTCAAACGCCGCGCTGAGGTCCAGGAGGATCACCGCCACTGACCCTCCTGAGTCTAGGATGCTTCTTGCTTCCTCGACAACTGCCAAGAGGGCCGTGTCTGTGCCCTGACCTGGGCGGAATCCAGTTTGTGATGGTCGAAGGAGTCCATTCGACTCCAAAAAGGCTGACAGCTGCCTGTTGACCAACCGTTCAGCAACTTTGCCGAGGCCTGGCAAGAGCGAGATAGGTCTAAAGTTCGCCAGGTCATTAGGGTCCAAATTGGTCTTTTTTAAAAGAGCCTTAACAACAGCCATTTTCCAAGTGGGTGGCACCACACCCTGAACAAAAGAGGCGTTCATAAGGTCTGTTACGGGAGCTGCAATGGACGCTGTTTCCTGCTTGAGAAACTTCATGGGGACCGGGTCCATGTGAGAACCACTTTTAATCGACGATAGAGTTTTGGCGACGTCGCTCACTGATACTGGGCCAAAGGTGTCAATGTGGAAAACGTTCTCTCTGGCCCGAGATCCCGCGACCTGCTTGCCAATGTCCTGAGATAGGTTCGGCTGGGGCAGAGAGATTAAGATCTTCTCAATTTTTGTGTGGAAGAACTCAGCCAGTTGTGTGCTTTTTTGTTTGTCATGCACCACATCCGGCTCCGGAACTTTGAGCAGTTCTTTGACCACTTTGAAACTCTCCCTAGAAGAGCTCGAAGCAGATTTGATGCGGTCATCAAAGAATAGGGCTTTCGCGCGTCGCAGGGCGGACTTATAGCCCCTAATTGCAGCCCGATATTCTTCTCTCCTAGAGACTTCCCAGTTCGTCCTCCATAACCTCTCCAACCTTTTACATCCCTTCCTGAGGGTGCGAAGTTCTACGGAGTACCACGGAGCCGAGCCAACTCGTTTCTCCCTCTTAGGAACTCTCTTTTTAGGGATCAGAGCGTCCAAAGAGGCGGAAAACCAGCTGTTGATATTGGCATCGGCCTTAACGGGATCCGACTCAGGAGGAGGAGGCGAATCTTTCAATATAGAGGTCCAATTATCAACCGATAGTCTGGCCCAGGCTCTATCCACTAGGAAGGCCTGTTTGGTCCTTGTAGGTGGTAGGTCGATTTGCCACAAAGCTGATACCAGAAAATGGTCTGACCATGGAAGGGGAAGGGCCGGCCTAGCTGTGAAGCGGGGAATGTTCGAAAACATCGGGTCGAGTAGGTCTCCCTTTTCGTGGGTGGGGCCGGAGTTAATTAGGACCAACTCGCGCTCCTGTAAGTCGCTCTGGAGATCCAGCGCCGTTTGGTCAGTGGGCTCGTTGAAGTGAAGATTGAGATCACCCAACACCATGAAGTTGGCCGTCGCTGCGGCCAGGGCCGTCACTGATTCTGCCAGGGAGCTCACAAAATTACCCAGTGCGCCCGGAGGCCGGTAAATCAGCAGACCCGATATTGACACTGTCGGGGATATCCTAAGGGCGAAGTGACAGCTCTCACAATCCGAGAGTTGGCCACTATGCGTCCTGCAAACAAACAGGCTCCTATATACAATAGCGAGGCCACCCCCTCGTCCCTCTGGTCTGTCCACCTGACAGATAAGGTAACCCGGTGGAAGAGCTTCCACGATATCCGCATCGGAACTGGGAGTTAGCCATGTTTCCGTTAGAAACAAGATATCTAGTGCCAGATCCTGGATGAGTAGGTTGACTTCTATAGCATGACGTGGGAGGGATCTACAATTCAGTAGCCCTACAACCAGGTCGTTCTTCCCTTTAATAGCGGAGTGATTCCTCTCGGCTCCCTCAGCTGGGAGGGGGGAAGGGCATTGCATAGGCGGATCAGCTCTCTGAGGCAATGCATGCCGAAGAGCCATGAGTTCATCGCGCTCATAAGCGCACCTCATGGAAGTAGATTTCGGCAGAGTATCATGCCCTGGGCCCGTCTGGGCCCGGACGGGCACAGACGGGCTGGACTCTGGCGTGACTCCGGCGCTGTGACGGCGCTTCCGCTGCGCGTCACCGCTGCGCGTCTTCATGGTAGCTTTAAGTAGGGGCCTCGCCTCCTGTGTCTGCAACTAGAGCGCTCGCGGAAGTGGCGCCTGAACAGAGTCCCTAAACTACCCCCAAGATGGCAGCGATGCAAATGACAGTGCTAAAGACCCGCGAAAAGCGCGGTGAGGGGCCCAATTTAAAATGCAAGTAAGTGCTACTCTCCACAAAATAATCTAAACACAGATCCAACAATTATTTAAATAAAACAGGGTAATTTGATGGAAAAACGGGCACTCGGTTAAAAACGCGCTGCAAATTCCACGCGCTATGCTGGCCTCAAGGGGAAGCTCCTACGCTCAGAAATGCGGGTGATAAATGCTGTCCGCTGCCAAAATAGGTAGGACGATGTCAAGGAGTGAGCTGCCTGCTCCACTCGCCTTAAGTAGGGGCCTCGCCTCCTGTGTCTGCAAGTAGTGCAGCAACCCCGTTGCGGTCAACTATGTTCTTCAGGTCATCCCAGATGGCAACGAAGGCAGATTTTGTGCCTCTTCTTGGACGAAATCCATGTGGAAGTCTGAAAGTTTGGTATTATCTTCAATGGATTGTGGCATTGGGGTGATTGCTACTCTATCTATCAGTTTGCAGAGGAAAAGTCGATTTGTAATCGGTCTATCGTGTCAGGGTTCAGAGGGTCCAAGTTTGTTTTCTTCAGTAATGGGCGTATGAATGACTTTTTGAGTTCTTCTGGAAATTTTTCAGTAGTTAAGAAATTGTTGATGATTCTTCTTACTGGTGTGACAGCAGTGGTTGTTAGAAGAATTGTCTTGAAGGTTTGCGGTGGAAAGGGGTCAGAAGGGCTGCTGGTAGGTCTGCTTGCTTTGACCAGGTCCATACAATCAGCGTGTGAAATGTGTTGGGAGGAACGGAGAGGCTGTGTTAGAGTATTCTTGCTTTAGAGGATTCTTGGATTGTTGTTTTGGAAAAGGGCTGTGCTTGTGCTTTGCCTTTTGTTTTAAATATGAGTCCAACGTGTCTCCTTTGGCTGCATAATTATTTGCAAGTTTGTCTGTGAAATCTTGAATAGTAGCCTTTCTTACCTTTTTTGGTAGCTGACTTGTATAACATGTTAATTTTCTGTAGGCGAAGTTTGTCTTGATTGGTGTTTATTTTGAGCAAGTCATGTTACAGCTTTCTAATTTGTTGTTTTATCTCCTTTATCTCTGTATTTCTCCAAGGTGCTCGTTTTATTTTGTTCTGTAGTGTTGCTTTTAGTGGTATTAGGATATCAAAAGCTTCTTGTAGCCACCCATTGTTTTTCAAGAGAATGTATTGTATCTAGATCAGTACTGTATGTTCGTTATGCTTCTAAGTGTACCAAATTGAGTTTGTTCCACGGTTGATCGGTGACTGCACGTAAGGCTTATATGTAGGCTTGTCTAGCTACCGTCTGAACAAATTACAGGGGGTTCAGAATGCCGCGATCAGATCACTTCTCAATGTCCCTATAGAGACCAGTGTGAGACAACACTTGCGTGATCTTCACTGGCTGCGTATACCAGAGAGGATTACGCTTAAACCCCCTTTTCTTAATCGTAAATCCCTGGTCCTGCACACTCAGCTCTAAATGGACATGGCCCCGCTTACCTGGGAAAGCGATTCAGGTTCTATGTTCCTACCAGGCAGCTGTGCTCGGCGACGCAGCTTCTTGCCTTTGGCCCGAGATTTTGCCTCAAGAGAATGGGAGGAAGCTCCCACACTCTCAGGGCATCTATGGCCTGCAACATCCTCTCCCTGGATCTCTGCAGCATTCAGGATTCCAAGCTTTTTAGGAAAAGGCTCAAGACATTTTGTTTCATTTAGCTGTTCTCTCTTTCTGTTCTTTCCTCCAGGCTCGTGCCAGGACACTATTGGAGTAGCTGTGCATGTTACAAATTCCAAATACAAATAAGGTGGTTTCAAGTGTGTTGCTTAGTGTTGTTTTAAGCTTGAAAACAAGTCAATGGTGGTCTGATCATGTGACCAGGGTCCTTGTTTGAAAGGTAACTAGTTCTGTATTTGCAAAAATAACATCTAGATTGTGTCCAGCGATGTGTGTGGGTTTGTGCAGGTTCAGTGCTTTTAGCAATGATTGTTTTTGGATGGAGCATATTTGGTTTGTCAAACCAAATGTTGAGGTCACCCAGAATGCATAGGTTGGAGTGTAGTGTTATCAGGTTTGAAATTGTGTCTAGAGGTGTGTCTGGAATGTTGCATTGCTAGGTGGAGGTCTGAAAAAAAGCAGGAAGTTATAGGAGGAAGACAGTGTAGGATTGCATCTGGTGAAAGGGCATCACAATCTTTTTTGGAGACGTCGTGAGCTTTAGTGATATGTAATTTTTGCCTGAACACAACAGCAAGGCCAGCTCCTTTTTTGCCTATATGAATCTGAGTGATAGTTTGATAGCCTAGAGGAACGGCTTCATGCAGAACTGGACCCATATCCTCTCCCAACCATGATTCATCTATGAATATTATGTCAGGTTTTGCGTCATTGAGAAGGTCATAAATGTGATGTTCGTTTTTAGAGAACAATCGAGCATTTATTATTAGACAGTTTAGAGAACCTGCTTTGGTGGTAGCATCACTTTGTTTTGTAGAAGAGTGAGCTGTAGTTTGTGGGCTTGTGCAGGTGTGTCCTTAGTGTTGGTATTAGCTGTATGAGGATAGCAATTGTGTAGCTGTTCCGTATCATGTTCCTCATCCAGCAGGCTAAGAAGGCATTTTTGTAGTGTAACCTTGTTGTGCAGTAGACATGGATCGGTGAAGTTGTCAGGTGTGGCATGTCGCTTATTTGGTTTACATCTGTTAGGTGGTACGTGTATGTGTTAGGGGTGGTGGTGCAGCATGTGGGTCATGTAGTAAGGTTCTTAATTGTAGAATGGATGAGAGGTAGTTAAAAGAGAGTTGCTGCATATGTGTTAGGTGTGGTGGAAGAGACACAAAGCTTGGCATTGGAGTATGTTTATTTGTGTAGTCTGAAAGGTTGGTGTATGTTTGTAGTTTGTGATGGAAAGTATTATGAATGTGTTGCGTTTGAGAGATGGTGTGTGTGTGTTATGTTTTGTTTTTGAGGATTTGTGATTGGATTTGTTTTATGAGATTAATTTGTTTGTATAGTATTTTTTGTGAATGGAAGTTGTAAGGAAAAGGGGGTGGTGATGTGTTTGTGAGTAGAGTGTATGTTATGTGTAAGAGGGGATAAAGTAGAGTTGAGAGTGTTTATCTTAGACTTGATTGCTGCAAGAGGTAATATGTGTGGTGCAGTGGAGTGTAAGTGGTGTGCGGTTGTGTTATGTGGTAGAAAGAAGAGGAGGGTGTTGGTGGGAGAAATGATGGAAGGATGAGTATAGGTTTGTAAGTGACAAAAAGGGGTCTGGTAGGAGTAATTAGAGTGTGTGTCTGGATGGGATATAGTTAAATATGTTGTAGATTTTGGTTATGTTAGTGATGGGTGGATTGGATACTGGTATAGGATAGAGTTGTGTACTGTTTGTAGGTGATAGTGGAAATGTATGGTAGCTGTGATAGAAGGGTGTATATGTGGGGTTTGTGGGGTTGTGTAGTGGGTGCTGAGACACTGAAATCTGTATAGGGTTAGTTTGTACTAAATTAATAGAGTACATGTGCTGTGAGTATGTTACTCTGATTGTGAATGTGGTAGGGTGGGTTCTGGTGTAGGCAAATTTGGGCAGCATTTCTAGCCCTAGTCCCAACCAGTCTCGAACAGGCTCAAACAAGCAACTGACCCTGTCCTCTCTGCCCTTAACCTCAACGCCCGGGATGAGACGCCTTGAATCCTAACCTTAAATAGCCCTAGTAATCAGGGGGGCCCTTCGGCAATGAGAACCCTAGCTCTAACCCTAACCATTCACAAAATTAGCCCTAAGCCCTAGAACCAATAGGACACCAGCCTCTTATAGCCAATCACTGCCCTAGTCCCAGCAGCCAATCAGACACGAAACCCTAAGCCCCACGTCTGATAGAAAGTCTAACCTCAGCCCTAGTCTCAACCCTAGTCCCAGCATCCAATTAGACAAGAAACCCTAAGCCCTCCGTCCAATAGAAGGCCTAACCCCCAGCCCTAGTCTCAACTCTAGTCCCAGCAGCCAATCATGCAGGAAACCCTAACCCCTACGTCCAATAGAAAGCCCAGCCCCAAAAACCAATCCAAAACCCTATACCTCTCCACCAATCAGATCACTAACCTTAAGCCCTACATCAATAGAATCACTGACCCGGTAGCCAATCAGCACCCTTAAATACTTAACCAATGAGAACACAAACCCTAATCCAAGAGAAACACCAGATACAATTACCAAGCAGTGCACACAGGTAGCACCCAATAGCAGTCTGCATAAAGTCCATGCAACTTCAGGCAATGTTTGCTGGCCAGGGGGCAGGAAGCTGGTCCTCAAATTAGACTCTCCTAGGAGACAAACAGGTTAAATCCTCACTTTGGAGTTCTGCAGGTAAGGGCCTAACTAACTTTGCCCTCTAACAATACTGTTTGTACTTTACTCACTCTCCTAGCCAAAAAACGAGTGTACAATCCCTAAAAAACATCTTAAACAACTAACAGCAGATTACTGCTGTCTAAGAGCACCCTCTTTTCAGTCTCTGATGTATAGTATCTCTTTTGCTAAGGGGGAAGGGAGGGATAATCTGGTTTCACTCAGTTGCTAAAATAAAATGGGAGCTGCAGGTGGATTGCTTACCACAAAGGTCTGAGCACAGAACAAGGGAGAAACTAGAAGGGAACTTCAGGTAGTCACGGGCAATTTGAAAATACTACAGATTTTAGACTGCAAAGCCCACAATTCAACAGGTAAAATGAAACGGTCACGGGCAAGTAAAAACCTCAAATTTCTAAACAACACAGGTGAAAAATGATGCAATCACGGGTAGAGGAAAAGAGTGTTGGTAGCCGTGCTACCAGCAAACACCAGCTCAAATCAAGTACTGGATAGAGGAGTATAAGGAGTGGGGCATTTTTCAAAATCAAGAGATGTATTCTAATAAGCACAATATGAATTTTGATATTTTATGAAGCACTGGAGCATTATTCGTGAGTTACCATAAAAAGAGTAGTGCACAGGAGTAGCTGGTAAGTACCAATGTGGAGCACTATTAATGCTCCCTGCCACGAGGCAAGAAAGTGACTCCGCTGGGGGCGTGGTTCGAATTCTGGAGCCGGACAGCTCCAGAATTTGAACCACGCCGCCAGCGAAGTCACTTTCTTGCCGCGTGGCAGGGAGCATTAATAGTGCTCCACATTGGTACTTACCAGCTACTCCTGTGCACTATTCTTTTTATGGAAATTTCTGACGCTACAGCCAGGACGGAAGTATAACCGGTGGAGAGGAATCTTGACAATCTAGCCATCTGTCCAATAGCCCTAAAGAAGTCTTGGGTTACACCCTGACTAAACACGTGTTGGCTGGGCACCTGGAAAACAAATAAATCAAATGGAAAGAAAACACCATATGCAGGGACACTATGCAGGGACCATATTTTTTCCTTTGGAAAAACAGCTTCCCATACACCTCTAGTAAATCTGGCGGTGATTCGTTCCCCCTTCAACCCTGAGACGAAATGCACACCAGACCTGTGTATGAGAACATTCCGTCCTCTTGCAGGGAGGAAATGGGATGGATCAGTGTTTGGGAACACCCACAAATATATGGGTTTGTGGCTGTTCCCAAACTTCCCATTGAAAGTACATCTTGAAATGCGCACTTTTCCTCACCTTGAGAAGGATTCACGAGGCGTCTGGAGATCTTTTCATTCGTTGCAGAGATCTCCGAACCTGTTAATGGTTTAACACCTGCCTTGAATTCCCTTGTGAATTTCTGGCAGGTGTTAGAAAAGGTAACTTTGGTTATAAATGCATGTTTATGACTTAATGTACCTTTACTATTGGGGCCTACATTGTAGATAGTATGCATTTGTCCAAGTCTATTAAGTACCTGTAGGAATTTGCTGAGACCTGCATTCTTAAAAGCAGGGGTAAGAGCGTGTCACCAAGCCCTTATTTTATGTCTATTAGGCAATTCTATTCAAGTTATCGGACAGTTTGTTAAGTTTCTGGCTGAGGCCGAAGAAACAATTGACTGCTTCAATTTAACCTGTCTTTTAATTAAGAATATAACTGTTTATCTGCTGATAGCTGATTAACCCAATTAACTATCATTTGGGCTCACTAAGGGGCATATTATCAAGGGGGTTTATCTCCCCTTTTTTGGCTTTAAAAGCCAAGAAAGCGGAGATAAAATTATCTCCCTATTACCTAGCTGTCGCTAACACCAGTTAGCGACAGCTAGTAGGAGATAGCGACCATCTTGGGCCCCGCTTTGCATGTCAGTGATATTCATCACTATTGACATGCAAAGTGGGCGTGCCAAGATGTTAGCGACTGGAAACAGTCGCTAAAATCGCTATCTCCTATTACCAACTTTTGAAAATATTCGCGCGAATATCTCCAAAAGCTAACACCTGCCCTGAGAAGTTTAGCCATGTTATCCAATGGGAGGTGGATAACATGGCTAAGAGCATTAGCTCGGTAATGCATGAATATCGCTGACTTTTCAGCGATATTCATGCATTTCGGCCGATTTTTATCGCTTAGGAGATATACCTTGATAATAGCAAGGTTCCTAAGCGATAAAAATCGCCGCAGCTCGGCGATAAAAATATCGCCGCTAAACCAACATAGCGATAATTATCGCTAGTTGTTGGTAATATGCCCCTAAGCCACTGTACTTGTGTTGAGTGTTTGTGGCATTTATGGTCTGAACAGGAAAAAACATTTAACAATAGTGCACTTTAGCAAGTTTGCATATGTTTTTGAATGCTTTGCCCATGCCTTACAGTTAAGAAATGTTTGTTTGTCATTTACTGGTCTTAGAGCTTTGGTGTTATGAAATTACTTGGCTATAGAAATTGCAGAAAACAGGTAAAATCTGTTACTTCCCTGGTTTTAACTCTGCTGCTAAAAAAATACAGATTATTTGCTCCTATACATGCACTTTGAACTTTTATGACTTATTTTTCAGAATTGCCTATTGTAATGTTGTTTATATGACTGATCTATTTTAATATTCGAGCAAATTAAGTCATATTGGTCTTAACTCCATTGCTAAGCAATGTTTAGTTTATTTGTCTACTAATAGGCACTTTGCACTTTCGCTATTTAGTTAGACCTCTGGAAAAATGGATTCACATTTTACTTTTCAAAGCTGATTATAGTAAGGTTGTGTGTATGGCTATATCAGAATCTTGTGGATATTGTGTGTTATGTTTTAAATTATATTTTTATCGTTTTGAATTAGTGATTGTAATGATTGTAATTAATCAAACAATACATTTATACTACTACTGCTACTACTGATTTAACAACTGACTACTTAAATGATAGATAAAAAACGGGAAGGGGCAATAGTGAGAATGAGGAATATGTCAAGGCTTAGAGGAAGGGAAGAGTTAAAGCTATAGGGAGATGCAAATAATTCACATTAAGAGAAGAGTGATGGGGGGCTTTCCTCCTGAAAACAAGAAGAGCAAAATCTGAGCATTAACTGAGGAATTCCTAAAATAAACCCCATAGATTTTTTGTGAAATATAAGGAAAGACCAGGAACACCAATTTTTCACATTGAGATTAATCACGTGATTAATCTCAGAGTGAATAAATATGCAGGTGGTGGGCAGTGGTACACGTTTTTAAGTACCAGGACTTATTTTTCTTCATCAGACAGCAGAGAGACAGAGAAAGTGGGGAGGAAGGAGGAAGTGCTGGAGGAGGTGCTGGAAGAAAGAGGCTTGTGGTGAAATCAAGACTAGGCACCCTTGGTATTCAGCAATCCCTGCATTCAGCTGCTCCTGTGGCGGGCGCTTAGGAAAAAGTTTGGCCCTCTGTGCTTATTTTTTAAACAAATGGAGTTACTGATCATTGACTTTATGCTGGACTTTGCCCATGTACAATACTCCATCGTCTTTTGGATAGGTTCGCACAAAAGAAATAGCACATACAAACATACGTACATACATACCTACATACATATAACCCGCTGTCATGGCTGTATTTGCAACCACAAGGCTTTCTCAAGAGGGCACTGAAGCAACAGTGAGGTTGCAAGAAACTTTATAAACCACTACATTAAATATTAGAAATAAATGTATACAACTGTCCAACATACAAGACATGCATTAAGATACAACCAAGGAAACGAGGGGTGAGAGACAGACATTTAGACTAAATTTAAGGCATATGGCTACACGAGTGAGCAGAAGACACCATGAGCCTTTCCTTGCTGCCACTGGTGACGACTGAGGGAAGCTTACACCTGGCAGAAGCAATGCGAGGGGCCTTTATCGATCGAAGCTCTAGGACAATTAGGAACCAATAGAGCGGCAAGGTTTTCGTACTTAGCCCTTCAGCGCAAGATAAATGTGTAAATCAATTAGTTGATCTCTGAATACTTTGAGAAACAAGGCTATTCCCAGCTATTGTCTGGAGGTCATTTTGATCATCACTGCCTTAAGTGTCCTATTTTGTAATCACTCTGCAATCATATGAACCAGAGTACATGGAGGTTGGATTGAGCAAACATCATTTGTCCATCGGTTGAACATCCCCTCAAGTTGTTGTGAAATGTGCCTGCTCTTGCTCAGGAATGTGAGTCACGGCTCTCCCACTGCTCTGCAGCCATACACTATATAATGTCCTGTCACAGAACCCGAAATGTCATGGATCTTTATTATTTCTTTAAATGTAACATACCCCTACTTTTTGGATAACTCCTGCAATTCATGGCATACTTTTATCTATATTGAAGAGCAAACATACTATAATATGTATTGTAGCGATGTTAAGTTTATAATTCAACACATAGCAAATAAAAATGTATAGAAATAGCCTACTTTTCCCACTCCAAGCAGGAAGAATCTTGGGTGAAAACCTGCTATTTATGCTAACATGCTCACATGGCCCTAAGAAATTAAAACGTTGCTTTATGGACATAGAATGAACAATACAACTCTGAGTGACATTAAATAAAAAATGGTCAGCATTGGATACAAGTAAATCAGCAGTGAAATGGCCATCAAAAGGACTTCCCCGAGGACTTCTTATGCTTGATTGAATCGCTCAAACAACCATAAAGGACTCAGCAGACGTAAGTTCACTTTTGAACTCACTCAAACTCGTCCTGGAAGTCACCATTGTCATTCATTCAAGCCCTCCTGAAACGTCATGCTGTGAAACTGAAACCTTCCAAACCATGGTCCACTTAATCACTGAAGCAAGAGAAACATGGGAAGAACCATAGATTCCATTTAAATTAGACTAAGAGCTCACCACAGGCACAGCCCACTTGAACAAATGCTACCAAAACACTCATCTTTCCATGCAAAATACCATAGTGGACCTCCATCAGCACTGGCACTCGTGGGGATATTTTTGATAGCTTTCCTCTCCTCAATTGCACATACCTATGCACAAGCTGCCATCAGCATTATGAAAACCTTCTCTGAAAAACACTTACATCCCTCCTCAAGACGGTCAAGGCATCCATCACACAAGGTATCTTTTTCAATGCACTAAAAACTGATCAGCTCCTCCCACCAATCAAAAAAACGAAAGTTGACTCTCGAAACAATCCAATTACCAACCCATTATACACTTATAATTTAGATGGAAACATAAAACAAGAAAGCAGCTGTCTAACTACGAGATCGTATTAATATAAATTACTTCCTACTGGAAGGCAGTCCAGTTTCACACCTTACTTACAGAATCACTGTGACAGCAACCACTCAAGTAGAGGCCAAAACCCTTCTTATCCAGTGCAGCTTGATCTCTTCACCTATTTCAGTTTTATTTGATATCAAGGCCTTATCAACAGCCTTCGATATTAGATTTGATGACAGTGTAACAACATCCAACACCGGGTCTTCCAGACGGGCAACTCCTGCTCCAGGCGCAACTGGTACTTTGTGGAATACCACAAGTATTCCACTCTACGCAGTGATTGTCATCCTATATATGGGGACTCTCTCTGTCCTCTGGATAAACCATGGAATCAAAATTCACCAGTACGCAAAAAACATTCTTGTTTATCTGAAAGTCCCCACAAGTTAGGATCGCACTCTTCTCGAAGATTGTCTCAACTTCATCTAATCCTGGATGCAAAATGCCTGCCTCAAAGTTACACCTGGAAAGATAAAATTCATATGCATCACCAGCAGTAGCAACAAAGCACATATTCAGGACTTATGGTAATATGGATGGGTTCACACCTTGGCTCTGCAGAAAAATCTACCCACTTAAAATCATCATCATCTATGTGTCATGAGTACTTGATGCCTGCCTTATTAGTTCCTCCCATCTGTGATGACATTGAATAGTTTCTGTGATGACATTGAATAGTTTCTGAGGTTTTAAACAAGTATTGTGCTTAAAATATAATGATATTTGACTTGCATGTACCAAGGCTTGTTGATTTGTCAACTCATGGCAAGGACTGCGGCTCAAGGTGAATATTAATCAGGACAGCACGTGAAACATGTGCGCTAGCGTGCGCTAACTGTAAGACTGCCGACACGTGCATACTGTTATGAAAAGACTATAAAAGCCTCACCGGCTTTCAGAAAGACGCTTCGCTTCGTTTTTACCTAGCGTCTTCACAGGATTCCACGAAGCGTCCCTCAAGACTCCTGCAGCCTTCCGCTCCAGTTCTTTACCCCTTCTGGCCTCCCGTCTCCAGTCCCCAGCCCATCCCTTCCTCGCAGTTCCGCTACTCACCAGAATCATCGCGGCTGCAGAACGGCAGTGCATTCCTACTCAGGTGAGTTTCTCTTCGAAGCCGAGATCGGGACTTCCGGTTTTCCGCATCGGAACCTTAGAGAGAGCGGACTCGTCCCCCAGCAAAGCGGCCCTCGTTTTTTTTGCTTCCTGTGCACAAGAGGAAAGTAAGATTTATTTAACTTTATAAACAAAAAATCCTTGGCTAAGACAATCGGATAAAAGCCTTAAACGCTGGAATCTTTTGTTTAGAATCATTAAGAGAGGAAAACCTAAAGACTCTTGAAAAGACTGTCAGCAAATATATTTTCTGGACAATTTGAATTTGTGTAACAGTGATTTAAAAACTGTTTTCTCTTGAGTTGAGGAGTTATGTAACAGTGACTTAAAACTGTTCTCTCTTGAATTGTGAAAGACTCTTAGTCTTGTTATTCCTAGTGCTTAGAGAGTTAATAGATGCTCGTAGGCTGCTTTTTCTCTTGTTTTAATATAATTACAGAATTCCAGTTACAACGAGAATCTTCTAAACGCAAGGTAGGAGAATATTGTGTTTGTATGAACATTGCAAGTTGTACTAACTCATTAATCTGTTGAATGAATAATTGT
Source organism: Lissotriton vulgaris (assembly GCF_964263255.1). Classification (NCBI taxonomy): domain Eukaryota; kingdom Metazoa; phylum Chordata; class Amphibia; order Caudata; family Salamandridae; genus Lissotriton; species Lissotriton vulgaris. The sequence goes on along the minus strand of NW_028252369.1, from coordinate 270,698 downwards.
TTCAAGAACTTGTTTACTTTGGAGCTCATTATATTGTGTTTTGTTTAAAGGAGAAATAGTTTGCCGAAAAATTCAAACTGCCTTGCTACGAAGTATTGGAATGGGCTTTTCTTACTATGGTATGTGTTTGGATTGGTCAGTTAATTAATACGCCGATAGTCCAGGTGTTTTCTTAAATTGTTAATTACATGTGCACTCTGTTTGATTGATGTAACGCAGCTACTGTTTTTCAAGAAAAAGACAGCATTGGAAGAATGTCCAGAATACTTCCTGAGAAACAGAGACAGTCATCTCTAGAAGAGATCCTGTGTTGTTTGTTTGTTTCTCTTCCACTTCCCCTTCCCTTTGGGAGCTAATTGGTTGTGCCAAGAGTTGTCTTCCTTGCCACGCTAATTAGTTCTAGAAGGAATTGGGACTAATCATCTTCAAGACGGAATACCTGGAATCTTGTGGTTGCACTCAGAACAGAAAGCAAAGCCACTAACCTAATTCCCTCTTGAAGTTGACTATTCCCATGGATCTCGCAAACATGAATACTGTCCAGTTAGCCGAAATTGTGCGCAAAATGAATGATAAGGTACAGGAATTACGTTTAGAAAATCAATCTCTTAGGCAGGAACTAGATACGACCAGAGAGGAACTAGAAAGTACCAGAGAAGGTTTTACATCTTGGAGAGAAAAAGGGGAACCAAGGCGACCCCTTTTAACACCACCTAAATTCGGAGCTCCTTTTCAGAATCAAACTCAGACGCCAAGTTTTGGTCAAAATCAGCCAGTCCAATTTACAGTAGTATCACCACAGCCAGTCCCTTTAGCTAATCCTGAGAAAAAATGAAAGACCAAAAAAGGATTTCAGAACTTTACATTTTAAATCAGATAAGAGGTTGAATGAAGACAAAAATGCACAGGTAGAGCCAATGCAAATAGGTGGAGTAAAGGGACCCTTGTCACAAGAGGAAAAGGATAGAAGAAGAAAAGCTAATTTATGTTTATATTGCGGAAAGTCAGGTTATTTCGCCAAAGATTGTTCAGTTAGACCTGTAAAAAAGAAAGTATTTTCCATGGATCAAAATCCTACACTAGAATCGGAAAACTAAGCGTCTCGAGTGAAGGAGAGGTCGATTCCTCGAGAGAGAAAAGTTTAGAGATCTCACAATACGCAACAAGTGTTATCTATCATGTACCACAAAATTTCACAATACGAGTAATTTTAATTCTGGACAATCAACAAAGGCATAGTATTCCGGTGTTAATAGACTCCGGAGCTACTGGTAACTTTTTTGATTTAGAATTTGCCAAGAAATTAAATCTAGTTACAATTCCAAAAAAAGAACCTGAACCTGTGAGAGCTGTTGACGGCTCTGCACTATCTTCAGGTTTAATCAGGTTTCATACTTCACCTTTACTTCTAGTGTCAGATAACGGACACACAGAGCTGACTACTTTTGATCTCATAGATACACCAACCTTTGCGGTCATTCTAGGTATTTCATGGTTAGAACTCCACAATCCCAAAATAGATTGGGTTAAACGAACTGTGACTTTAGATTCCGCATACTGTAAGACACATTGTTATTAAGAAAACAGAAATCCTGCCTTTCCACTTACTTGTGCCATCGTTCATTCAGAATCTATAGAACTTCCATCAGAATTTCAAGACTTTTCTGATGTTTTTGACCCAGTGAAGGCTACTAAATTACCTCCTCACAGGACTTACGACTGCAGAATCGATTTAATCCCAGGAGCAGTCTTACCTTGCAGCCGTATATACGCCCTTACTGAACCTGAAAATCAGTACTTGCGAACATATCTTGACGAACTGTTGGAAATAGGCTTTATTCGTCACTCAACTTCACCTGTCTCATCTCCACTCTTTTTCGTAGCAAAAAAGTCAAGTGATTTGAGGGCCTGCATCGATTATCGTGCAGTAAATAAAGCTACAATTAAAAATCGATACCCATTACCTTTGATTCCTGTACTTTTAAATCAAGTAAAAGGGTCGACTATCTACACTAAGTTCGATCTTCGCGGAGCATACCACTTGATCGCATAAAAGAAGGAGACGAGTGGAAAACTGCTTTTCACACTAAATTTGGACTCTTCGAATATACAGTGATGCCCTTTGGTCTCTGTAATGCGCCAGCAGCATTTCAATATTTCATTAACGAAGTGCTACATGACCTGTTGGACATCTGTGTCATTGTATATATCGATGATATTTTGATTTTTTCTAAGACTCCTGAAGAACATGAAGGACATGTTCGATCTGTATTGCAAAAATTGAGGGACAACTCCTTGTTTGTTAAGCTTGAAAAATGTGTTTTTAAAACCACCAAGGTAGAATTTCTTGGTTATTGGTTATCACCTGAAGGCATTGTTATGGACCCAAAAAAGGTAGAAGCAATTCTGAATTGGCCTATACCAACCACTGTTAAGGAAGTACAAAGAATCCTAGAATTCGCAAATTTTTATAGGAAATTTATCGCTTAATTTTCTGAAATTGTGGTTCCAATCACTCAGCTTTTACAAAAGGGAAAGAAATTCGAATGGAATTCTCAGGCTGAAGAAGCTTTTAACATCTTTAAAAAAGCAATTACCTCGGCTCCTATTTTAAAACATCCTGACCCTGACAGACCATTTTTTATGGAAGCCGATGCTTCACAAACCGCCGTAGGTGGAGTCTTGTTACAAAAAGATATCGACTCAAAATTTTTTCACCCAATCGCCTTTTACTCCAGAAAGCTGTTGCCAGCTGAGTAGAACTATACCATTGCTGAGCACGAGCTTTTAGCAATCAAAGCAGTCTTTCAAGAATGGAGGCATCATCTCTTAGGAGCAAAACATACAATAACAATTTTCTCTGATCATAAGAATCTGCAATTTTATTCCACAGTCAAAGCATTCCCACCTAGGCAGATGCGTTGGCTACAATTCTTTAGCGAGTTTGACTTTATAATTACTTATCGACCAGGAGTCAAGCAGTTGTTATCTGACACGCTGTCTCGTTTAGTTTGCGATAAAAAAAGAGAATCCGATAGAGAACAACAAAGTATAATTCCAGTAGAAAAGATTTGTGCAGAGATTTCACAAGCAGATTTTTTAACAATACTCAGGGACCAGACAAAGAAATTAAATCAAGAAAACTGGCTTTCGCAAAAACAGACCACAATATCGGATGGTTTATTTTATCATAAGAATAAATTGTTCCTTCCAACAGATAGTTTGAGAGAACAAGTGATACAATGGAATCATGATCTGGCTATTGTTGCTCATCCTGGAGTGACAAAGACTTTGGAGTTATGCCAAAGACATTTTTGGTGGAATGGTATGAGATCAGACATCCAACAATACATTCAGGCTTGGCCTGTATGTGCTCGCCAGAAATCATCTCATTCTTCTCCTATGGGTTTGCTGCAACCTATAGAAATCCCTCCGACATCCTGGCATACCATTAGTTTAGATTTTGTCACAGATTTACCTGAATCATCTGGAATGACAACAATTCTAGTAGTTGTAGATTTATTATCAAAAATGGGGCATTTTATTCCCTTTCCCAAACTTCCATCTGCAGAGGAATTCAGTAAAGTATTTGTGGCCAATATAGTTAAACTACATAGCTTACCACAAAAAAGTATTTCAGATAGGGGTTCACAATTCCTGTCTAAATTTTGGAAGCAGTTGAGTGGCCTATTGGGAATAGATTTAGCATTATCATGAGCATTTCATCCTCAAACAGATGGTCAAACTGAGAGGTTAAATCAATATTTAGAACAAAGTCTACGATGTTTGACCACTATTCATTTCAATTGGGTTGAAGCCCTACCGTTAACAGAATTCACTAATAATAACACCAGGCATTCAGCTCTCGGCTGTTCCCCATTTTACTTTCTCACTGGTCAACATCCTCAAACCCTACCAATATTGTTCCCAGAGAAAAATACAGACATGCCAGCAGTCTCAGAAAGATTAGCTAGTTTACGTAATTTTCAGGAGAATGTTAAGAAAACATTAACTAAACAAAAACATAAAATGAAAGTCTATGCTGATCAACATAGAATTCCAGCACTGGTTTATAAACCTGGAGACCACGTTTGGCTTTCAACAAAGAATATTCAGATGGAGGGACCTAAAAAGCTAAAACCTCGATTTATAGGTCCATTTACCATTGAAAAAATTGTAAATCCAGTTTCAGTAAAATTGACTCTTCCTCAGGATTATAAGATTCACCCAGTTTTTCATGTTTCTTTAGTAAAACTTGTACATCCAAACACTCGTCCTGATGCAACACCCCCTCCACTTATTGTAGGAGATCATGTAGACTATGAGGTGAAGAAAATTCTGGATTCAAAACGTATTAGAGGTTGTTTGTATTATTTGATCGATTGGAAAGGTTATGATTCTTCCGAAAGATCATGGGAACCAGAGAATCATTATTATTATTATTATTATATTCTTATATAGCGCCAGATTCGACCCCCGAAGGGGTATCTCCGCGCTTGCCTTGGGAACCCGTCCTGGCTTTTCCCTGTGAGATAGCCCCTACAGGGCATCCCCAAGGTGAAAGCCAGGCATCCCGCCGCGGGGGGCCGTTGTGGAGATTAAGCAAGCTTAATGCCCAGAGTTGCAGAGTGTGAACCTATGATTAGGTCAGGCACCGAAGCGAGAATTATCGAGTCCATGGACATTTGAGCTCAAGACCCTGCCGCGTCGGGAATTGAACCCTGGTCCCGGGTCTGACCTCTGCTTCAGGGTCTGCCTGCTCTAACCAGTGAGCCACACTTCTCTCATCATGTACATGCCCCCCGTTTGATTCGCTCTTTTCATGCTCTGTTCCCTAGCAAACCACGCCCTGTGAGAAGACCTTTGGGGGGGGGACTGTCATGAGTACTTGATGACTGCCTTATTAGTTCCACCCATCTGTGATGACATTGAATAGTTTCTGTGATGACATTGAATAGTTTCTGGGGTTTTAAACAAGTATTGTGCTTAAAATATAATGATGTTTGACTTGCATGTACCAATGTAAAACAAAATAGGGCTGGCTCTAATCAGCAAGGCTGAGCCTACATATCACATAACAAAAAAGGATTGCCAATACTGATAACATTATTTCAGTAAAAAAACTCGTCATCCACATCAAGAGAAATAATTCAAGATAGGGTGTTGCTACTTAATCGCAGTTTTATTTTATAGAAATTCAATGATCATAACATAGTTTGTTTTTTCATAAAAAAGAGAGAAGCATTGGAAAAGTCATGAACACACCATACTACATTCATTTGAAACTTCAATCATCCGAAAACCTCAATCATATCACAGTCAAAAACATTCAACACACTCATACCTGATTATTATCACACATACCACATACTGACAAACTACAGTAAAAATGAAATACAAACTGGGTCTGCAATGGTTATGCACTAGTTCACTACAAATTTTTTGAAACAGTACAATCCAGTGAATCTTTCGAATTTTACACCATTCAATAAGATTGATTCAATGTTAGGTAATGTACACAAAAATAAGGGATCCAAGAGTAGTAGTATCTCCAAGATGCTCAAGCAGACCAGCTGAGACATGGCCTACGCGTTTCAAATCCCTGTCTATTCGTGAGGGATTCTCATCAGGGCCTCAAACACTGCAATGTGGAGAGAGAAAAACATAGAAAAGAGTTTTCAGAAAAGAAAATTAAAAGAAATACAAAAAGTGGGCTACTGCCGCAAACGTGCAGTTGTTGAAAACCACATCAAGAGTCTCGCTTGCATGCAATACACCTGTCATAGGCTGAGGCTCTATTTTAATTGTAACTCTATGGAAATATCCTGTTCTAATGACAACCCTACTGGGGACAGGATGGATTAAGGAACAAGGTAGATTAAAGAACAACTGTCCTAGATTTGGCGTCCTGGGGATTGTCACGGCACCTTAATTAACACTGCGCTTCAACAAATACTTACCAACAAGATAACGATGATATGGTCAAAGGGGGTGAGTCTTGGATGGTAAAAACAGGCTTCTCTGGGATAACGTGCCTGAAAATAAAGGATTTGAGGTGTTTAACTTGACTGTGGCATAAAGCATGGATTGGAAACGATTTTGCGTGGGAAATCAAAGCAGAATCTTACCACTAAGAGAGGATACGCTGATGTTAGTGGCTAGAAGAAATAGGCTGGCAACGCGAAACGAACGATGGGTGAACCTACACAGTGAATTAAAAAGCCCTTAGTACGAGGCCAATTAGCCCAAGGCACTACACAGGGTTAGAACTCGCTCGATAGAAGGATAGAAATACCTCGTATGAAGCTGCACCTGCAGCGGGAGATATCTGGCTTGTGTCCGTAAGAACCAATTGCTTCTCTGGGTGACAAGACGCTATTTTTCTGCAGGGGGGGGGAATAATGCCCTGTTGTTAAACCAATAACTTATGGGCCCCAAAGTAAAAAAATGAAAGGTCTAATAGCACTTGCGTTTACCTTTCGAAAGGGTTTTGACATAGGAATTTACACGGTGACTGTCTCGGTCAGAATACTGGAGTTGGCAGAGTCAGCACATTCCTGCTCCAACACGGGTGCTGAAAAAGATGTCAAATGGGAACGCAATTAATTGCAGTTCTACTAATATGGCACCAGCACTGGGAGCATTACGGGAGCATTACAGGAGGGACCAAGGGGAAGCTACGAACGGTAACCCTCACGGCAGCAACACTTACCGGCAGGTGTTGTATCTTCGGCGTCTCACTTCGCACTAGCTTCTCACGCAGGCGCGTTACCCTGCCGTCAGGATCTCTATCTTTTAACGAGGCGGTCACGATGGCAACTCGTTACTTTAAGGCGGTCCTAGAGCTGCGGACTGACCTTATTGGTCTAAAGAAGGAGGGGAGGTATTCGTGGTCGACGCTGTTAAAGTTCATGGATCTCAGCCCGATACTAGTCATTGGCGCCTGCGCGTTACAGACCATAACGGAACACTCTCTAGCAAAGATATTTCACTGCTGTAACTACCCGATTGAAGGGGCTTGGCTCATGCGTGGTACGTCATGATGCAATGTACCAGGACTTGAAGCCACAATAGTTCATTATAAAGAGTATGCAAAGTGGTGGACAGAAGTGAGGGCACAGGACAAAGGTCTTATCAAATAAAAGGAAATGCTCTTTCCATATGTACAAAAATATATAGCACATCCAGTACCAGTTATTATAGTTTAAATATCTCTGATAATTCATTCAAGCCTGACACAGCCGTGTCAAACTTAACAATCAATAGTGCCTCCCTTTTAGATAATTTGAGGCTCAAGTCACCCCCCGTGGGTCTTTTTCTATCCTCGAGATGACTGTCCATTTGAACTTATTAAGACCATGTCGCATCCTAGTCCAGTGGTTAACCAACGGAGCGTTCTCTACGTTTCTTTTCAGTCTGGACTTGTGTTGTGATATGCGTTGGCGCACTTCTTGTTCAGTTTTGCCAATGTATAAGCGGTCGCACAGGCAACTTATCCCATAGACTACGAATTTAGATTTGCAGTTACTAAATACCTCGTGCTTCCAAGAAATACCCTTATGCTGAAAAACGGTGCACTGTATGGTGGTTTCACAGCAAAGGCATGTGCCACATTTGTGGTGCCCCAGCAAAGGGGCCAATCCCATCATCTGACGAAGGAATGGTTGGATTTGAGATGGCATCGTCGCTCTCACCACATAATTTGCAACACTGTTCTCTCTTTTAAATGCAAACAGCGGTGGGTCTCTAAGACTTTCGTCTAGATTCTTCACTAAGTGCCAGTTCTGCCCAATTATGCGTTTCAGTTGATTGGCATTGGGACAAAAAGTGGTTACACAAACCTGACGTTTTTGTTCTGGTTTCTTTTTTCGCTCCAGGAGTGTTTCTCTGGGGGTCCACCTTGCCCTTTTCATGCAGTTCTTAACAAGTTTTTTGGGGTACCCTCTATCACAAAGTTTCGAGACAAGTTTTTCCGCATGGTGAATGAAATCGTTCTCATACGGGCAGTTTCTGCGCACGCGCAGAAACTGTCCATAAGTCAAGTTTTCTTTTAGGCTCCTTGGATGATTGCTCTGGAATAATAAAGCCTTGTCGCGATCCGTTGATTTCACAAACAACGAGGTTGCCAGCTTGCCGGCTTTAGGGAACACCTCCACATCTAAGAAAGCCATCTTGGTTTCTGAGTGGGCAAGACTGAATTGTATATCAGGTGTTCTAGCGTTTAGCCATTGGTGGAACAGGGTCAGATTTCTGATTCCTCCAGTCCATACCATGAAAACATCGTCAATGAAACAATACCATTTTCCAATGTGCTGTCCGAAGGGGTTATTATTGTGTATGTAAGTGTCCTCGTACATTGACATAAACAATACTGCCAACTCCGGGGCAAAAGGGCACCCCATTGCCACCCCCTTGACTTGGTAATAGAACTCTTTGTTAAAGCAAAAATAGTTTTTCTTTAGCGCAAAAGACGCTAGGTCCACCAGGAACTTAGTTGGAACTCGCATTGGTCTTGGGCGTGAATCTAGGAAGAAGGAGAGCACTGCCACTGCCTCCTCCTGGAGGATTTGCGTATATAGAGATGTCACGTCTAAGGTGACCAGCAAATCTGTCCCTTCACAAAAAGTCACAGTTTTCAACTTATTTATAAAGTCGGTTGTGTCCTGTAAATATGACACCACTTGGCTCATGAATTGTTTAAGAAAACAATCCACGTACTTGGCAATAGGTTCCAAGAGAGAACCACATCCTGCCACGATGGGTCTCCCTGGGGGTCTATTCTGGTCTTTATGCACTTTTGGTAGTACATAAAACATCGGTATTTTAGGATGCTTAATCTGCAAGTACTCGCATTCTTTGGTGCAGACAAAGCCTTGTTCAAATCCCTCCTGAATAATGGCAAAAAGTTGATTTTGCAGTTCACTTGTAGGGTCCTTGTCAATCTTCCGATAGCATCTGGGGTCATCTAGTTGTCTCCTTATTTCATTGGTGTAGTCTACGGTGTCCCATAGTACTATTGACCCGCCTTTATCGGCTTACTTTACCACAACCGTGGGATCATTTTTTAGAGTAGCTAGAGCAGTCATTTCTTCTTTCGTGGTGTTAAATTTAACAAATTTGTTATCTCTTTCCATTTGCGAAATAGCGGACAGCACACTTTTTTCAAAGATAACCAATTCTTTGGGAATCTTATTGTCAGGTGGGCAGAATGTAGACTTATTTCGTAAGCCTGTTACCTCGGTAGAGAGCGGTGGGGTTTTCCAAGAAAAACATAGTTAACCTTAATATTCTACAGAATTCGATGAATTCTGTCTTCATTCGGACAAAGTCCGTTCTTTTGGAAGGCACAAAAGATAGTCCCTTAGACAATATGCCCTCTTCCGCTTTGGTTAATACTTTTTGTGAGAGATTGAAAATAGGGGATACTTTTAGTTCTTGTAATGTTGTCGACGGGTCTTCACCCATCGTTCGTTTCGCGTTGCCAGCCTATTTCTTCTAGCCACTAACATCAGCGTATCCTCTCTTAGTGGTAAGATTCTGCTTTGATTTCCCACGCGAAATCGTTTCCAATCCATACTTTATGCCACAGTCAAGTTAAACACCTCAAATCCTTTATTTCCAGGCACGTTATCCCAGAGAAGCCTGTTTTTACCATCCAAGACTCACCCCCTTTGACCATATCATTGTTATCTTGTTGGTAAGTGTGAGAAGTTGGCCTGGTATATAATGCTCACTAATTCTAGTGATCACTTTGTACCATGCCAAGCAACCCTTATGATGATTGGTTGTAATTCAACCTTGTAGACCAGTTATCCTAGTGGTAACATGGACAAAGCAGTCTTAGGCTAAACTCTGAAAGGCATGTGAAGCCAGATGTAATACCATACACAACCCCCTTGAATACCAAATGAAAGGGACACCACACAGATATATATTGAAAATATATATTGATTTATTAACTATAAAATCCCCTGGACCCTTTATGAGCACAGAAGCACAAGCGTTAAATCACAAGACAGTTTAAAATACACAAAAGTTGCACAATATGGATGAGCCCTAGGGCCCACCTAAACCATATACTAAGAAAGTGGTATAAGAGATACCAATTGGAATGGGAACAGGCCTAGGGCCTTGGGAATTGCTGGAGCTATTCGAGACTAGCAGTGACTAAGTCGGGAAAGGCCCGCGGGACTCGGGTGCAGTGTTCATAGTGCACGCACTTTCCAATGTAAAGTCTATGGTGCGTAAAAAGTACAAAGTTAAAGAGTTAGGAACCTTCCGAGTGACCTAGAACGCTGAAACTTAAGACACAGGCCCTTGAGATGTGTACCAGTGTAGGAACACTGGCGGAGCTGAGTTACCTCACCCACAGGAAGCGGGTGCACAGGGTCGAAGTAGTGTCGGGTTTCGTCACGCCGGTCGATGGTGCTTGGAGCTGAAGATGCTGCAGGCGGCTCGATGTGAAGAGTTCCGGTGGATCCAAGGGTGGATCTGAAGTTGTGAAGACCTGAAAGCAGAGGGGACAATGTTCAAAGTCACTAGCCAGTGACTACCGTGGAACCAGATTGGAACCAGGCGATGTCGGGTGCAAACAGGCGTTGTCGGGTAGATTCTCTCTGCAGCCACGTGGACACCCGGGGTTGAGGACGTCCAGGTGTCGGTCACAAGCTGTCCCACGCAGGCTTCTCGCTGTTGGCGGTGTCGGCGACCTGATCGGAGCAAACAGGCCTTGGCTAATGCAAGCCACGCAGGAATCAAAAGATGCTTAACACTCGGACCAGCAAGGTCAGAGCGAGGGCTACTTTTTACAAGAGCTTGGGTAGGTCTGGAGCAACCAGACCTGCTGTGTAGTTTGTCGGTTTCGTCACCAAGATGGCCGCTGACCACGTGACTAGTGGCCGGGATGGCGCATCGAGTGGCACAATGCAAAAGGGCCCCACGCAGATCGTGGAGATGCTGGGGGGCTGATCTTCGGTGCAAGGGCTGCTCGGTGGTGAGGGTTCTCAGTCCCCAAAGCACAACGTCGAGGATGCCTCAGATGCTGCGCAGTCAGCTTTTCGAGTGTCTTCCAAGATGTCCGGTCCCACGTCGCTCGGTGCCTCCACGGGTCCCTTCTTTGCAGGGACTGTGGATCGGGCTCTGAGAGGTCTGGGAGTTTGGGTCTTGTTGGGCTCTGGGCTCGGGCTCCGGCTGGAGGCGGCGGCAAAGCAGACGTCGAGTTGCTGGTTGGTGCCTGTGTTCACAGGGTGGCCACTCCTAGGCCACAAGGGAGATTCTCTTCAGTCTTCTGAGCAGCAGAATGTCGAAGTCCAGTCTTCTTCTTTGTTTAAAGTTGATTCAGGATGATCTGCTGTGCAATGGCACTGCTCCCACTCTTATTCCCAATCTGAGGGGTGGATCACCTACTAGGTCCCTCCTCTGGGAGGAACCAGGAAGGGGGGCGGTTACACCCCCTTTCCTTTGTCCAGCTCCTCGCCAGGCCTGGGTCTAGAAAGTCCCAGGACCGGTTTGGACTGGCCTATGCACGGGGACACCTTGTGTGCCCCGGGCATGTCTGATTCTATTCAGCCCTGTCCTACCCAATACACAAAACCCTGTCTGGGGTGGTGCTCGCACCTCCCAAGGCAGGAAACCCTTTGTCCAGGCCACCATCTGCCGAGTTTCGGTCAGCAGCAGGAGGCCAGACTCGTGTCTGTGGTGGCAGCATCCATTTTGTGAAGCTGAGGCTCTGGTTAACTTTAACCGGGGTTAAGGCTACACACATGTTGTGTCCCTCGAGAAGGGTGGAATGCTATCCCCGTCGACAGAACTGTCGAGGGGATAGTATTCCAATTCGTATGACACCTTACTCGACATGTTTTGATAAAGCCAAACCAAAGATAGCATTTAACCGCGAGGATTATAATGCACTTAAGAGTATATGGTATGGCAATATCCCGGAACAGCTTAGGGAGTGGTTCCCGACAGCTGCAGACAGGCTCAGCTCATGCTAGAGCACCATCTCACATATTTCCAAGCACTCTGCCTCCAGGATTGATGAGGCCTTCCATAGGAGTGGCTGATAGGAACATATGTGTCCAGTTTAGGGTTAGGCACAGGCATACTGTACCTAAGTAAGAGGTGATTACACCAACTTACCCCAGCTGAGTGATCAGCCAGTTGTGTCAAATATGGAGGCCAGGCCAGGGGTGGCACAATACATGCTGCAACCCCTGGTAGGCCTTGGAAACACCTATGCCCTGGGTACCTAGGGTACACTGTTACAGGGGCCAATAAGGTGAACCAGTTCCAATTCGTAATGCACCTAAAGTGCATTGGCAGTAATTTAGAGAGAGAACAGCAGGCTGTGGGTCTGATTAGCAGGTCCACAGCCACATTAAGTCATAAACCAGTGAAGCAAAAAGCAAAAATTTGGGGTGACCATAGGATAGCAGACCCTACTCTCCTACATAACCCCCCCCCAAACGCAGGGACATTAGACTAACCTTGACCAGTTGTGTCTTCATGTTCTAAGTGGAAGTACCTGGAGAGACCATCTGCGTTGCGTTGCCATGGTCAGTCCCTGGGCGGTGCTCCACTGTAAAGTCCATCCCCTGTAGGGAAATGGACCACCTGAGTAGTTTGGGGTTTTCGCCCTTCATCTGATTAAGCCATAAGAGGGGCTTATGGTCGGTCTGAATCTTGAAGTGAGTGCCAAATAAGTATGGTCTCAACTTCTTCAGGGCCCACACCACAGCAAAGGCCTCCCTCTCTATAGCTGACCAACGTTTCTCTCTGGGGGTCAGCCTTCTGCTAATAAAAGCAATGGGCTGGTCCTGGCCATCTACATTAAGCTGTGAAAGCACTGCTCCCACTCCCAACTCAGAAGCATCTGTTTGGACAATGAACTCTCTTGAGTAGTCAGGACTCTTCAGAATAGGTGCAGAGCACATGGCCTTCTTCAGGTCATCAAATGCCTTTTGACAGATTTCTGTCCACTGAACCTTTTTGGGCATCTTCTTTGATGTCAGATCATTAAGAGGAGTCACAATGGACCCATAGTTCTTAACAAACTTCCTGTAGTACCCAGTCAGGCCCAAGAAAGCTCTGACCTGAGTCTGGGTAGTTGGAGGGGACCAGTCCTTGATGGTCTGGATCTTACTCTCCAGTGGTTGAACTTGGCCTCCACCCACAAGGTGGCCCAGGTATACAACCTTGCTCTGCCCTATCTGGCACTTTGTTGCCTTGATAGTGAGGGCTGCCTTTTGCAGAGCCTCAAGCACTTCCTTCAGGTGGACCAGGTGATCCTCCCAGGTGGAGCTAAAGACAGCAATATCATCCAGATAAGCTGCACAAAAGTCATCCAACCCAGTAAGGACTTGATTCACGAACCTTTGGAAGGTGGCAGGTGCATTTTTAAAACCAAAGGGCATCACCACAAACTGATAATGCCCACTAGGGGTAGAAAATGCTGTCTTGGCTTTAGACTCCTCAGCTAACCTGATTTGCCAGTAGCCAGCTGTCAAGTCAAATGTGCTCAAATATTTGGCAGAAGCCAACTTGTCAATGAGCTCATCTGCCCTTGGAATAGGGTGTGCATCTGTCCTGGTGACAGCATTGAGTCCTCTGTAATCCACACAGAACCTCATGTGAGGTTTGGGGACCAGAACCACTGGGCTAGCCCATGGGCTCTCTGAAGGCTCAATGACACCTAATTCCAGCATCTTTTGCACCTCAGTCTTTATACAGTCCCTGACGTGGTCAGGTTGCCTGTAAATCTTGCTCTTTACAGGAAGACTGTCACCAGTGTCCACCACATGTGTACACCAGTTAGTCTGACTGGGTGTCAATGAGAACATATGCCTGTATGCCTGTAGAACTTGTCTGCAGTCATGTTGCTGATGTTCAGTGAGGCTGCCACCTAAGGCCACACCATCAACTGAGCCATCCTCAGGGTTCTGAGTGAGCAGGTCTGGGAGAGGGTCATTCTCTTCCTCCTGTCCCTCATCTGTAGCCATGAGCAAGCCCATGTCTTCCCTGCTGACATATGCCTTCAACCTGTTGACATGGAGCCCCCTGTGGGGGCTCCTGGGAGTTCCTAGGTCCACCAAGTAGGTAACCTCTCCCTTCTTCTCCAGAATTGTATGGGGTCCAGACCATTTGTCTTGGAGTGCTGCTGGGGCCACTGGCTCCAACACCCATACCTTCTGTCCAGGCTGAAACTCAACCAGGACAGCCTTTTGGTCATGCCAAGCTTTCTGTAATTCTTGGCTAGCCTCAAGGTTTTTGGATGCCTTTTCCATGTACTCTGCCATCCTGGAGCGGAGACCAAGTACATAGTCCACTATGTCTTGCTTAGGCTTTTTGAGAGGTAACTCCCATCCTTCCTTCACCAGACACAGGGGTCCTCTTACAGGGTGCCCAAACAACAATTCAAAGGGGCTGAAGCCAACCCCCTTTTGAGGGACCTCTCTGTAAGCAAACAAAAGGCAGGGCAGTAGGATGTCCCATCTTCGCCTGAGCTTTTCAGGTAATCCTTTAATCATGTCCTTTAGGGTCTTGTTAAATCTCTCAACAAGCCCATTACATTGTGGATGATAAGGAGTGGTGAACTTTTAGTTGACACCACATTCCTTCCACATAGCTGTCAAATATCCTGACATGAAGTTGGCATCTCTATCAGATATTACCTCCTTAGGAAACCCCACTCTGGAGAAAACTCCAAGTAAGGCCCTGGCCACAACAGGAGCTGTTGTGGTCCTAAGTGGAATTGCCTCTGGGTACCTGGTGGCATGATCCACTACCACCAGTATGAATCTGTGCCCAGATGCTGTAGGGGGATCCATTGGACCTACAATATCAATCCCCACTCTTTCAAAGGGAACCCCCACCACAGGTAGTGGTATCAGGGGGGCCTTTGTTGTTCCACCTGCTTTACCACTGGCTTGGCAAGTTTCACAGGAGCGACAAAACTCCTTGGTGTCTTCAGACATGTGAGGCCAGTGAAAGTGAGGGACAAGCCTGTCCCAGGTCTTATTCTGGCCTAAGTGTCCTGCTAAAGGAATATCATGGGCCAAGATGAGAAGGAAACCCCTAAATTGCAGAGGTATAACCAACCTCCTGGTTGCACCAGGCTTGGGGTCTCTACCCTCTGTGTAAAGGAGTCCTTCATCCCAATAAACTTTATGGGCACCTTGAGCATTCCCAGCAGCCTCAGCAGCAGCCTGCTGTCTGAGGGGTTCAAGCAAGAGAAGGACAGGTTAACTGAGCCTGCCCCAAGTCTGCCCTAGAAGGTCCCCCTGTCCCCAGAAACTCAACCTGATCAGGTTCAAGTTCTTCAGAGACAGTTCCTTCAGGGGTCTCAAGACCAGCTTCCTGTGAAGCTTGATCCTCACTTGCAGGCAGTTGGGAAGGCACAGCCTTGACCCTCCTGTTCTTCTTCTTGGAAGGTGCTTGGTCCATTGTTCCAGGATCCAAGACCTGAGGTTCAGAGAGGCACTTTTTGGCCTGTGACCTGGTCACAGCAAGGACATGTGATGATATCCCTAACATCTCTGCATGAGTCCTGTACTCAACTTCTGACCATAGAGAGTTCTCCAGGTCATTGCCCAGCAAACATTCAACTGGGAGATCAGCACTAACCACCACTCTTTTTAGGCCAGTTACCCCTCCCCAGGAAAAGTTAACAAGTGCCACACTATGTGTAGTAGTGACATTGCTGGCATTGGTCACCAGGTAATTATCACCTGGCATGTACTGTCCAGGGTCCACAAAGTTAGGTGTCACCATAGTGACACTGGCACATGTGTCCCTGTAAGCTTGAGCCACTTTGTTGTTAATTAAAGGTGTCTGTCTGTATTTGCCCAGGTTACTGGGACTTATGTCAGGGGTCAAATCTATGTCCCCTTCACAAATCAGAACAGCCTGTGTAAGGGTTATGACTAGGTCAGAATCTCCTTCAGTTCCCAAAGTGATACCCACTACCCCCTTCCCTTGGTTTGTGGACCAGCACTGCTAGCTGTACTAGTAGGTGCAGTTGCCTTAGGGGCTGCAGTGCTGGGGGCTCCGCCCTTTTTACACTCACTTGTCCAGTGAGAGGTGTTTTTACAAGTTTTACACCAGGGTTTCTTCTGACCTTCTTTCTTCTTCTTCTTGGAAGTTTGGGACCCACCCTCTGTAGCATTTTGGGGCCCTGTTGAAGACTTCTGGTCTTTGGCTTTCTGCTCCCCACCCTTCTGGTCTGTTTTCTTCTGGTCACCACCCTGGTTCTGGTTCTTTTGCTTAACTCTGGTTCTTACCCATTTATCTGCCCTCTTTCCCAATTCTTGGGGAGAGGTCAAATCTGAGTCAACCAAATGTTGATGCAACTGCTGGTTCTGATGACAATTATTTAAAATTTGTTCTCTCATCAGCAAATTATACAATCCTTCATAGTCTGTAACCTTGCTTCCCAGCAACCATCCCTCCAGAGCCTTAGTGGCACACTCAACAAATTCAGACCAGTCCTGAGTCTGTGTCTTCTGGGTATCTCTGAACATTAACCTGTACTGTTCAGTGGTTAAGCCTAACCCATCAATCAGAGCACTCTTCAGGACCAGGTAGTTTCTAGAATCCCCATCACTAACTGTGAGGAGTCTGTCTCTGCCTCTACCTTCAAAGGAGAGCCACAAGATTGCTGCCCACTGCTCCTGAGGGATCTGCTGTACTCTGCAGGCTCTCTCCATTGCAGTTATCCATTTATGGATGTCATCCCCAGCTTTGTAGGGGGGCACAATCTTACTCAGGTTTCTGTTATCAAAAGACCTGTCTTTATCCTTGTGGATATTGCTGCCACCAGTGGGTTCTATTACCCCACTCTCTCTAGGCTGTCTTGCTCTAGCAAGTCTCTCTTGGGCCAGGGCAACTTCTAATTCTCGCTTCTGGATCCTAAGCTCAGCCTCTCTCATTTTGGCCTCATGTTCCCTTCTCTGAGGGCTAGTTACCGCGGTACTCAGCGCCCATGTTGAGGCAAATGGGGGACTGGCATCCCGCCAAGCCGGGTTTCGTCCCAGGCATTCGACCGAGTCAGTCGTGGTCTCAGTCTTGGACAAACTCAGAAAGGGTATGGATGAAAACAAACACCAGGCACTGGTCCTCCTTGATCTCTCCGCCGCCTTTGACACGGTGGACCACACCATCTTACTTACCCGTGTCAAGGCGGCCGGCATCGGGGGATCAGCTTTGATCTGGCTCTCCTCCTTTCTGAGGGAACGCACCCAGGCGGTCCGGCTAGGCGACTTCACGGCCACTCCGCTCCCTGTCACCTGTGGTGTTCCCCAGGGATCCTCTCTCGGACCCTTACTTTTCAACCTTTATATCTTTCCTCTCATCTTTGCACTACAGCAGCTGGAGGTCACCGTCTATAATTACGCGGATGACCTCCAGCTCATCTTTGATCTGTCCCCTTCTCCTCTCTCGGTCTCCAATTTCCAGTCAACTATGACATTCATCAGGGACTGGATGAACCACAACCACCTTAAGCTGAACCCGGATAAAACCGAGCTGGTTCTCACTGGTGGTTCGTCCAGTCCCTGGAACTCTCTCTTCTGGCCCCCCTCTCTTGGCTCTGCACCGACCCCCTCCACCACGGTCAAAACACTTGGTGTCAAAATAAACAGCCAACTCACCCTCCATTCACAAATCAGTTCTGTGGTGTCCTCCTGCTTCCTCTCTCTCCGCACTATCCGCACTGTCTCCCGCTTCTTTTCCCCCCAGGCACTTAAGATCATTATGGCCGCACTTGTGATATCGAAATTGGACTACGCAAACGCTCTTTACCACGGTATCCCCGCATACAGTTTGCGTAGACTCCAGACCGTCCAGAACCAAGCAGCCCGGCTTGTGTACGGCCTCCCTCGTTATCACCACTCCACCCCTCTTCTCAGGGAGCTTCACTGGCTCCCTATAAAGGAACGAGCCCTATTCAAGATCGGGTGCATGGTCTTCCAGGCCCGCCAGGGCACTGCCCCCGCCTTCATCTCCTCACTAATCAAGTCTTATGTACCTGCAAGAGAACTTCGGTCTTCCTCCAAGTCCCTCCTCCAGATCCCTCGCTTCACTCGCAAAAAGTGGGGCGGGGCCAATTTCTCCACCCTGGCTCCAACCTTCTGGAACTCACTTCCTGACCACCTCCGCTCTGCCACTCAGTATCTCCCCTTTCGCAGAGATCTGAAAACGTTCCTCTTCAGCCAGGCCTTCCCCACTTAAACTCCCTCAAATATCCCCTTCATCTCTCCCTGGTCTTTTCCCCCTCAGTTGCTGATCCCCTAGCGCCAAGAAACCGCAAGGTGTACGCTGCGCTCTAGAAGTATTTTAAATTAGAAATTAAATTAAATTAAATTAGAAATTAGCCACCTCCCTTCTGGAGTGGCCATGAGAACTTCTAGAAGCATGGGAGTTGTTAGAGTCACCTGAGTGAGTCCTTCTCCTCCTGGGCTTCTGGTTAAGTCCACCTGGGGGTCTGAATGGGTTGTTACCTGATTCAGTCCCAAATAGGCTTAAGTTAGCCTGGTTCAGTCTACTGACCAGCACCTGACTATTTCTGTCATCATCTGACTCACTGCTTCCCCCCTCTGTCTCTTCTTCCTCTTCCTCTTTCTCCTCATCTACTTGAGGAGCTCCAGTGATGGGGGCTTCCTCATCTACCAGGATGATAGGGCCAGGGGTGTCTACAGTGTCATCCTCTGAAGGATGGCCTCCTTCAGCATCACCTGTGGGGTCTGCCTTAGAGGTCTTTAGAGTCTCAGACTGATCCAAGAGCTCTCTTAGGTGGTCTGTGGTAGGGTAAGGCCCTGTCCTCAGACCCCTTAAGACACAAAGCTGTCTTAATTCCTTAAAGGAAAAAATAGCAAATTTGGATGGTGCCCTTGGAGGGTCACTCTCAACAGGGATGTTCCCAGTGGAACCCTCTGCTCCAGACATTGCTCTAGTGTGGGTGGATGTGTTGCAATCTACCTACACTGGTGTTTACCTACTAAACCTATCTAGTAGTTGTAGTCAGGGTGTGCTACTCCCTTTGCTCTACAACAACTAAGTTCAGTAGAGCTTAAGTATACTAGTCTTGTTTTATATGTACCTAGCAGGTACCTGTATGATCTTTCAAATGATAATCTCAAAGATTGTAATGGTAAAACAACAGCAAGCTCAGATCCCAATCCGCTGCTCACCAATGTGAGAAGTTGGCCTGGTATATAATGCTCACTAATTCTAGTGATCACTTTGTACCATGCCAAGCAACCCTTATTGGTTGTAATTCAACCTTGTAGACCAGTTATCCTAGTGGTAACGTGGACAAAGCAGTCTTAGGCTAAACTCTGAAAGGCATGTGAAGCCAGCTGTAATACCATACACAACCCCCTTGAATACCAAATGAAAGGGACACCACACAGATATATATTGAAAATATATATTGATTTATTAACTATAAAATCCCCTGGACTCTTTATGAGCACAGAAGCACAAGCGTTAAATCACAAGACAGTTTAAAATACACAAAAGTTGCACAATATGGATGAGCCCTAGGGGCCACCTAAACCATATACTAAGAAAGTGGTATAAGAGATACCAATCGGAATGGGAACAGGCCTAGGGCCTTGGGAATCGCTGGAGCTATTCGAGACTAGCAGTGACTAAGTCGGGAAAGGACCGCGGGACTCGGGTGCAGTGTTCAAAGTGCACGCACTTTCCAATGTAAAGTCTATGGTGCGTAAAAAGTACAAAGTTAAAGAGTTAGGAACCTTCCGAGTGACCTAGAACGCTGAAACTTAAGACACAGGCCCTTGAGATGTGTACCAGTGTAGGAACACTGGCGGAGCTGAGTTACCTCACCCACAGGAAGCGGGTGCACAGGGTCGAAGTAGTGTCGGGTTTCGTCACGCCGGTCGATGGTGCTTGGAGCTGAAGATGCTGCAGGCGGCTCGATGTGAAGAGTTCGGTGGATACAAGGGTGGATCTGAAGTTGTGAAGACCTGAAAGCAGAGGGGACAATGTTCAAAGTCACTAGCCAGTGACTACCGTGGAACCAGATTGGAACCAGGCGATGTCGGGTGCAAACAGGCGTTGTCGGGTAGCTTCTCTCTGCAGCCACGTGGACACCCGGGGCTGAGGACGTCAAGGAGTCGGTCACGAGCTGTCCCACGCAGGCTTCTCGCTGTTGGCGGTGTCGGCGACCTGATCGGAGCAAACAGGCCTTAGCTAATGCAAGCCACGCAGGAATCGAAAGATGCTTAACACTCGGACCAGCAAGGTCAGAGCGAGGGCTCCTTTTTACAGGAGCTTGGGTAGGTCTGGAGCAACCAGACCTGCTGTGTAGTTTGTCGGTTTTGTTGCCAAGATGGCCGCTGACCACGTGGCTAGTGGCCGGGATGGCGCGTGGAGTGGCACAATGCAAAAGGGCCCCACGCAGATCGTGGAGATGCTGGGGGGCTGATCTTCGGTGCAAGGGCTGCTCGGTGGTGAGGTTTCTTAGTCTCCAAAGCACAACGTCGAGGATGCCTCAGATGCTGCGCAGTCAGCTTTTCGAGTGTCTTCCAAGATGTCCGGTCCCACGTCGCTCGGTGCCTCCACGGGTCCCTTCTTTGCAGGGACTGTGGATCGGGCTCTGTGAGGTCTGGGAGTCTGGGTCTTGTTGGGCTCTGGGCTCGGGCTCCAGCGGGAGGCGGCGGCAAAGCAGACGTCGAGTTGCTGGTTGGTGCCTGTGTTCACAGGGTGGCCACTCCTAGGCCACAAGGGAGATTCTCTTCAGTCTTCTGAGCAGCAGAATGTCGAAGTCCAGTCTTCTTCTTTGTTTAAAGTTGATTCAGGATGATCTGCTGTGCAATGGCACTGCTCCCACTCTTATTCCCAATCTGAGGGGTGGATCACCTACTAGGTCCCTCCTCTGGGAGGAACCAGGAAGGGGGGCGGTTACACCCCCTTTCCTTTGTCCAGCTCCTCGCCAGGCCTGGGTCTGGGAAGTCCCAGGACCGGTTTGGACTGGCCTATGCACGGGGACACCTTGTGTGCCCCGGGCATGTCTGATTCTATTCAGCCCTGTCCTACCCAATACACAAAACCCTGTCTAGGGTGGTGCTCGCACCTCCCAAGGCAGGAAACCCTTTGTCCAGGCCACCATCTGCTGAGTTTCGGTCAGCAGCAGGAGGCCAGACTCGTGTCTGTGGTGGCAGCATCCATTTTGTGATGCTGAGGCTCTGGTTAACTTTAACCGGGGTTAAGGCTACACACATGTCGTGTCCCTCTAGAAGGGTGGAATGCTATCCCCGTCGACAGAACTGTCGAGGGGATAGTATTCCAATTCGTATGACACCTTACTCGACATGTTTTGATAAAGCCAAACCAAAGATAGCATTTAACCGCGAGGATTATAATGCACTTAAGAGTATATGGTATGGCAATATCCCGGAACAGCTTAGGTAGTGGTTCCCGACAGCTGCAGACAGGCTCAGCTCATGCTAGAGCACCATCTCACCTATTTCCAAGCACTCTGCCTCCAGGATTGATGAGGCCTTCCATAGGAGTGGCTGATAGGAACATATGTGTCCAGTTTAGGGTTAGGCACAGGCATACTGTACCTAAGTAAGAGGTGATTACACCAACTTACCCCAGCTGAGTGATCAGCCAGTTGTGTCAAATATGGAGGGCAGGCCAGGGGTGGCACAATACATGCTGCAGCCCCTGGTAGGCCTTGGAAACACCTATGCCCTGGGTACCTAGGGTACACTGTTACAGGGGCCAATAAGGTGAACCAGTTCCAATTCGTAATGCACCTAAAGTGCATTGGCAGTAATTTAGAGAGAGAACAGCAGGCTGTGGGTCTGATTAGCAGGTCCACAGCCACATTAAGTCATAAACCAGTGAAGCAAAAAGCAAACATTTGGGGTGACCATAGGATAGCAGACCCTACTGTCCTACAGTAAGTATTTGTTAAAGCGCAGTGTTAATTAAGGTGCAGTGACAATCCCCAGGACGCCAAATCTAGGACAGTTGTTCTTTAATCTACCTTGTTCCTTAATCCATCCTGTCCCCAGTAGGGTTATCATTAGAACAGGATATTTCCATAGAGTTACAATTAAAATAGAGCCTCAGCCTATGACAGGTGTATTGCATGCAAGCGAGACTCTTGATGTGGTTTTCAACAACTGCACGTTTGCGGCAGTAGCCCACTTTTTGTATTTCTTTTAATTTTCTTTTCTGAAAACTCTTTTCTATGTTTTTCCCTCTCCACATTGCAGTGTTTGAGGCCCTGATGAGAATCCCTCACGAATAGACGGGGATTTGAAATGCGTAGGCCATGTCTCAGCTGGTCTGCTTGAGCATCTAGGAGATATTACTACTCTTGGATCCCTTATTTTTGTGTACATTACCTAACATTGAATCAATCTTATTGAATGGTGTAAAATTCGAAAGATTCACTGGATTGTACTGTTTCAAAAAATTTGTAGTGAACTAGTGCATAACCATTGCAGACCCAGTTTGTATTTCATTTTTACTGTAGTTTGTCAGTATGTGGTATGTGTGATAATAATCAGGTATGAATGTGTTGAATGTTTTTGACTGTGATATGATTGAGGTTTTCGGATGATTGAAGTTTCAAATGAATGTAGTATGGTGTGTTCATGACTTTTCCAATGCTTCTCTCTTTTTTATGAAAAAACAAACTATGTTATGATCATTGAATTTCTATAAAATAAAACTGTAGCAACACCCTATCTTGAATGATTTCTCTTGATGTGGATGACGAGTTTATTTACTGAAATAATGTTATCAGTATTGGCAATCCTTTTTTGTTATGTTGCATGTACCAAGGCTTGTTGATTTGTCAACTCATGGCAAGGACTGCGGCTCAAGGTGAATATTAATCAGGACAGCACGTGAAACATGTGCGCTAGCGTGTGCTAACTGTAAGGCTGCCGACACGTGCATACTGTTATGAAAAGACTATAAAAGCCTCACCGGCTTTCAGAAAGACGCTTCGCTTCGTTTTTACCTAGCGTCTTCACAGGATTCCACGAAGCGTCCCTCAAGACTCCTGCAGCCTTCCGCTCCAGTTCTTTACCCCTTCTGGCCTCCCGTCTCCAGTCCCCAGCCCATCCCTTCCTCGCAGTTCCGCTACTCACCAGAATCATCGCGGCTGCAGAACGGCAGTGCATTCCTACTCAGGTGAGTTTCTCTTCGAAGCCGAGATCGGGACTTCCGGTTTTCCGCATCGGAACCTTAGAGAGAGCGGACTCGTCCCCCAGCAAAGCGGCCCTCGTTTTTTTTGCTTCCTGTGCACAAGAGGAAAGTAAGATTTATTTAACTTTATAAACAAAAAATCCTTGGCTAAGACAATCGGATAAAAGCCTTAAACGCTGGAATCTTTTGTTTAGAATCATTAAGAGAGAAAAACCTAAAGACTCTTGAAAAGACTGTCAGCAAATATATTTTCTGGACAATTTGAATTTGTGTAACAGTGATTTAAAAACTGTTTTCTCTTGAGTTGAGGAGTTATGTAACAGTGACTTAAAACTGTTCTCTCTTGAATTGTGAAAGACTCTTAGTCTTGTTATTCCTAGTGCTTAGAGAGTTAATAGATGCTCGTAGGCTGCTTTTTCTCTTGTTTTAATATAATTACAGAATTCCAGTTACAACGAGAATCTTCTAAACGCAAGGTAGGAGAATATTGTGTTTGTATGAACATTGCAAGTTGTACTAACTCATTAATCTGTTGAATGAATAATTGTTTCAAGAACTTGTTTACTTTGGAGCTCATTATATTGTGTTTTGTTTAAAGGAGAAATAGTTTGCCGAAAAATTCCAACTGCCTTGCTACGAAGTATTGGAATGGGCTTTTCTTACTATGGTATGTGTTTGGATTGGTCAGTTAATTAATACGCAGATAGTCCAGGTGTTTTCTTAAATTGTTAATTACATGTGCACTCTGTTTGATTGATGTAACGCAGCTACTGTTTTTCAAGAAAAAGACAGCATTGGAAGAAAGTCCAGAATACTTCCTGAGAAACAGAGACAGTCATCTCTAGAAGAGATCCTGTGTTGTTTGTTTGCTTCTCTTCCACTTCCCCTTCCCTTTGGGAGCTAATTGGTTGTGCCAAGAGTTGTCTTCCTTGCCACGCTAATTAGTTCTAGAAGGAATTGGGACTAATCATCTTCAAGACGGAATACCTGGAATCTTTTGGTTGCACGCATAACTCTATGCCCTTTCCCCCAGAAACCATACCACCAAGAAAACACTAACAGCCTGGTACCACACATCAGTTATTTTCTTAATAAAGCCAACCTGTGAGAACCAGACTTAAAAAACTAATTATATGCTCTTATTCCTTCCGACCTGGATGTCGGTAATGCCCAACTAATGCCCTACTAGCGAGTTTACCTGACTCTTTCCTGGTTCCATTGAAGAGTACCCTGCAAATGACTTCTCAACTCATCATACAGCCTAATATGTGGGTCAAATCTCTTCAAGCTTGACAGAACTGCATTGGCTGCTCCTTCGGCTGTGTATCATTTTCATGCACTGTTTTTTTCGCTAAACGACACAACACACAAACTGGTAAAAAAACTCACTGTCTAAGGAGGCAAAGGCTAAAAACCTTGACATCACCAAACTTGAAATCAAGAAGGGAAAAAAGGAAGAGGTTGAACTATATTGCTTTCTAAACTACTCACTCAGCAGCTGAAACAGCATTCCACCACACATCAGGCTCACTTTTCACTCCTTTATTACATAAAAGAGCTGAAAGGTCATCCGCTTCATCACCTCACATGCCTATGATAAGGAATCTCCCACCTCCCCTCCCTCAGGTGGAGTCCCCTTTCCCCTCCCTTCAGTTCTAGCTTCTTTTGAACATGATATTGAACCATTCACTTCCACTACACATGCGCAAAGTTGCTCCCTAGCTAGGATTTTCCTACAGATGCTCCAATATACAAAGGCAGGCCCAAAACTAACAGAGCTAGAGCAAACGACTGTGACCACAGTAGTGCCAACCAGCCTATTCAATGAGAGCTTGCTTTTGTATAGCCTTTCCTGCATTAATTCTAACATTTTAGGTTTAAATCATTTTTATTGTAGCAACACAAAGAAACAGAGCATACATTGCATAGAAGCTGCAAGTCAGCGATGGCCAGGGGCGCCTGTGGTGCTCTAAAGTTCTCCAGATAATATTCCAAAATGAGACCACCCAGCCAATTTGCATAGATATAGGAAGTGTTGCAAAACCAAATTAAACACCCCCCTGAAGACCATCCCCCCCAACCTCCCAACTCCCTGGACCCTCCCTTTCCCCCCACCCTCCATCCAGTGCTTTGGTCTACCCTACCCCGTCCGTCCGTGCCACCCTCCTGGGGAGATGTCTCATCAGAAGTCAATTCGAGAACCTGACCCCTCAGGTGCGGTGAGCCGTAAAAGGCGAAGATATCTCGGGCAGGTGATTTCCCTAAATTCAGTGATCAGCAGGGAGTGGAACGGCTGCCAAAGTTCATCAAACTGATCTATATCGCCCGCTAAAGTAAGTGACAGCTTCTCCATCCCCAACACATGCCACAGCCTATGTAACCACCCTGGGAAGGAGGGGATTGTGGTAGTGCGCCAGTGAGCAAGGATATTCTGCACCGCAGAGCCTAGAGCGATAGCAATCTGACGCCCCCTGGGGGAGCGCAAGGGGTATGTCAATCGATTCGGGAGCCCGGGTAGTATAAATGCGGGGAAGCGAGGCAGTTCGGTCTTAAAATGAGTGTCTATGTCATCTATCACCTGTTTCCAGTAGGAGTGCAGGAGCGGGCAGTCCACAAGACGTGCGACAATGTGCCTATTTGCCCACATTCCCTCCAACAGGTGTTGGTCTTGCTACGGTCCATTTCGTGTATTCGTTCCGGGGTATAATACCAGTAGGTAGAGACCTTGGTTAGTGTTTCGGTAAGTCCCGTGTGATATGCGGAGTGGCGAGCCCTGTGCGAGATCTGATCCCATTCCTTATGGCTCAGTGTCCTACCCAATTCCCGTTCCCAGTGCTCCCTACCCGGGTTGTGGAGATGCATGGATGGTGGTTGCAAAAATGTATAAAGGTCAGATATCAACTTCGCGTCCGAGGTGCGAGATAAAAGCCACCGTTCGTATGGCAGAAGTTTCCTATCAGGCGCTTCCCTCACTTGTGGGTGTAGTGCCCAATGGCGTACCTGCATGTAGTGCAACCGCTCCGTCTCCGGTAACGTGTATTCCTGCCTAAAAAGTGTGAAGGAAATAACACCGTCCGGACCATATATGTGGGATAGGGCCCGACACCTCGCAGGCCGCCAGTGTGTAAAGGCTCCCCTTTCCATCCCCGGAGTGAAGTCTGGGTTCTCAATCAGTGGTGTAAGCGGCGAAGGGAAGGTGGTGAGTCCGTGTGCGGTGTTAGTGGCGTCCCATGCTTGCAAAGGAACTCTCGTGACAAAGGATGCATACATATTAGCGGGTCGATGGGCTTTACGCAGAAAGGGTATTTCCTGTAGGGGCGTCCCGCCACCGCCTGGTCCTGGAAGAGCCAGTGCTTGTCCGATTCCCACCTGCTCCATTCCACCAAGTAGCGCAGCTGAGCTGCCTGAAAGTATTTACGTAGGTCTGGTACCCCTAGCCCCCCGGCTTCCGGGGCAAGCGTGGACAGCGCCCTCCTCATTCTGGGTTTCCGACCTTGCCAAATAAAGCGCGAAAGGTCTGCCTGCGTTTGCTGGATCCAGCCCGCAGGTGGCTGTAGCGGTAGTGCCCTAAAGAGATAGAGAATTTGGGGCAAGATGGTCATTTTAACCGCGGCTATTCTACCCAGCCTGGAAAGGGTACCACACCTCCAAAGTCCCAACTCCTCTCGGATCTTCCCGCCCAGTATGGCATAGTTGGCATTCACCATGGCTGGCAAAGAGGGGGCTAGCTGGATCCCCAAGTACGGCACGAGGTCGGACGACCATTGCAGGGGGAAGAGGTCTTGTAAGTGAGCTTTGGTGTCAGGAGTGAGGGATAAATCCAGGGCTACCGATTTGTCCATGTTCATCTTGAATCCCGCAACTCTTGCAAAGATGTCCAGCTCCGCGATGCAGGCCAGAAGGGCTGTTTGCAGGTTCTCTAGCGACAGTATGACATCGTCCGCATAGAGACTGACGGTGTGAGTGAAGCCGCCAAACCTCACCCACGTCGCTGCAGGAGCCTGGCGTATCCTCTGGGCAAATGGCTCCATATATAAGGCAAAGAGCAAGGGTGACAGCGGGCACCCCTATCTTGTACCTCTCTCGATGTTGAAGCTCTGCGAGCTATACCCATTCACGCGTACTACCGCCGTGGGGAATTTGTAGCAGTTAAGTATGAGGGAGCGGAATTTCTCTCCAATACTGACTTTCATTAGGACTCGTTCTAGGTATGGCCAGTGTACTCGGTCGAACGCCTTCTCGGCGTCCACCGCTAGCATCATTCTCTCCCCGGGAATCCGGGAGGCTTTTTCGATGAGGTGGACAATCCTTTTGGTATTATCCACTGTCTGCCTTCCGGGGACAAACCCCGCCTGGTCCGGTTCCACGAGTCCCGGCAGATGGAGGGCCAGTCGAGCTGCTAGGATCCCAGAATATAACTTAAGATCCACGTTTAGAAGAGAGATCGGCCTGTAGGAGCAGCACTTGGTCCTATCTTTTCCCGGCTTGGGGATGATCGTAAGGGACGCCCGCAGAAGGTCAGGTGGGATAGCACCCGGTGCAGAAAATGAGGTGAAAAGGCGGGTGAGGATCGGCGCCAGCGTCATGCAAAATGTCTTGTAAAAAAGGGCCGTAAAGCCTTACCGTGCTTGAGCTTGGCAACGGCGGAGATCACCTCCTCGATGCGAATGTCCCTATCCAGGTATTCTGCCTGTGAAGGGGCAAGAGCGGGGAGAGTGACCGAATCTAGGTATGCCACTGCTGCGGATTTGTCTAGCGGGCTACCAGTGTAGAGAGCCGCATAGAAGCTGCGGAAAGTATCCGCGATTTGGGCATCTTCTGTGACTAAGTCTCCATCCGGCCTGGAGATCTCCTTTACCAACTGCTGTTGGCGTGCAACCCGGAGCCTATTCGCCAGGAGTCGGCCACATTTGTCCCCTCCTGTATAGTAGGCGTGTCTCAAACGCAGTGCCGCGTACTCCGCTCGGTCCATATCCAGGGCCGCTAGGAGCTTTCTCGCTACTTTGAGTTGCTTCCAGATTCTGGGAGCCCCCGTCCGTTGATGCATTTGTTCGAGTACGTGCACCCGTTGGGTAAGTTCATCTCGCTTGCATTGCCGATCCTTATTGTCCGCAGAGGAAAGGGCCAGGAATTCCCCCCTAATTACAGCCTTCATGGCCGCCCATTGCTTCGCCACGGAGGTGTCGGTGTTGGCGTTGTGGGATTGATAGTCGTGGATAGTGTCCAGAATATGCTTCACCACTGCCTTTTGGTGCAATAAGGTGTCCCTGAGCCGCCAGACCCTGGGGGGGTATGACATCGGTGGTAGTTGGAGTGTGGTGGTGACCGGCGCATGGTCCGACAGGGAGATCAAGCCCATCTCCGTTGCGGTAGCTAGGGCGCACACAGGCTCCGTGGCTAGGAGATGGTCTAACCTAGCGTATGTTTTATGCGCATTGGAGTAATACAAATATTCCCTGTCAGTGGGGTGTGAGCGGCGCCAGAGATCGTGAAGCTCTAGTTCCGCCAACCGGTCCTTACACCCGGACGAGAACGCCCCAGTTTGGGGAGTACGCTGTGCTGACCTGTCAAGGACCGTGTCAAAGACCATGTTGAAGTCCCCCCCAATTACAATATGTCTATCTGGTGTAGCTGTGACGTACGTTAAGGCTGAATGTAAAAAGTGTTCTTGGTGTTCATTAGGGCTATATAATGACCCAACCGTGAATGTGAAGCCACCTATCCTGAATCGATACGCTAGTAACCTCCCCTTTTGTTCTGCACATTTGTGTAGGACCTCTCCCTTAAAGTGTCTCGCCACCAGGATCGCCACCTCTGCTGTCTTGTTAGTGCTAGAGGAGAAGAGTTGAGTCGGGAACTTGTATGAGCAGAGCCGGTGACAGTCGCGGGATAGCAGATGGGTTTACTGTAATAAGCAGATGTCTGCCTGGGTGCTTTCTAAGTGGGATGGTATGGCGCGCCGTTTGACTGGGTTGTTTAGGCCCCTTACAGTAAGGGTCAAAATCTTAAGTGTTTTGGGTGGCATTTGGGACAATGCATTT
Organism: Lissotriton vulgaris; assembly: GCF_964263255.1. Lineage (NCBI taxonomy): Eukaryota > Metazoa > Chordata > Amphibia > Caudata > Salamandridae > Lissotriton > Lissotriton vulgaris. The sequence goes on along the minus strand of NW_028252369.1, from coordinate 241,467 downwards.
GAGAGCGCTGTTCCCCAGCCCTGGCGGCTCCATATGTGGAGTCACCTCCCCAGCGGTTAAGACCTGTATGGTGCACTGGATGTCCCACCCTCTCCCCAGACCCCCCTCCTGTTCATCCCGGGTCCCACCCTAACCCCAACTTCAGAGCCCGCAAACAACGCCCCCAACCCGTCTCCTCCCAGCCCCCATCCCCCCACCCTCACCCCAACTTGAAAACCCCCAATGCAAACCATTGTCTCGGGCCTGTCAGAACAAAGTGCAGGCCCGTAGAGAGTCATCATGTTGGGTAATGTGGCAGCGGCAGCTCTTTTGGCCCCCGCCTCTTCCCCCCTGTCAAAGCAAAGTGTGCAAGGCTCTCCCCCCAATTGAGGCTTCTCAGGCGGGAGCTGTGGTATCTCTAACCACCTCTGGACAGCTGCTGCCCGTTCCTGGGCTAATGTCGCCGGATCAGGCTTGTGGCACCCCTTTGATTGGCGTCGACGCCCCACACGCTGCCAACCGTCGCGGGAATTATTTGCCGATCCATCCTGTGATCCGTGCGGGGAGGCCTCTCCTGACCCCTCGTCCTCCGGTAGATCTAGCTGCAATAGAGCACATGTGTCGCTGAGAGAGCGGAGCTGGTGCAGTTTCCCCTGCCATTTAAAGATGATGCGGAATGGATGACCCCATGAGTATGGCACCTCATTGTCGCGTAGAAACGTTGTGACCACTTTGAAAGCTCGCCTCTTCTGCAGCGTGATGGCTGATAAGTCCTGGTATAAGGCAATGGAGTCGCCTCTAAACTGTAGAGGCTGCTTCTGACTGCCCATATTTAAAATCCGCTCCTTCAGGGGGTAGTCTGAGAGGTATGCCAGAATGTCCGGCGACGGGGCTGGTGCACATCTCGCTAGGCACACTCTATGTGCACGGTCAATGCGGATGACGAATTCGGGCGGTTCCCCAAGTATGTCTCTGAAGAGGTCCTGCAGGTAGCAGGTAACGCTATTCCCCTCCGCCTTCACCGGTACATTCTGGACCCGAATGTTGTTCCTCCGGGAACGATTCTCGAGGTCCTCGCATGGGCCTGAAGGTCTACCTGTTGTTCATGAAGGCGGAGGACCTCTTGTTGAAGGTGAACCAGCTCCTCGCTGCGGGCATGGCCGGCGTCTTCCACGGCAACCACTCGCTCTCCCAGGCCGTCAATGTCTCTACGGAGCTCTCGCTGTTCCCCCGCTAGGTCCTGTTTTAGTGTCTGGAAGTCATCGGGATACTAGGAAGGTCCTTGTGATGGGCGCCTCTCCCTCCTCTCGCTGTTGTTCCGTAGCCTTGGTTATGGGCGAGGGGGGCGCCTGAGTTTTCCCTCCTTTAGGGGTGGTTTTTCCGAGCATGTCTGTGATTGTGCAGTTGCCTCTGCGGTTCGTGTTAGCCATGCCGCCGCCTGTTATAGGGCCCCCGCTGTTCCCAGGGCCCCCGGTCGTAAATGCACCCCCGTAGCGCTGCCCAGTCTCTGCAGAGGCGGTCAGCCTCCGTGGGGAACCAGCAAGTGTCTCTTCTAGGCCCGGGCCCCCGAATCTAAGGCCACTGTGGTACGCCCCTCCGATAAGGCAAGAGCCAGTCCTCGATGGACCGGGGAGACGGAGAGTAGTGCACCCCCCCCCGTGTGCTTGTGGCGTCTGGGCCCCCGGCCTCAAGGTCGGGCCACCCGTTTGAGGACTCGACCCACTGGGGCGTTGGTCCCGGCACAAGTGTCCCGACTCAGTTCCTCTTAAGGCAGGGTGTATGGGGGGCTAAGGCGGGGAACGCCAGTGGCAGGCGATGAGCGTCGGTGAAATTCCCACACCAGCCCAGGTCCCGCAGAGAGAAAGCGCGGAGCTCCCCTTGATGGCCGTCCCTCCTCCTCACCTCAAGTGCGCAGGTATCTGGCTGGTCGAACCGCTGGTCCCAGTTGGGCTCCCAGGACCGACAAACACGTGGCAGTGCTCCAGCCTCCCCCTCCGTGCAGCAGGCCCCGAAGCCAGGTCCTAGAGTTTCACGCCACTCCCGGGTCAGCCTCGGTCCCCGTCTGCGTGCCTCACACTGGCAGCTCACCCCGGGGGTGAGACCGTTATCTCCGGGCACCAGCGCGAGTGCCCCGCCAGTTCCATATAGGTCCAAGACCAGGACCACCAGTTGTGTGGTAGGCGCTCCGGCGCAGCGGCGGCTCCCGCGGCCCCAAGATGGCCGCCGCAGGACAAATCCCCAGCAGGCCCAGAGCCGGGGCCTCAGTTCACAGTGCTCCGACGAAAGGGCCGGGCAGGCCGGGGCGCGCTCTCCTCACCTGCCGGCAGCAGGGACCGAATTCCCCGGTAAGGCTCCCTCTCTATTGCTCGGGTGCCTTCTCGTCTCTCATCCTCCAGTCGCTGCCTACCAGTCGACAGCCAGGGCTCCCTGCGGTTCGAGGCCTGGATCTCCGCCACCGCCGCCGTGTGCCGCGTGTGTGAAACTCCTGTCCACAGTCCAGATCACCTGTGCGACAGCAGGTAATGGGGCAGGTGATCGGCCAGTCTGGGAGGATCCCTGGCGCCCCTCGGGGGCATCAGCATGTGTTCCGGGGGAGTACTGTAGCTTGGGTCCTCCGCTCCGCAGCGACTAGGCCCGAAGCCGGGGCCTCAATTGTTCTCCCCACCCGCTGGATGGGCCCTGTGCGTCGCCGCCTCCGTTACCAGCTCAGCCCGACCTCAGCGATCAGGAGTGCTCTTCACTCCTCCCCAGTCGAGCGGCGTCAGTCCGCAGCTCCTTTCTCGTGCAGTTCAGGGTGCTGTCGGTGCTAGAGGTATTCTGGGCGCCCAGCGCCTGCCGCCGCCATCATGCCGCAACGCCTCGGCTAGGGCCTCCGCAGCGTACCTCGCGGCTCCGGTGGGTTACCCCGCGATGATCAGTGGGCGGAAAGGACATCGCTGAGAAGCCCTGCTCTCCGTACCGTGGAATCTGGGAGCAGCGGGGGGGTTGTACGTCTCTAAAGAGGCTAATAGGGGTTCAGGGCCGCTGAGCCTCGCAGGACACGTCCGGCTAAGCCGCCATCTAGGCCACGCCCCAATTCTAACATTTTAAACATTGTAAATAACACAAGTAGTAATTTTACTGACCACAAAAGGCTGAAAGGCTGAAACTGCCCTGCCAGGTTTTGAAGCTATGACCTGCAGATCACAGGATCCTGTAGCCTTAAACTTTTTAACTCAATGTGCATTTTTGACGGCAAATGAGGGGGGCTGTAACACTCCAGGACAAGGTCAGCAACTAACCCCCACAGAAAAGAGGTGGAAGGCTTTTGTGACTTCTAATAGAAAAGTGGGCCATAAAGGAGTTGAGGTAAACAGAGTGTCCACAGTTACAGTAGTCATTCTATGAAAAATTAGACTATTGGTCTAAGAGGGGAAGAACGGTGAAGACCATGACTACTACTAGCTCAACGGTGTTATCTGGATGTCGCAGCGCATCATGGTCGTAGATCAAGAACTGAAGTTCGATGAGAATTTTTAGTGGAATGAGACCATAGAGTGCAGTAGGCGCTACCATCCCTGGAGAGCCCGACGCAAACAAGTGGCGTGAAATGCCTCCAGAGCTTCTTGGAGAGTGCTCGCAATCCTCCTCCTAACATACTGGATTTAAACCAGTTTATTTATAAATCCCAAGAAATATCAAGAGCCTCATTTTCCTTTGACAGGTGGCCTGCCAGCCTGGCAGGTCTGTGGAGTTCTGCCCTCTGCTTCCCTGGTGAAGCCCCACCCCCCACGCTTAGACCTCATGCCTGGCAGAGGATCTCTGTGACGTCGGTGCCTCGGCTGGTGTGGCAGGTGCACTCAAACAATGATAAATACCGAGTGGGAATCATATTTTGATTACCCTTTGTTTAAGTAACAGAAAAAAAGTAGAATAAATGGCACTGGTACAGAGAGGTGTCTCCCTGAGAGCCAAGGTCAATGATTGTTTTCCATGCTGGAGACCGCATATCACAGAGGGTATTCCAGTGACGCTCAGCGGGGCAACCATTCCTCTGTCCTGGAGGCACAGTGGCAGAAGTGCTGACAGGTCGAGGGATACCACTGGCAGAGCCCGCTAAGGCTTAGTGAGCAGAAACCAAGCAGTTCGCCTACCTCTAAATTGGGCAGGGGTACCATAAGGATGGTGAACAGCATTTTTGTGATAGATTTCCACATCCACCAAGCTTTAAATGTGCCTCCTAGTCTGTTGGGTAACCTTTCTCCACTTGTGGGCCCTTTCAACCAGTGGCGTCACACAGGCCCCCTGCAGCCCCCATGGTGCGGGGGCCCCTAAGCTGCAGCCCCCCCCTCCCCCTCACCCAGCACAGTACTCTGGCCTGAGAGCTCCTGATTGAATCTGGAGCGGATCCCCCTCCGTGTACCTTGCAGAGGAGCCCCCCTCAAGTTTTGTTACGTCACTCCTATCAACGCACGATTATCCTCAGGCAGTTACATTGTATGTTGCGCCACTACACCGGCTCGCTTGATAACACCCCTACCCTAAAATACGCTTCAGACCCCCCCTTAAAGTGTTTATTTGGTGCCAGTAAAGCATGTGGATTCATGGGCTGGACACTGCAGCAACCTACAACCTAGAAAGAAAATGACGTCAATTCCAAGGCAACATTCATGAAACAGCACTCATTACACCAAAGATGAAGGCCATGCGCCTGGCAGCAAGCAAACAGACGATCAAGGAACCTTTGACGGCCAGATATTCACTTGAAGTATGCATATTAATAATTCCCTCACCACTAACTACATTGCAGAACATGTGATCTTGTATTCTGGCGCATAATACCTTGTTCTGTAAATGTTAAACATGTCCACGTTTATTTCAAGGCAAATGCATTAAAATTGAATGAAGAAGTCATCAAATATTCATTATTCCGTAGAAAAGAAGGATACATTATAATTCATTATGCAACACAGACTTCACCTGCTAATAACACAGGAAACGAGCCGATGCTGGTTTGAGGACGGCTCTGATATTTCCTGTGTGGCGAATCTTGTTCGTGTTCAAAGAAAATAAAGGGCGCAGACCACCGACAAGCGACAACCACAGATATTAGCAGGAGGAAACAGAGCCGGTTAAACCCTGAGGAGGCCCCTAGACAGTCGAAATGTCACACTCCTCCTGCCAATTATCTCGTAATACGTTTTTGATTTTACCAACCAACAATTTTAATAAACTAATTTTATTACACAAAACGAAACATTAACAATTATTAGTATTAATAAACAAAAATTAATTTGTTTTAATTTTAATAAACCAACAAAAACTTTAACTATTCAATAGGTACATTACATGTATATAGTATTTTCTCTATAGAGTCTTTAATGTAAAGTTTTTTTTTCTTTTGAGTTGATTTATTTTTTCTATCTTTTGGAAACAAGTTAAGAAAGCTAGATTGTAATTTTCTTTCAAGAGCAAATCAATATTATTTTGATCCGTTGTGGCGGGCCCCTAAAAGGTAAATGGAATCAAATTAAAAGAGGAAAGCTCGCTCTAAAGCAATGCAGGATACAGAAACCCCCGACCGCTAGTGCCGGATACAGAAACCCACAGCCTCTGGACACAGAAACCCACCGCCGGTGGTGCAGGATACAGAAACCCACAGCCGCTGGACACAGAAACCCACCGCCGGTGGTGCAAGGTACAGAAACCCACAGCCGCTGGACACAGAAACCCATGGCCGCTGGTGCAGGATACAGAAACCCACAGCCGCTGGTGTAGGATACAGAAACCCACAGCCGCTGGACACAGAAACCCATGGCCGCTGGTGCAGGATACAGAAACCCACAGCCGCTGGACACCTGGTGCAGGATACAGAAACCCACAGCCGCTAGACACAGAAACCCACCGCCGCTGGTGCAGGATACAGAAACCCACAGCCGCTGGACACCTGGTGCAGGATACAGAAACCCACAGCCGCTAGACACAGAAACCCACCGCCGCTGGTGCAGGATACAGAAACCCACAGACACTGGTGCAGGATACAGAAACCTAAACGGTGGTGGGGGATAGAGAAACCCACGGCCGCTGGAGGAGGATACAGAAACCCCCAGCCGCTCGTGCAGGATACAGAAACCCACACCCACTCGTGCAGGATACAGAAATCAACGCTGGTGGAGGATAGAGAAACCCACGGCCGCTGGTGCAGGATACAGAAACCCACGGCCGCTGGACACAGAAACTCACAGACATTGGTGCAGGATACAAAAACCTAAACAGCGGTGGAGGATAGAGAAACCCACAGCCGCTGGTGTAGGATACAGACACCCACAGCCGCTGGACACAGAAACCCATGGACGCTGGTGCAGGATACAGAAATCTACAGCCGCTGGACACCTGGTGCAGGATGCAGAACCCACAGCCGCTGGACACAGAAACCCACCGCCGCTGGTGCAGGATACAGAAACCACGGCCGCTGGACACAGAAACCCACGACCGCTGGGGCAAGATACAGAAACCCACAGACACTGGTGCAGGATACAGAAACCTAAACGGTGGTGGAGGATAGAGAAACCCACGGCCGCTGGTGGAGGATACAGAAACCCCCAGCCGCTGGTGAAGGATACAGAAACCCACACCCACTCGTGCAGGATACAGAAATCAGCGTTGGTGGAGGATAGAGAAACCCGCGGCCGCTGGTGGAGGATACAGAAACCCACGGCCACTGGTGCAGGATACAGAAACCCATGGCCGCTGGACACAGAAACTCACAGTCACTGGTGCAGGATACAGAAACCTAAACGGTGGTGGAGGAAAGAGAAACCCACGGCCGCTGGTAGAGGATACAGAAATCCCCGGCCGCTGGTGTAGGATACAGAAACCCACACCCACTCATGCAGGATACAGAAACTCATGGCCACAGGTGCAGGATACAGCAACCCACAGCTTCTGGTGGAGGATACAGAAACCCACGGCCGCTGGTGCAGGATACAGAAACCCACTGCAGCTGGTGCAGGATACAGAAACCCACAGCAGCTGCTGGTGGAGGATACAGAAACCGACAGTTGCTAGTGGAGGATACAGAAACCCACCGCCGCTGGTGCAGGATACAGAAACCAACACCCGCTGGTGCTGGATACAGAAATTCATGGCCGCAGGTGGAGGATGGGCGAGCACTATGCATTATACAAGAACATGCAATGAGAACTTGCAAGGTGATAGGATGAGCATCTCTGGGGTGTGGACCAATCCGTGCTGGAGACACAGGAAGCAGAAGCATGAAAGTGAGATGACAAAATGAGCTTTGGGTGACCAACACACCTGAAGTATGAAAAGTAATACGCTGTGACAACTGCCTAACCAGATTGCTGAAGAACACAGAGGCCTACTATAAAGTTCGTCAGTGTTAATCCTGTTGCACACATCCAAACAGTCCTGTGCAATGTGATGTCCATTTTGAATATTTTAGCAAACTATTACAAAGTTGGATATGAATGTTTAGAAATGGAAACATTGATAGTCAGGTAAGAACTGTTGCTTGATTTTGGTCCTGGTAAACGTCAATGCATTTAGATCAGGGGTTGCTAAGGCAATACTGTGGGTCTGAAACACAAAGGTTTGCCATGGAACATATTAGGAGAAGCCGGAATCATCATCCCATATCTTGCTGGGACAGAGGATGCGAACAGCCTGGGAAATGGGATGGAAAGGAGAAAACTGTAGAGAGTGTTAGGTTCCTAACGAATGTCTGACATATTATCGACAGACAGAATATCTACATACAAAAATATCGACACAAAAATATCGACAGCAAAAATATCGGAGTTATATCTTCATAAAGGTAAGTACAAAAATATCGGAAAAATAATATCGTAGTACAAAAATATCGAAATTAAATATATCGTTGTTTTTAATGTATTAATAATAATGTAAAAATAATTTAAAAATACATATAATTTTACTATTATTACATTAAAAATTAAAACATATTTAAAAATGTATAACTAATACATATACATTTAAAATAAATTAAAAAGTGTACATCTAAATTAATATATATACATACTACACATATTGCAACAGTAGTAAAAGCGTTGGATAGCGTAGGGGTTTACATTACTATTCCCACTCCAGAGGGTGCTACAGTAGGGAAAGCGTTGGATAGCGAAGCGGTTTAAATTACTATTCCTACTCCAGAGGGTGCAACAGTAGAAAAAAGGTCGGATAGCGTAGGGGTAAAAATTGCTATTCCCACTCCAGAGGGTGCAACAGTAGGTAAAGCGTTGGATAGCGTAGGGGTAAAAATTACTATTCCTACTCAAGAGCGTGCAACAGTAGGGAAAAGGTTGGATAGCGTAGGGGTAAAATTTACTATTTCCACTCCAGAGGGTGCAACAGTAGGGAAAGCGTTGGATAGCGTAGGGGTAAAAATTACTATTCCCACTCCAGAGGGTGCAACAGTAGGGAAAGCGTTGGATAGCGTAGAGGTAAAAATTACTATTCCTACTCCAGAGGGTGCAACAGTAGGGAAAAGGTTGGATAGCGTAGGGGTAAAAATTACTATTCCCACTCCAGAGGGTGCAACAGTAGGGAAAAGGTTGGATAGCGTAGGGGTAAAAATTACTATTCCCACTCCAGAGGGTGGAACAGTAGGGAAAGCGTTGGATAGCGTAGGGGTAAAAATTACTATTCCCACACCAGAGGGAGCAACAGTAGGGAAAAGGTTGGATAGCGTAGGGGTAAACATTACTATTCCCACTCCAGAGGGTGCAACAGTAGGGAAAGCTTTGGATAGCGTAGGGGTAAAAATTACTATTCCCACACCAGAGGGTGCAACAGTAGGGAAAGCATTGAATAGCGTAGGAATAAAAATTACTAATCAATTTAATTAAATAATTAATATTATTTAATTACTATTTAAATATTAATTAACAATTTTAAAAAATTACATATATTAGCACATTAACTCTAATTATTGTAATTAACTAATTAATATTAATTAATTACCAATTAATTATTAATTACCAATAACAAATAATTCTATGTATTTGCACATTAACCTCTAATTAATGTAATTAACTAATTAATATAAATTAATTTCCAATTAATTAACAATAACAAAAATAAATTATATTATCACATTAACTCTAATAATTTAATTAACTAATTATTATTAATTAATTACCAATTAATTAATATTTTAAAATATTTTAAAATATTTTTTAATTAATTAATTTGTTATTAAATTACTTCCCACCCTATTCCCCTATAAAGCCACAACCCGCTCTGATACTAAAACGCAAAATGTAAACAAAATTACTAATTTTCAAACATACATCGAATAACATATTTAAAAAACATATAAACAACATAATAAAATACAAAACACTAAACATAATTTCGATATTATTAAATTTCAATATTAGTAACATACATACCATAAAAACGATATTCTGTCTGTCGATATTCTGGACATCGATATTCTATACCATCGAAATTAAAACATCGATATTATTGTATATCGATATTTAAATTTCGATATTTTGTCTCCCTACCGTTCCTAACATAGAGCAGCTTCAGAACTGGGTTTTAGACCTTAACAGAACTTCAGGTACTCAGGATCAGTTCCTTTTACATGGATTGATATCATACTACACCTTTAGTGCATGGTCAATGGATTGGTTCTCTGATAGTGATGGAAAGTCTTGATAAGCCCTGTCAAGGTGTGCCTATTAAGTGATTTGTGGAGGATTCAGAGTTTTTAAGTGAGAGCTCTATTTGATTGTCAGTGAGTGAAGAACTTTCACATGGTGGGGTTGGGTCAAACCAGCAGCCGCAGCAGGTGCAGGTAAGAACGGTGGGGCAGTGGGGTGGGGTGGGGTGGGGACAGGTGAAGTCAAGAGACATCGACAAGGGAAAATAAAATTAAATATAAAGAAAAACACTTACCATGCACATGTCACATTGCCGAGTCGGTGATGCAGCTAGTGCAATGTAAGTGGTTATCTTTTTTATTTTCCCTCATTGTCGTCTGTCGACTTTACCCCCACATCCCCTATACCACCCCGCCACACCACCCTAGCGCTATTACCTGCACCGGCTGCTACTGCAAACCAGCGCAGGCTGAAGATGCCATGTGATGTGTGGTCATTGGCATTATGGAGCACTTTTACTTGACACATGAAATTGCTGGAACTGTTAGGCTACAGAAGCAAATCCAAACCCTCTTGAAATGGAACAGGCAATGAGACTCTTTCGGCGTGCTTACGGAGAAATATTGTTTGTTTGGGTTGGAAAAGGGATAGATGACAGCTCCCACAAATTCAAGTATGGTATTAGTTGAGGTCAAGGATGATGCATTTTTATAGTAAGGAATCAGGTAATTAGTTGCATGGCCTGCACAAGTAATGGGTCGACATTTGCCCTCAACTGGGAACCGAAGACCCCACTGTAGCGCTTGACTCTCTCATGTTAGCAGAGCAGAGTAGTCCAAGGCCAACTCAAGAGATGTGGTTCTTCGCCATTTGCTGGCATACAATAATAACACTCAAAAACTAATTTTCCAGTGTGCGGATTTCTTTTGAAACACACAATACTGAATACTATGCAGTAATTTACAAATATACAGTAATTTTCAAATATACATAAGGCTGGTGGAAATACCTCTGATGACATTGTGTAATCAACGCTGATCCCTTAAAGGGTTCAAGATCAACAAAACACTTGTCAAAAATCATCCTTTTAGAAATAAATTCAATTATCCATCATAACCATGTTTAAATGCACTAATAATGTTAAAACGTATGTACATTATGATCAGTAATCACTGTCAACATTCTTGTTTCATTAAAGCATTTAAATATGAATTTCACTTGTGTAAATGTGTCATTTAAATACTTTCAACCTTTGAAAATGCAATTATAAAAACAGCCTCTAGAGGGAGTTATTTTGATCACAAACAAATAACCATAAACTTTACCCCTAGAGAGTGTTGTACAACCTGTACATTCTTTCAAATACGTTTAGGCCTCAATAACTCTTGACCATAAAAGTAGTCACTAGAGAGTGCTATACTCCCAGCTGTAGAGCACATGCTTCAACCTGGGGAGTGCTTAAAATTCACAAAAACCTGGGTTGGTCTTCTTTTTCTGGACCTTGCAGACTTAAGGTGATTACTTATAAAAATGTATTTTCGGCTTCCTGGGAAGAAGTTGCTGCCCTCTTGCAACTCTCCTGCACTCTTTTTAGGTGGTTGGTGTGCCTCGCCATTCTGGGGAGTCTAAAGCAGCCGAAAAGGGTCATGTTACTTTCAAGTCCTTCTGGCATTATGGGGCACACTTCCAGGGCAGTAAATATGTTATTAGTGTCTATCTTGCTGAGTTGTGGAGAGCCACTGCTTTTTCTGAAGCCATGTAACTTCGTCCTGCGTGGCGTGCTTTATCTTTTTGTTTCCTTGGAGGGGGTGCCCTGTCCCACTTGGGCAAACCTGGGGCACCTCCTCCGCTCCTGCCTGTCCCCCCCCGCTGGCTCCCAGCACAAGCAACACTCCTTCGTGCCACCGCGGGAGCTAAGAGTACTACATGCACACAAGGCAGTGATTTGACATGTCACGCCCATGAACCCCAAGCCACCATTATGATCGATACAGGCGGTAGCTTACTCTCTAAGGCCTCACTCTACACACATCTACTGTACCCATTAAACCTATGCCTCGGGGGTTCTGGCATTTTTCTCATTACCTGACACATCTTTCCTTCCTTACCGTCACAGACCTACTGCTATATAGAGATGAGACTAACCTTCAGATATAAAATGCTATTTGGGAATGTTGTTTTATTTATTTATTCTTTCTTTACTCCTTCTGCCTTGTCAGTTGTGATATATGAACAATGCCCTATGTTATATCATTATTGTTTATAAACAAAAAATAATTGTGGCTGCAAGGGTAGATGCTCCACGGACTTGTTTTGTGAACAATAGAGACGCCGATCGGGCGCCCTGGTGTGGCTCGTGTGGTGCACACCCGGCCGGACTGGTCTCTGAAAGGCCTGTGGTCGAACCTGGGTAGCCTTGGAGACATATCTGTAGCGGTGCTAAGGAAGCGGGCTTCGTCAGAATAATCCCAAGGGTGAACCAGGAAGACTATGGTCAGGGTACTTGTCCCGGTGTCAGCTGCCCGCTCTATCCAGAGACGAGCAAGTGTCATGGGGTAGGCTTGCCACCTCTGGTTGGTGGGTGCAGCAGCACTCCCCGTTGTCCTCCTCTCTGAAGAGGCGCAGAGTTGGGGTCCAGGGCCCTGCCTTCTCCTCTCTCCTGGTTAGGCGAAGGGTAATGGGGCTCGCCCATTCCTACTGCCATTGGTGGCCCAGAGTTATGGTCCTTGACCCCCCATTCAATAAACTGGTATGGGGTTGAACTACCTCTCTGCCAAATTTGGTGTGATTCCGTCCAGCAGTTCAGGATCTAGTTGTGTCTAAAATCTCTGTGAAATTAACATGGGACACACATTTTTTTGCCCCCCCCTTGTTGATCTCCCTAAAACTTTACATGCACAACTAGACAAAGTGGGGCACTTTTTGGGGAAGATTTCTCAAACAGCGGCAAATTTATAAGAAAAAAATGCCTTTCCTATGGAAACTATGTCCTAACTATAACTACCTGTTTGAATCCGCCAGTAGGTATTATATATGGTGAAACTCGCTGAACAGCGCAAATGGGGAAGTGGCTGCCACCGGAGACCGGCTCCGGTAGGACTCCTACTCAGCCTGCAAAGGGGTTGAAACAGGGCATTGGGGCTCGAAAGCACAAGGAAAAAAACATTTTTAATTAACTGCACGACCCACCAGAGGGTTACTATTTGACCTGCACATGAGGACTACAAGATCCAGCATGCCGGAAAAGACCCACCCACTTAAGGGACACCCAATGAAGGTTGAAATTAATTACGGCAAGCACTGCAGGTGCGTAGCAGACTGTCATCGAACGGCACACCTCTGATGAAGTTGGAGACACAACGAAACGCATAAGGACTGCCTGATGAATTTAATTGAATAAATAGTGCATGGGAGCCCTCTACAGCCGCCTTTAGGTAGTTATAGTTACACCATAGTTTCCATAGGAAAAGCATTTTTTGATTTGCTAATAACTTTGGCGTGTTTGACGAATCTTTGCGAAATTCTCAAAAAAGTCTACCCAGGTCAGCTCCTATACTGAAAGTTTGGGGTGATTTGTCAAGGGGGGGTTGAGAAAAAAGAGGGTCCCAAAACGCGTTTCCCTATGTTAATTTCCGTAAGAAATTTTGCGGCGAGCTACAGCCCGGACTGCTGAACAAAATTACCCCAAATTTGGCAGAAAGGTAGAGCTTGGTCCCCAAAGTGACCTTTTTGTTTAAATGGTGTAAATACGTTCAGTAGTTTTTAAGAAATTCAAAAAATAAGAGTCAAAAAATCAATTTCTTATAGGAAACTTTGTCTAAGGCTACAGCTGAAACTACTGAATGGAATTACCCCAAATTTGGCACAAAGGTATGCTTGCGGCAGAAATCGACCTTTTTTTAAATGGTGTAAATCCATTCAGTAGTTGCTAGGAGATTAGAAAAATAAAAGTTTCAATATCTGGGCGGAGCCTATGTCCAGTGAACGAGCTTCACTGTGATTGGCTGCCAACACTCCAAACCAGGAAGTGTTGGCAGCCATCTTGTGTGTCGATAGAAGCGAGTCACCAGAAAACAGAGAAACAAAGGTAGAAAACAAGAGAAGGGGGCAGAGTAGAAATACCCTGACCCCCTAGGACCCTCAGGGCCCCAAACATTTTTAAAGAAATTGGCGCGATTCTCTCTGGAGTCGCAGGTTTCTGCATTTTATTTTAATGAGACCCCGGGGTGGGCTTGGTCTTGGGGGAATTTTTTTACAAAAAATAGCAGGCGCTCGCGGGGGCTGTGAGGGCTTCACTTATGTTGGGAGGGGTGTTGCCTGGCTCCTCTCCTGGAGCCCTCCATGTGCTTATTTCTTTTTGCGGGTTGCTGCGTTTTATTTTCATGAGACCCAGAGGTGGGCTAGGTCTCGGGGGCTGGGGCTGCGGGGGCCCACTGGAGTCCCCGCAGACCCGGGGCTTCACTCATGTTGGGAGGGGTGTTGTTCGGCCCCACTTCTGGAGCCCTCCATGTGCTTATAACTTTGGCGTCGTTTGATAAATGTTTACAACATTTTCCCAACATGTTCTCTTTTTTGATCAGTTCCTATCTTGAAAGTTTAGGGGTGATTGATCAAAGGGGGTTGAGAAAAAAGGGGGGGGGGTCACAAAACGTGTTTTCTCAATGCATTTTCCAGGCGAAAGTTTAGACAAGGCTACAGGTGAAACTGCTGAACGGAATTACGTCAAATTTGGCAGGGGGAAAGGTCTTGGTCGAGAAAGCATGCTTTTGTAGAAATGGTGTAAATCCGTTCAGTAATGTTTTGAGATATTAAAGGAAAAATATATATATATCTGGTCGGTGCCTAACTGCTGAGCGCAAGCTTGCCTCTAATTGGCTGCTGACACTTCAAACCAGGAAGTGTTAGCAGCCATATTGTGCCTCGCATCGAGTGAAAATATAAAAGAAAGGTCCGGGGGGCAATTTAATATTGCGGAGCTCTGTGTAATGATGAATTGGACGCAGTGAAGGTTTAAGATTTATTAACAATAAAGGAGAAACAGGTGAGCGCCAGGCAGCACGACTTCCACTCCAGGACACCAGTAGGAAGATAACCCTTTCACGCTTCTTATGCCCAACATCACCACTTCGTAACTATGCCGTTAGTAGCCAGTCCGTCGGCTTGCAGCTCTCTACATTTGTGAGCTAGTACGCTGCTGTGCCTGTACCTCTGCAAGTTACTACCCTGCTATTCCTTTAGGAGCGGACAGCTCGTAGTTCTACATCTGTGAGTCGAGCTGACGGGCCGCAGTTGTCCCTCTGAGAGTCTGGGTGCGAACTGTTCATAAGTCACACTACAGGATCATTAAAAAGCCATTTTGTGATTCAGTCCGTCAGCTGTGTTTTACTCTTTATTTCTTACAATAATGGCATTAGTGCTGCAATTGCAACTTCACAAAGATGGCAATATCAATTAAAAAAACAGTTCTAAATATACTAACACAAATTATACAAATATTACAATTGTAAATATTCTTATAAATACACTGAAAATTAAAAACACTATAGGGATGTTATAGTTCACATCAGGATAAAAAAAATAAATTCAAAATTCACGTAAAAAACCAAAGGGTACAGAGACGTTATAGTTAGGAAATTCACTTTAAAAAACAACATTTACAGGGATGTTATAGTAAGGAAATAGTATGCAAAAACCTTTGAAATTCAATGAAAAAACAAAAGGTTTCAGGGTTGTTCTTTTTAAACTGACATTTCACTTGTACAAAACCATAAAATTCACCAGTTAATTCACGCCCACGCAATACACTGCTTATGAACTCGCATATTACGTCACTCATGACATTGTCAGTGACATCACTGATGACATCTCAAATGACATCACTGATGACATCTCAAATGACATCACTGATGACATCTCAAATGACATCACTGATGATATCATCTACAAAATCACTAACACAACCACTCACACCCCAATAGAACCTTTCATACACCCACTCCTACTCCCACACAACCATTCACTAACCAATCACAGACTCATACCAATATTTACAAACCAACTTACTGCTTCATAGATCTATACACACATCCACTCACTCACCCATACAGGCACTCATACACCCAATCACTCACTAATGCAGCCACTGGCATATATACTCCTACACCTATACAGCCACTCACACACTAAGTCAGTCACACTTAGAGCTACTCACACACCTAGTCACTCACCTATACAGTCAATCACATAGCGACTTACTGACCCATACACATACAGATACACACGCAGCCACCCACTTATTCATACAGATACTAACACGTACTCACTCACCTATACAGTTGCTCACACACTTACTCACCCATACAGCCCCTCTCACATTCACTTACTTTCCCATACAGTCACTCATATACTCCATCATTCACCTATACTACCTTTCACATACACAGTCACCTATGTACCACTGACACATCCACTCACTCAAGCACACAGCATACACACATTCACTCACCCATACAGCCCCTCACACATGTTGTCACTAACACATACAGGCACTGACTCGCCCACTCACTCATCTATACAGGCAGTCACACACTCCATCACCCACCCACACAGAGACTCAGATAATCATATGGGTACTCAAACAACCAAACCCTCATCCATACATACAGACTGATAAAGACATTCACACAAGCAGTCACTCATCCATACTTTCACTGAGAACCTGATCACTTACAGTCAGGCACACACTCACAAAATCATCCATACAGACACTTGTGCACCACTGATTTACAAATACACTTTGGTATATTTATTTAACACTCATGAACTGTTTATAAACACTCACATTCTCTTGATGATGTCATCAATGATGTCATTTGAGATGTGATCATGTCATGGGTGATGTCACTGATCATATCATGAGGGATGTAATATGTGAGGTCATAAGCAGTGCATTGCGGGGGCATGAGTTATAGTGTGCTTTACAAACAATAATTGCTGAATTTCTATGGTTTTGTATGCGTGAAATATATTACCTACTGGCGGTCGCCAGTAGGTATATATAGTTAGGACCTAGTTACCATAGGAAATCCCCAACATTCTATTGGGAATAACTTTGGCGCTGATTGAGGAATCTGGGTGTAATTTTCCTTAAATTTGCTCATCTACGCTCCGCTCCTTCCCTGAAAGTTTCGGGGGGATTTGTCAAGCGGGGGCTGAGAAAAAAAGGGGGGTCCCAAAACGTGTTTTCCCCATGTTAATTTCCATAGGGACCTTTAGACAAGGCTACAACCCGAACGACTGAATGGAATTACACCAAACTTGGCATAATGGTAGGGCCTGGTATGCAGATGTGCCTTTGCTATGTTTGGTGAACATCCCTCCAGTAGTTCTTGAGAAAATTGAATTTGAAAATTTTCAAATGGCATTTTCTATGGGACCTTTAGACACGGCTACAGCCCGAACGGCTGAACGGAATTACACCAAACTTGGCAAAATGGTAGGGACAGGTATGCAGTAGTGCCTTTTCTTTATTTGGTGAAAATCCCTTGAGTAGTTGTTGAGAAAATTGAATTTGAGCAAATTATATATCTATATGTGCTCAACATTCTATTGGGAATAACTTTGGCGCCGATTGAGGAATCTGCATGTAATTTTCAAGAATTTTGGCCAGCTCTGCTCCCCTTCTTCCCTGAAAGTTTCAGGGGGATTCGTCAAGCAGGGGCCGAAAGGGGGGTCCCAAAACGTGTTTTACCCATGTTGATTTCCATAGGGACCTTTAGACACGGCTACAGCCCGAACAGCTGAATGGAATTACACCAAACTTGGCAAAATGGTAGGGCCTGGTATGCACATGTGCCTTTGCTATGTTTGGTGAAAATCCCTCCAGTAGTTCTTGAGAAAGTTGAATTTGAAATTTTTCAAATGGCATTTTCTATGGGACCTTTAGACACGGCTACAGCCCGAACGGCTGAACGGAATTACACCAAACTTGGCAAAATGGTAGGGACAGGTATGTAGTAGTGCCTTTTCTATATTTGGTAAAAATCCCTCCAGTAGTTGTTGAGAAAATTGAATTTGAGCAAATTATATATCTATATGCACTGACCGTACGCGCACCGTACGCGTACGGTACGCGTACCGTACGTGTACGTGTGCGTACCCTTACATGCGCGAGCGAGTTTCTGATTGGCTGGAAGTCGACTGTCAACATTCCAAACTGTCCAAACCAGGAAGTGTTGGCCACTATCTTGTTTTTCAGGAGAACTGAGGCACAAGAAAGCCCAAAACAAGAGTGGAAAACACGAAAAGGGGGCAGGGTAGAGACCCCCCAACCCTATAGCCCTTCTCAGGGGGTCCCAGAAGGACCCCCAAGGGCAAAATAAATAAATAAATAATTCAAAAAAATCGAGGGGTACGCGTACCCCGCGTTTAAAAAAAAATAACATTTTTTGCATTTGGTGGGCCTTCTGGGACCCCCTGAGAAGGGCTAGGGGGACAGGGGGTCTCTACCCTGCCCCCTTTTTGCATTTTCCACTCTTGTTTTGTGCTCTCTTGTGCCTCACTTCTCCTGAGAAACAAGATGGCTGCTCAGGTGGTCCCAGAAGATTAATAACATATATAAACGTTATCCGCTAATAGAATTAAAATTTTCAAAACCTTTGAAATTTATTGGTCATCACTTAGTTTGAGGTACCCTGCACACACAAGATGAGGGGAGAATAAAACTATTTCTGAGCTGGTCCTGAGGAAGGTGGTATGAACCCAACGAAACGCACGTAGACCTGGCGTGGAAAAAACACATTGACTATCTGTGTTACCTCAACCTTAGAAATTGTTTTGGAGTTTGTAAGACTGTAGACATGTATGAATGAGTGGTGTGTATGTGAGTCAGTGTGTGTCAGACAGGGTAGTAGTTGTTTCACTTATTTTGTAAAATATATGGTACACTTTGATAGACTGTAAATATTATGTCATTTACTTTTGTATTTTTAAAATTGATTGGATTATTACCTATGTTCATGAATTGATGTATACACAAGAAAAGATCCAAAAAAGAAAAAAACATTTTAAATAATTTTGATAAACTAACGAAAAAAAGAAATAAAATATATCTAACGAAAGAAAAGATATTGTTGTCCCTGTACTAATTTGAAGGCTAATTGTTTCATTTTGTGACCTGCGCCACGCGAGAAATTAAGATTAGACCATGGGGGAATCTTGGTATATTTGCTCATAAGTGTAGTCCCCTCTTTTCCCTGGTCATAAAAGTAATCACAGAGGGGTTCCCAAATTCTATGTTAATACATTCACCGAGGTATGGTTTTCTTGTTATGGGATGCAGCGCTTAGTAGTGAGTTGGATGGAGAGGTGTGAAAGACAGGTGCACAGTTTATTGTTTTCAGCAAGTTGTCAGCTTTGAGCAGCTCTGCTGGTTGTTTTATGTTATTTCTTATGATCATAGTCCACTTAGTTTGTTACTGCACTCCGTAGTCCATTCTGAGTATTTTTATTTATAGTTTATGTTCCTGAGCAGATATGGTTGAAGAGAGAGATAGCGGGGAGATATGCTGGACTGTATTTTGATACTGTCGTCCCATATCCAATTGTCATAGTAAGATGTAAATAAGTGGCCGTAGTATGTGACTAGTTAGTAGCTGCAGAGGTGGACTACATCAGAGTTCTCTGATGGGCCAGCCGAATGTGCAGATCTCGTCAGTTATTCCATGCCTGTTCAGTTGGAGATGGATTGTTTATGAGCTGGTACAGTACTGGGGGATGGACAAGTCCTGTAGCAGATCTTTCTTAAGGGAGTGTTTTAGGATTAAGCAGTATAAGGCAGTTATTCAGCAGCCTACATGAAATACAATCAGCTGCGGACTGTTGAGTGTTATGTCATTAGTATTACAGCAGACCAGAAGGGTTATATATCAATTATATATATACTACCTAGAGTAGTCATGCCCCTCATACCTTCCCTGGATATAGAAGGCAGTCTCTTGTTCAGATCTTCCATAGAACAGTTGGCTGTAATCTGTAGATTGCATTTGCTGGTGTGATTATCATTCTGGGTTCTGGATTCTCAAGTCTTGATTGTGGGAATTCCTGCTTGTAAGGCTGGACTTTTGGAGTCACTAGCAAACTGCACGGTATACAGATCTGGCTTTGCATAGTGTTTACAGCATAGCATTTTTACCATGTCTTGGAAGGGATCCAACCACTCCACAGGTTCACAATTGCAAAGCAGACAGTCTATAAAACAAACTAACTTGTACATGATGGCTTCGGTGGGACAGGCCTGAAAAGCTCATCAGACAGCCGGGTCCCGTGCAGGTAAGAGCAGCGGGGTGCTGGGGCCCGGTGGGGGGGGTTTCTACAGACGATGACAAAGGAAAATTATTTTTTTTGTCTCACCGCTCTTACCTCTACTGGCCGCCGCTGTTTAAATCAGACAGACTATTACCATATGTTCCATCTCCCTATGGCTAAACAAAACATTGACACAGCCAATAGTCCTTGCAGCGGGGAATGCTGTCTTTGACTGACAATGTAATGTTTACATTGACACTGTCTCTAAAATGTCGAAATTGATATGAGCTTGCAACCTTTAACCCGACTTTCACAGTCAGATTTTCTGTTTAGGACACGGATATAGGCTAAAATCTCTTATTGCTCCGTGTTCCCACGAGGAGAAAGTGTCTTCCCCAAGAAAAGTTGTGTTTTATTCGTAGGACAAGGGATACAAAGTGACCGCAGAGTTTGTCTTATGGAGGGGAATTCACATCAAAAAGCGAAGACTTGGAGAAGGAAGCAAGAATAATCGGTATAATGACCTAGGAAACAAGTGAGCCCTGGAGCAATGCTCTTTCCTACTGCACCTTTGCTAATGACAAATAAACCAACCACCATAAATGGCATCCTTGATTAAGAGAGTTGGGGCTTCCGAAGGAAAACATGGCTTCAGTGACTTCGTAGCCTCCCACACGAAGCGCGCTATTTTTAGCATCCTCCTTTGAGTGAAGACATCAACTACTTTATTGATTGTGCCATCGGAAACACAGCTGTTTTTGCTATAATGAAATCATGCCTAAGCTATGCTTCCAGCAGAAAATAACTCTGGAGCCAAGTCGGCGTTGTTCATTTATTTTAACATAAGAGTGGGCGGTGAATTTCAAAAGCAGAAAATGTCTGAAGGAGATGGAGCAGGGGGTGGAGGCCCTGTATATTGGAATAACATCTGCCAGCCTCGCCATGCATTCACGGGCCCGTTATGGCTGTTAGGGCAGAAAGTGTGGAACGCCCTGAGTGGGATGTGTTAGAAGTGGTGACATATCGTCTGTTGCACTTCCCTTAGGATACAGGTCTGGGCGGTGGCCTAACAGGATGTTGTGGGCACTATTGCAAGCAAAATAAATGGGTCCTTTCATCATTCAGCATCAGAATTGAAAGATAGGCATACTTTGGGTACACTTTTGCCCTCACATCTCAGGGCACCACAGCTATTGTATTGTATTGTAATTGCATTCATATAGCGCTTAACACCCCTGACAAGGCGTCAAATCGCTCTTTCAGCGAGTAGCACGCTACTCCGGTACCCATAAAGGATTAGTATAGTGAAATATGAAAGTAATCTGAGTGGTGGATAGGTTAGTCAGTTATTTGGATTCAGAAGGATAGAGGAAGAATCGAAGAGGGAAAAAAGGCTTGTATTTATGTAGGGATGGTTACCCCTGATGGGACGTTGAGGCACTTATTTGACGAGTAGCACGCTACTCCGGAACCCATAAAGGATGTCTACTGCAATAATGACCACCACGATCCGGATCTTGAGTTCGTTATAGGAATATTTCAACTCTGTTCTTAACTTCCTGGACCAGGACACTGTGCAATTTTTAAAACTGTCAGAAAACACAAAGTGGTAGGAATTGAATTGGCAAGCACCACAAAGTGGTAGGAGACATAGCAGTCACCATCAGGAAATCTATTAATTACAGGGTCTCATCCACAAAAACATAAGATAGCTTAGAAAGCCTGAAATTAGCCATCAATCTCAGCCTCCCCAACCCTATACATATACATCTTGTGCCATGCGCCAAGGACCAATAATACGTTTATCAAGCTCTTGAATGATCTCAACACTGATAGTTGCATGCTGCTCCTGAGCAATATATTCCTTGACAGATCATGACAATACAAACAACAAACACTCTGTCACCAAACAACCTGACTTTCAATCGAGAGCCTCAGGGAACTTGTCACCTTCTCTTCTCACTCTAAAGACAAAGCATTCAATCTTTAATTCAATTACTTCAATCAAGTCTGCTCCCTGCCTCCCATTGACATTGATGGGTCTGACACTTACTTATCCCTTTTCATACTCTCAATTATTCCAATCCATGCACTTCCAAGCTGCTCAAGACAAGACTATTCAAGCATCCACCGAGAAAGCTCACCTCTTCGGATGTCTAAGAGCACATAGCCACCAAAACTGACGATCTTGAGCCCTAAAAGAACACCAAGGAAACCATTTTTGACTATGATTAAAGTGAAAAATGAATGAAGTCAGTCAAAATGACAACAACTACAATCCAAGGTAAACAAAATAAGGCTCCCATACAAATCCACAATTTTTGTGCTAAATATATAGACATCCTCAACATAAATTACTGTCCTCTTCCTCTGCCACATGCTCACTATTCTGGCCCATCAGCCCCACTTGCAGAACATAGTATGATCCCTACAAAGGAAAAATGTGAGGAGCTGCTCACATATTTCCTTGAGAAAATGTGTCCAATTTGAAAACCTTTGGGCACCATTTATAGTTTTGTTGGCGGTACTCCATCAGTTGGGGTGGTGAGGTGACGACTATATGTCTGCCATCCTGATAGACTACCGCTTACCAGTTTTAGAGATCATCGCTGGACCAGTAATGATCTCTGTACCTTCAAAGAAAAGTCCACCACAGCATTTCCTCCGAAGGTACAAAAAGTTTACGGTTCTGTCACTTTTGAAGGCTGTCTACCAAACGTTTTGTTTTTCAAAAACAAACTCCCAAAGTAAGAGCTTGTTTGTGAAAAACAAATAACTAAAGACCTCGACATCCAGGGAGTTTTCCCCTGGGGTGTGGGGGCACTATTTCTGTGTTTCTGTATATCACAACCAACGAGGGCACCACCAATTAAAAGCTGATAGTCCACCCAGGTCTATATAGGGTGACCAGACCAATAGTTTGGTGGGCAGGGTACTCCATCATGCTTATGATAGATTACCCTGTCTGAAACATCCTAAATTTGGTCCTTTTACATAAATGTGCCATCAGTTCTCACCATCAGAAATACTCCCACACCGAGAATACTATCTCATCCTTTACGACTGAAGAACTAGTTACTTACATAAAAGACCTGATACACACAAACAACTTTCATGATCCCTTACCAAGCCAAAATATTCAAGGCCAATTTCCATATGTTTCAAGATCCATTGTTTGATGTGAACAAACTTCACTAGATTAAGTTGCATTCCCTACCGCAAAAAGCCCAAACTTTATCCAGATCAAGCCATGGTGAGGGAAAACCGCTGAAGCAGCCAAGCAACTAAACAACACAATTTCAAAAGAACATCCCCTGGCCATCAAGGCATCAGGATTCTGACCAGGTTTCAGCATTGAAATAGCAACCCAACAGAGCTGCGTGACCTATTTCATATCAAAACATGAACTTACAAGTGCTGCCCCACCTATCGGCACACTTTGATACAGTTGACGATGAAAGACCACTTCAGACACTTGAACATCACATTGGGGTTCCATGACAAAGTTTTAAATTGCTTTAACTCCCTCTTTAGCCAAAAGATTCAAATTAGTGAAGTTTTGAGACCATACCTCAATCATCAATAAATGATCTATGGTATCCTTCAGATCTCAATTTGGAGCTATTGTGTCTATTCCTAGAAAGTCAGATGAAGACCTTTTCTGATCTGGAGGCAATAACAAATTATATTTTAAAACATTATTGATCTAAGATATAACCACTGTGATGCAAGAGAACATCCTTCTTCCGAATCCACCCAAAAATCTGTTACTCCTTTTCTCACCATCCCATAAGAGTAAAGTTGATTCAATCCTCCTGAAATCCCTGAACGTGGAGGGTATTTCACCAACATCAACTCCTTCTGTCAAATTGTTAGACCTCACTTATGATTCACATTTCACATTAATCCCTCACAACAGCAATCTGGTAAAATATGCAAACTTCCATCTTCAAACATGTTGAAGAAAATCTGTCATCTCATGACTTACGATCATTGAAAAACAGCAGTCCATGCTTCAGACATCTCCTGACTAGTCATCTGAAACGTCATTGTAGCAGGGATCCACCAAACATCTATTGACCCTCTTCAAGCTGTTCTAAACTTGGCTGTGAGATTGGCTCATTCCACAGGAAGATACAAGCACAATATCCCCATTCTTGAGAACATCCACTGGCTACCCATTACAGATAGAATCACTTTTGAAACTGTCTACCTTGTACACAGGCCCATACATGAAAATACGCCTATGTACTCAATAGAAATCCTCAATATTTCTGGTGGCTCAAGGAGTCTCTGAAATCACAAAAACGTTCTCCTTTACACCACAAAAACAGTAATTCTCCAGTGCAGCCACTTCAGCCTGAAACCCATTACCCAGACACCAAGGCACATTGACCCATCCTCTAATCTTCCATAAGCATTTCAGCTCTACTTTTCAGACAATTCCTACCTAAACTAAGCTCCAAAAAAGGGACTACTGGATTCTTCAGCACATAAAAAGTTTTAAAGTTCTATTTTCAATGTTTTCTAACCCTCTTCCCATACACAAGGTATTCTCAGCATATTAACTTTGATGCAATGTAAAGAGCCCTTGCACCAACCATTCCAGGCACACTATATAAATATGGATCTCCTCTCCTCTCCTTTCCTCTCCTCTCCTCTCCTCTCCTCTCCCTCATTATCGACTTTGTAGGCATGAGATTGTTGTGAGTTCTGATGGGGAAATACTGGCACCCTCCCAGGAGCATATGCATGAAACTCACCAGACATAGCAGGGTTGCTCAGAAACAGAGTGAAATGTGTTTAATGGTACCAAAAGCATGCATCATTGCTAATTAGCAAGAAATAAGTCAGATCTGCCACCTTAGGGGCTCTCAGACCGCTTCTTCCCAGAGTGACAGATTTCTAGGTGCTATGTACTGTATGCAATGCCATGTCAGCGGAACTAGAATAAGGCACCAAGCCAAATATGGCTGACATGGATGTTCAATGTCTGCACCATGCAAAACAACCAGATATGGCAGGCCAGAAAGGCAGGCTCTGCACTGTGTAACACTGGCATAACCAGAATAAGAAATATCATGTAGTCAAGACAAGCAAGGTGACCTGTAAGGGGGTACAGAATAGCTTGTTGAAGCTTGTCCAGTCAAGGTTAGATAGGAAGCCCTTTTTTGCTCCAGGCCTCATGTTAATGTGAAATATCTAATCATGATATCTTTTAAAGTGCATACACATGAATGAGTTCCCTTTAGGCCCCACTGTAGTTCACAACTATGTTAGCCTAACGGCATATGTTCTAGGCTGCTCTGCTTTGCACACATTATGCATTGTATTAGTTTGTGGTGTAAAGCCCTGTGTTGTAAAAGATTTTGCGGTGTAAAAACTACGGGACAATGGCACTGCAGAGTAATGCATGTAGGGTAAAGGATGTTTCCCACATCACAATGCATGCATGTGCACATCGGCATTGTGCACGCATTGTGATGCAGCAGTGGCCCTTAGTGATCAGTTTTATTTACTGTTCCAACATGGCCAACTACTGCTTCAGTACAATAAAATGAAAATAAAGTGCTAGGGAGCATAAAAAGAACAAAGAAAGGACCATAGAACTTTACAACTGGCGGGACCTTGACAAAATATAAATAAAGATCATTGGTAGAGCCTGTACAAAAGGTGTGACCCACTGGTTCTAATGTTTGTTCTTTCTTTCATTATCTCTCTCTCTTTCTCAAGCTTTTCTTCTCTCTCTCTCTCTCTCTCTCTCTCTCTCTCTCTCTCTCTCTCTCTCTCTCTCTCTATCTATCTCTCTCTCTCTCTGTGTCTCTCTCTCTCTCTCTCTCTCTCTCTTTCTCCATCTATCTCTCTCTCTATCTATCTCTCTATATCTCTCTTTCTCTCTCTCTCATTCTAACTACCCCCCTGGCTAAAGGGATTAATCAAAATACAAAAGGAAGACATTTTTTTCAGAAATATTTTCCAAGGATTAGGGTTCATGTTATAAGACTTGAAGGCGGAGGAGGCTCAGAATAACATTGGAAAATTCTGGTCTTTGAAAGTGAATGTATGAAAAAAGCGCTCAGCAGGAGTAGAGACGAACACAGTGAAATAATTGAAAAAGGCCTGAGATAGAAACACAGGGCCATTTCTAGAGTAAGAAAATGTGAAGCTGAAAGCCAAACAGGGTCTCTCAGTAAAGAGCAGGCAGGGCAAACCAGCAGACTGGATGGGGGGCGGGGGGGGGGGTGGGGAGAGGGTTAGAAAATTGACTCACTCCTCTAGTAAATCAAATGCAAAGACATGCTGTTTATTGCTGAATAAAGACCCAGTTGACTTTCTCCATTTCTTATTCCTGACACTTCTGACACTACTTGGTCTCCAGCATCACATTTCCTTTCTCAGAAGAGTGTGCCTATACATAAAATGGTGTTTTCCTAGGTCTGTCTAATAAGCAGCAAAATAGCAAAGTCTTATTTTTACTATTTGTTTGCATCAGTATTGTGTCTCTTTTGGGGCGGAGCCCCAAAGCAAAATAATTTTTGCCACTTTGCGTGCTTTAATAAATGCAAAGTAACTAAGTGCATAGAGCTGCTTTGCATTACATTGCGTTGGGTAGGAGTTACATGAGTGGAGCATGGGCATTACCATGAATCAACCCATTTTTTAAAAATGAAAACCCATTTACTAAAGTCAGAAAAAATGGGTTTGCTCCAAAATGGTGCACCCGAGGGGCATCGAGGAGAAATAGTTTTATTTCTCCTTGTTACTTCCTATTTTTCCATGAGTGCTGTATTCTGCAGGAATAAGCCACTAAGGATTGTTTTTGTGCAGGAACATGTTATCCTGTTAGTAACTCAGACAACCTTGCACTGCGGTACAAGGGTCCCTGCGTTGGTACCAGGCAACAGACAGTGCGCTAGCGCAAGGAGAGAGTAGAAATGATCCATATCTTTGTAAATATGGAGCATTTCAGCTTTCCCAGTCACGCAACACATTGCAGTAAGTTCCCTTGCCGATCCGCATTGCGTGAAATATTAGTACATTTTCCCCAAAGTGTTTTATGCAGGCACATGTGGTCTAGTTTAGTGGCCAAAATGGGAGCTGTGAACCTATGAGTTTAGAGTTTCATTCCATGCTTCCCCACGTGTTTGAGTATGGGCAATTTGTTTGATTTCCTGGTGCTAAGTTCACTTCGTTGCTGGCACTGGAAGTGCCAGCTTTCTAAAAGGTAGCGTGAGGTTCTATATAAAAGCTGTGCCCTTATATTATTAAATGTTACTTTATAGGTCTAATATCTAAGGAATTAGATGAGACACAAAGGAAAAATATGTTTTTCTGGGCCATAATATTTTGTCAACATCTTTTTATTTTTATGTTTAGCAGAATTTGTGAAATTCTCAAACTCATTCCCAGGCACATTTTGTAACATGAATGTTGATTTCTTTCAACACATTACAGAAAAAGACATCTTTTTCAAGGAAGGATTTGTTTTTCCGGATAAGTCATTAAAAGTTGAAAAAATTGGTTCTCATGAATCCTCCCCCACTTTAGAAGCTTAGGAAGTGGAAAGTGGGCGAGAGAGGAGGAGTGCTGCTCTTTGGCCAGTCTGTGTAACAGAAAACCTCTAAACTTTTGTTTGTTGCTCTTTTGACCTTAATCAGAGACCAGGGACCTATGTATCAAATATAGGGATTGGTATTTCCAAATTGCCAATCTTACAGATTTGCAATTAGGAAATGTCAATTTCTAATGTAAAGAAATGTACAAGTTTTAAATAGCGATTCCGAGCGGGTCGCAAATTGATTTACTTCATGAATATTAATGAAGTAGGTTGTAGTTTGTGGCCAATTAGGAATTGCAGCCATCACAGGCATGTTGGCTCGCTGGGGTCAACAGACCTCTATGTCTGTGATTGCATTAAATAAGGCAATTTTTGTTTTAAATGCAGCACATTTCCCTTAAAGGAAAACTGGATATGTTTCAATAAATAAAATTAAACATTTAAGTTTCATTATTGAGATCTTTTTTAAGAATAGGCAGTTATGCATGGGACCGCTGCCTGCGCTTAAAAATATTTGTTTCAACATTCACAACGCAGAAAGGGTATCTTGGGGAACCTCTTCCCATTTGTGAACGGTCATCACTACTTTTGAAGTCTCACTAAAATATGAATGTTTTGTGACTGTAATTCAGTAGCAGAACCTTCCTGCATACCACTGTGTTTCTATGTTTGGAAAGGATTCCCTAAACACACCTATTCCAAATGCTGAAGCGCTAAACCAAATTGCGATTCAGTAACAAGTTACGGAATCGCAATTTGGAGTATGTACATTAGAAATTGCTTTTTTGCAGCCGCAAATGGTCTGATTTTGTGAATTCGCCTGTGTCCTCCCACCAAAATGTTTTGTACAAATGTCCCCTGAACTCCAAACATAAGTTCATAAATACCACTGTAAAGATAGCATGATAGAGATGTGGAGTAGGGCAGAGTGCGTTAAGGCAACGAAACACATGACCGAGAATGATGAAAAATTGAAAGTACAAGAAACAATCAAACAACTGGACCAAGAGACCTCAAGAAAAAGAATGAAACAGACAAGGACTGAAAGAAAGAACAGAAGAAAGGAATGAAAGACAAAATGAAATAAAGTAAGATAAAAGAAATATAGAAGAATTGATGATGAAAAAGACTAATGGGATGAAAGATGGAAAGAAAAAGAAAGAAGCAAAGAAAAATATGAAGTAAACATGGAAAGAAGAGTTAAAAAATGACAGCTAGCTAGAAATAAATAAATAAATATTGATGAAAGATGAAGGAAAGAAAGAAAAATTGGAAAGAAGGTATTGATGGAGTGCTCTGCTTCGTGCTTCTGGTACAAATTCAGGTTCATAAAGTGATTGTAAACAAGAAATAGAAAATGGGGCGATATCTGACCCCATCTCCGGATGCACTGCGATAATATATACCAATAGTACGGCAAGTTAATCCAGGTTTGCTCAAAGTTTATTCAGTTCATCAAAAGTTTTATTCGCGATTTCCAAAAATTCATCCGTGGTCACATAAGAGACATCTTACACTGGTCACTATAACCTTAAACGCTGCGAAAATGCCAACAGGCATTGATCAGTAGCTGGTACTGTGCGTAAGCAGTCCTCATTAGTTCATCCTGGTAACCAAATGCATTTCGGGACCAAATATGGCCCTTCATCAGGGGTATTCTACAATTTAAGAAACAACGTTTAAGTGACAAACATTTTAAACCATTTGCCCCTGTTCATTCATATTCAAAATGTTACAATTTTTGCCACATAACTCGTCCCCCATTAACATTTTCCCACTAATCGTGGCAGAAAACGCCACCACTGAGTTGATGCCTTTTGATGAACTGATTACATTTTGAGCAAACCTGGATGAACTTAGCGTATTATTGGTATATATTATCGCAGTGCGTCCGGAGATGGGGTCAGATGTCGCACCATTTTCTATTTGTTGTTTACAACACACGTGGCTTAGGGCAGACCACGATACGGGGCCAGCACGCAAACAAATTTAAAAAGCATGCAAATTGATAAAAAGAATTAACTGGTGTGCACTCTGTCAACCCCTTTTTTCATAAAGTGATTGCCAATGAATCTTCAATTCCAACAGCGGCTAGCATCTAAATTCAGTGCATATCAATAAAGTGAATCTCATTAGGCTCCACAAGAATGACAGAGAGATGTTGAGTTTCAAACTAAAAAGGTGGATTAGCAAAGTCACAAACTCAAATCATTAAATTAGTCCTAATCACTATTCAAAACACTAATGTGTCATTCAATATGTTCAAAGCAATTCAAAAGATCATAAAACAAAGACAAACTATTAAAACGATGTCCCAAAAAGGAAAGTCAAGCAAGATCAGTTCTCCCATGAGGAAAGCACCCTACTCTGATAAAGTCAGGGAAAGGTTCTACTAAGAAGTTGGGAAAAAAAGGCACCTGCTTATTAGATTAAATCACACATTTCAAACAGTTGATACACTTACACATGGTTCCCACATAACAGATCAATCAGAGTTAAGGTACAAGTAGATAATTAGATTCATTATTTTCTCGAGCTACTGCACAATGAGGCTACTCTAAGCGTCATTCAAACGCAATTATCTGCAACATATGCTGTAGGTACATTGCAGCAGCTCATTAGCACATTCTACAAGAATTATGCAAATAATACATTTTGCATAAGAACATTAACATGGCCACAATCTCATTGGAAATGTGAATTTAGCTTCTACTGGAATAAAGAAAAGACATGTGATACAAAAAAATGGCAAACAGATGTTAGCCATTTCTAAAATACAGGTCTACATTATCTGTGGGCTGTCAACCCGTGAAAAAAGGCACGCTCTGTACACTTGCATGTTACATGTTAATGGCGATATGAATGAGAAAATATCAATAGGAAAAATATGTCTTCCACATCCCTCCCTCTGGCAACTCTGGAAGTCAGGAGACATTACACTCATGTTCTTTTCAGGGGACATGTGTTCACTGCTCCTTTACACAAAAGTTGTCAGCATTTGAAACTTGCATTGAGACTGCTCTAGATTCTTTAGCTCATCAAAAATGTGGCTCTGCAATTCTTCAAGCTCGATGTCAGCTTATTTCCTTTTTCTCACGCTTGATTCAGACAGCTGCCTTTCTCCATTGCATCTTGACCCACCCTTTGCAGTTATATTTTTATGGTCCTCATGAAAAAAATAGACATATCAAAGAAATTGCAATGTTTTTTTTCTCAAATTGTCTTTATTGAACTTTAAACATAGGATACATTACAATAGGTATTCAATAATAAAGATGAGACATAGCTCCTGACTACAAAAACTTGAGGTATATGCATAACAAATAAGATACTTGGGACAGCCTTCCACATAATCTTTAGAGGGAAACAGGTTATAGTATGAGTGACAGCTGTTAATTCAAGAAATTACAATGCTTACTATGGGGTTAGTATATTATCCGACACTGCACCATTACTACTAAGCCACACACCAATATTAGAAAATCCCTTCCCTATTTCTTCCCATGGTCCTGTCTTCTCCAACTCCTTCACTTCTCTGAAAACATCCAACTTTTTAGTGACAAACTTGTTAATTTTGTTCCTTGTGTGAGGGGTGTATCTGCAGCACTGCTGAAGTTGTAACAAGGCTGCTCTTTTTTATGAGTAAGATATTTAAAGTAAGCCTATTCTGCAAAACTATTGTTTTGACTAACAATGCACAACCATTACTACTAAGCTACATATCAATCTTAGAAAATTCCTTTCCTATTTCTTTCCAGGCACCTGTCTCCTTCAACTCCTTCACTTCTCTAGAAGCATTCGAAATGTTAGTGAGAAACTTGTGAATTTTGTTACTTAGAGTTAATAATGGTTAGAGCGATATTGGTACCGAGGCAATGCACTAAACTAGAAATCTTTCCAATCTTCAAATCATTTAAAACTATACCTACAGCAGGAATCATACCTGCAAAGAAAACACGAACTACTTGTGAAGCCTTACGTATAGTTCTTTATGTGCTACTGTCCCTTTATCATCTATCTCATCTACATGATACATCGTAGCAAACACTAAAGCTAAACAGCAGATACCACTCCAGTTCACAAGAAGTTGAAAATAAGCATTTTTCACACACACATAATAAGCTCTTGGAACAACAATACTTTTCCTGGAAATATTTGCTAATTTGTAACCTCAAATCTCTGTATACATTAGCGCCAACCAACCTTCTGAGGGTTCTTAACATGTTCTTTTTGTATCAAGAAATACAACTTTCACTCCTGTTGCAAAACCAAATTTAACTTTGATTGCGCTCCTGCTTCTTTTATTTTTGCCTCCTCTTTCTCGCAATTTACCTTCTCCCTCTCCTTAACTTCCTTGCATCCTTTTCCTCCCTTTTGTTCAGTTGCTCTATCAAATACTTTTCAGGCCTAGTCAATTTACTTGTAATCCTAGCTTTAGTAAATTTAGGAATATTAATTTCTGTGACAGATCTTAAATAAGGACCTATCCTTTCCACAGAGTATTCTCCAGAATTTGGGTTAAAATTTGCATTTATAAGCACATAACCAAAAAGTAAATAAAAGTTAGAAAATGTACATTCTATTATGACCTTGTTGATAAAGCAATTCATAACTATTCTGCAGGTAAGTAAATAAGTAAGGGACAGGTGGTGGTATGGTGGTAAGTTACACCTACTCCAGTTGAAACAGCTAAGTATGTACAGATGTAACAATCACGGGCATGGATAACTTTAAAGTACTCATGTAACATGCATAAAAAGACTTTATTGGTATAATTTCCTCCAGACCCTTCTCTATAAAAAGTTTTCATGTTAAACCTATGTTGTTCTTCTAAATAAGCTAATCAGGTTTAGGTTTAGTGGAAGCATGCTTGTTACAAGTGTTAAGACCCACTAATAAGCAAATCATCATTATAACAAATGCAATTGCCTCTATTATTATCATCATTCTACATGTCGAAGTATTTAACTGTATTCAACACCATGGTTTCTCTCAAGTCATACTGAAAAGACAAAAACGAAAAGTCAATCAATTTAAATTCTAGTTACGGCTTCTACTGTGAAAAGTAGCAAAACTTTCAGTTTGTACAATATAAGTCTATTAGTTCAGTTGACTTCAAAATCGGAACCTACAACCTCGAGCAGTTACTCTAAAAGGACAACCCTACTCTTCTACTGAAGCCTGGGACCAAATCATTTCACAGGATATTCAGGATATATTGATATTGATAGTATTTATTAAAGCACCCTGTTCCCGAGGAGACCGGAGTAGGTGTGCAAGCGGGCAAGAACCTTGGTCACCTACACCGGTCTCCTCTGGAACAGCGTCCTGTTCCAGAAGAGACTGGAGTAGGTGTACAAGCGGGCAAGCACCTAGACGAAAGTGTGACAATGGGGGCTCGTCCCTCCCGGGACTAGGTTAGTTGTGGAAATCTCATGACTCAAGCACATTCTAGCAGTGGACCCAGAAAACGGTCAGTCCACAGCAACCCTTAGCATGTGTGCTAAAAATGCAAATTCCTGTGGTATAATTTTTACCACTCACTTTTTCACTTTTTAATCACCATTTGCACACTTGTTAGGTCCTGAATAAAGCCTTACCATTTTCCATAAAGCTGAAACATGTAGACCAAGGATAATTAGGATCAAATCACTAGTCTTACAAATTATCCGCACCTTGCTTTTAAATATACCTTGGGCCGCTGGAAATAAATAATTATCAGTAAGAATCCCCAAAGGTAGTTTTAACCCACACCACTCCATTACATTCACCAAAAAGAAAATAACCTGCTCCCCTGTAACCAGGTGTCGCAGCACAGGTGGGTAGCACTCAGCTGGGAACCTGATGATGAAGCATGACACCAACTATGTTGGTGATGTTGGTGTGTGAGGGTTCTTCTAACAAACCCTTGTGGTGCTAGGCACTGTAGTATCAGACAGCTATTCTTCCAGGGTGTCGGGTTGATAATGTATCTGGATGACATATTATTTATGGCACAGAAAAGGGAGGTTTTGAGCATTGAGACCAACATTGGGGTAAGATTTTTAGAACCTCTAGGTTTCTTAATCAACCGAAAGAAATCGCATGTGATACCAAATCATAAGGCTCAGTTCCTGGAATTTAATATTTATATAGTATGAGTGGATCTAAGTTTGTCCAGAGAGACATTAACGAGATTGTGGTTGTAGATACAAAAATAATGAATCTGGAGGATAATTCTTTGAAGATGTTGGCAAGGATAATAAGGTTACTGTCATCAATTATTAAGGCAGTGCTACCAGGGCCTCTTCATCATTGAGCTTTGCAAAGATTAAAGGTAGTGCATTTGAGGAAATAATTGAGGTATTCTGAGAAAATAAAACAGAATCAGAATATGAAAGATGAATTGGGGTTGTGATTACAGAATGCGAATTACTGGAACAGCACAGCAATTTTTGAGGACGATCTTTATATGGTGATAGAGGATAGGATAGGATAGGATTAAGATTTATAAAGCGCACTAATCCCCGTAGGTGCCAATGCGCTGGGGAGTAGAGAAGAAGAGAGGAGAGTGCAGAGCAGCTGACTAAACTGAAAAAAGCCAAGTCTTCCGCAGCTTTTTGAAAACCGGGAGTGATTCTACATGGGAGATCGAAGGAGGTAGGGTATTCCAGAATTTTGCGGCCACTACAGAGAACGAACGACCACACCAATCTGGCTTTAAGGACTCTACGGGAGATCAGTTTTCTCTGGGAGGAACATCTCAAGGCCCTCCCAGGCATATACCATTTAAACATGGTTTTCAGCTGCTGAGAGACTTTGTTATGCAAGGCCTTGTGAACCGTACATAGGGCTTTGAAAGAAATGTGCTTCCTAATAGGGAGTCAATGCAGAGTACCAAGCCCCTCTTTTGCTGAATGCTGTTTGGGGATATTAAGGATGAGCCTAGCAGTCGCGTTTTGTACAACCTGAAGCCTGTTCAGGGAGGCAACGAGGATATTCAGATACAAGGCATTGCAGTAGTCAAGCCGGGAGGTGAGTAATGCAATGACCGTGAGTGCTGCTGGGAGCACCTTTCTGAGAGTCTTCAGAATGCACAAGCAAGTGCTGACAGTGCGGCTGACCTGAGACTCGAAGGTCAGGCCCACGTCAAAAATGACCCCCAGGTTTTTGACTGTCTTAACGGGAACAGGGAGGGGACCGCAATCTCCGAGCCACCAGGCATTAAACCAGCTTGAGGTCTGAGGACCAAAAACTAGGTCCTCAGTTTTCTCTGTATTGATCTTAAGGCCATGCACTGGTTAAATTCCCCTTCTACCGACTGCAGATCATAGGAGACTAAGACAATGATCTGTGTGTCATCAGCATAGGAAATCACCTGGAACCCAAAAGTTCTGACCAGCTTGGCCAGCGGGGACACATATACATTAAAGAGAGTGAGACTCAGGGATGAGCCCTGGGGAACACCACAGGATAGGCTGAATGCCTTAGAACTAAAACCCCCACAGCTAACAGTATTAGTTCTCTCTGTAAGGAAGGAGTGGAGGAACTGGGGGGCCTTACCCGAGATTCCCACCTCTTGCAGACGTTGAACCATCCAAGTGGAGGAGACGGTGTCAAAAGCCGCCTACAGATCGAGCATAATCAGCACTACCGAGCCAACCTGGTCGACCTGCATGCAGATGTGATCAATGGCAGCAATAAGGGTGGATTCGGTGCTGTAGTCGGTGCAAAACCATAATGAGACTGATCTAAAATCTCATGGGAATCCAAATCGTTCCTCAACTCAATGTTGATGAACTTCTCTAGGATTTTTGCAGGGGCAGGGAGAAGTGAGATGGGGCAAAGAGTTTTCAGTTCAGAGGGGTCAGCATTGGGTTTCTTAAGTAGAGGCGTAACAATAGCCTCTTTCCAAGTGTCAGGATAACAGCCGGAACGGAGGATGTTGTTAAACACCTTACATAGAAAGTCTGCGATCGGGTTGGGAACCCTCTTGAAAGTGAGGGGGGTGCAAGGGTCAGAGGGGAGCCGGATTTAAGACCCATGAGAAGAGCCAAAGTTTGTTGAACAGTGATCTGGAAAAAAGTAACGAGAGTAGCAAGTAGTCTCCCCATCACTTGGTTCTGCGCGACCTCTTCGACCTCCAATTCCTCCGTTTCCATATGGTCGAGCTCCTTAAAGATTTTAAGGATCTTGTCAGATGGGTGTTTGGAAGGTAGAGATGCGAAATGTGGCTAGTTATCTATTGGTGGTCAGCGGACTGCCCAAGAGAGGAACTTGCACATCAATTGTCAGGCACTGTTAGCAGGTTCTTTTACAGTGCTATGTTTTACAGCCACAGGCCTAAGTGTTACGGGCCTAAGTGGCAGGATGTGCTCACTCTGCCCTCTTAGGATCCCTTTCCCTTTTTTTCCAGTATGTGTGGACCGAGTCATTGCAGTCTCTACAGGCAGCAGCAGCATTTTTTCCTAATGTTGCAGCCTGTCAATCACATTAGCTCGGTTTTGTGGATCAGACCCAGAATCCAAAATGGCAGATAGGTTAAAAAGCTCTATTGGCCAATCAGGTTAGAATATTGTCTAATTTGTTTTTGACTTTTTTGTACCCTTGGAGCGCTGCTAATTTTGGGTCACAAAACTAACAGTCCAGATATCGCAAAAGTGTAACCTCTTCAAACCCAACTACAGCACCTTTTTATAAACTTGATGGACCTGCACAAACCTTGCCATGAAGAGCCCAAAGCAGATGTACTAGATTTAGAAAGATGTGTGCAGATTTGATGATTTCATTGATGGCATCTCAAATTACATCATTGATGACATCAGGTATATCATCTTTAATGACTGTGACAACATCCTATAGTGCTTGTGGATCTGAACTAATTTAACAAGCTTAATCTGTGCACAATCTTCTGTTCTAGTAAAGTGATAATGGAAATAAACTTGACCATATGCTAGACACATAGCATATTTTTTAAGCTACCCACATATGGTGAATTTTACCCACTTTTTACTGTCATTCACCCCACATAACAAACAAAATGCCTCCATAGATTTTGATGCAGCTACCAATGTTTTAAACATTGGACAGCCTCCAAAAGAGTAACCACCCTATACATCCTAATGGGATCACCCATTTAAAGACTTCATATGACCTGTAATTTTTAAGTCAAAACATTGGCTTGTATGGGTCGACCTGATTTGGGAGGCCTTGCTGGGTCTGCACGTCTTTTAAATATGAAGTTGCTCTCTTCTGAAATCCATGACTTTTTCTTAAAGCACTTTCTGTATTGTTTTTTTTATCTGTGATTTTTATGGTTTGATAAAACTTAAAGTTGTATTTGATAGATTGATTGGCTTGTATGTATTTGCCACAGATAAAATACCTTATGCTAGACCCTGTCAACAACCCTTTCTAGTTTGGTAAAATATTCTGCACATATTCCAGAGAGGAGCATGAAGTCATACAACCTTAGAACCAGCGTACAACCTCAGTGAGAGTTAACCCATCATTAAGTGGGTCACCCCTATATTACACATTCTTTAACAATCTGTAATGATTTAGAATCAAAGTTCTTCAAATAAATTTCCATACAATGCTCTATTACAGACAAATCGTCTACAGCACTGTATTACAACTATTTAACTTGGGCACACGCCCAAACATCTGTTGGTGGATAATCTATTGTCAAAAGAAGCTTTGGCTTTTTCTAATAGATTTTTTGTAACAGAATTTAGCTTCAAGCCACAACCTACTTTGAAGCATGCCTCTGAAGCTCACATCAGGTACACCCAGCCTTTACTTTGTTTAACATGAACTACAATTTGCACCCCAAAATTGTACTGGTTTGTGAACAGTGCACTATTTCACTTTC
The DNA here is from genome assembly GCF_964263255.1 of Lissotriton vulgaris. Taxonomy (NCBI): domain Eukaryota; kingdom Metazoa; phylum Chordata; class Amphibia; order Caudata; family Salamandridae; genus Lissotriton; species Lissotriton vulgaris. Next base: position 204,143 of record NW_028252369.1, on the reverse strand, counting down.
AACATGCACAACCACACATGTCTCCAGGGCTTACTCTATTTCCATTCCCTGCTCCCACATGTGAACACAAGTAACTCTATGCTGTATATGACTATAGGCCCTTTATTTAGTAAAACTTTCTTTTTTACATGATGGAAGGGCTTCTGGAGTAATGTGAACAGCAGTTTCATGGGTGATGTAATTTGAGATGTCATGAATGATGTCATCAATTATGTAATTTAATATCTCATGAGTTATGTAATATGTGATATCATAAGCAGACATGACGGGGTACCAGCAAGAGATAATTCCCTAAACTATAACTGGTGAATGTCGGTGTTTTTTCAGTTTTTAATGTTAGTTCTTATCTCATTTCAACATCTAATGTATTTTCAACCTTTGTTTTTCAGTAAATCTCTTGGGTTTTTTAACAGAAGCTCATATCTAATTACCATACCTAACTATAATGTCACTTTAACTTTTGCTTTCTTTCTGTAGTTTCTGTGTGTTTTTAACATTTACAAAGTAGAGCATATACCCATATAGTTCATGTCCTGTGCTCAACCGACCATGTGTTCCCTACCTCCCTGCTGGTGCCCAATGTCTGGCCAGAATCAGGGCAACCATCAACACACAGCAATTGGTGTGACACCCTCTACCAGTGCGTGGAACTGTTTTCTTGGGACACCTACATCTAATGTCAGTCAGTAAACCCACAGACAAAAGCAGCTTGCCACGGTTTGAGAGCTATCATCCCTGAGCACTCAGGAATAGCTTATCCTAAGGCTCAGACCAATTGTACATAGATTGCGAAGTACAGACAACATGCAACAACACTCAGCAAAAAGTTATGTGAAAGAAATTACTCTGAAAAAACTACAACCAGGACAAAGATGAGAGCCATTAATAATGACAGGGAGGCTTTGTTGGGCACATATAAAAACCATGGGATACTAGACCAATTTGTGTTACAATTTTCACTCCAATCTCAAACTCTGTTATCCAATTGGTTAAAAAACACTAGGGCATTTTGAACTTGGGGAATCTGAGGATCAGTCACTCTATCCTCTCTTTCATTCGGATCCCAAACCTATTGCATACTCGGGGACATGCACGCCCACAATATACTAACAAAGACCCAAATGAGGATATGGGACACCCCAGCACCAACGGGTCATCAACCCTGTGGTGGCTGTGGGGTATGTTAGTTCATTAGGAAATGCAAATCCATGAACTTGAACTTTGAAACACCTGACAAATTGCAATTCTAGTTATGTGATATATACCCTAAAATGTTTGACAGGCTCCTGTACATCGGGATGACCACTAGGAAAATACATGTTTGCATAACAGAAAATTGGAGTACAAAAAGATGTCGAAGAGATCACACCAAACTGACCAGACACTACATCGACCAACAGCACTTTGTGGATGATATTGAATGGTACGCAAACGAAACGTTGGAACAGAGGCATACAGAAATTAGTAAAGCACTACTAAAATATGAGCAACACTGGGAATTCTGCCTCCACACTGACACCAGTGGTTTGAATGATAATGTTCAGTTGGAAGCTCTGGGAGAAAAAAATAACTGAAATAGGTATCCCCAGGGTTGAGTCCCCCTTGGTCATTCTTTCATCTGTGTTAGCACTTTCTGTAAACAAATCAGAGCTAATAACATTAAGCATACTCTCCGCTTTGCTTTAACACGTGGACCTAGGTCCTGTGCAGACATAATTGAGTGCCCTCCCCCATCACTTATTATTTGATGGGATTCAGATGTCCCCATTAGCATATAATTACCTCTTGTACAGACACCAATCTTCTTCTTGAAATACCTTATTTCATAACACCAACTAGGTGTTTCTCTACATATAGTCAAAAAGTCAACTCTCAGCATTCCCTTAAAGTAAGAGAATCCCATTGTTCAGCTTTCAATGGCCCCGTTTCTAAAAGAGAAGTGGCACCATCATTAGGCATTTATATAGAGGAGGACAGGTGGGTTATACAATTCCAAAATATTTTTCAAAATAACAAGGTGATTCCAAATAATAACCAAGTAATGGGAAATCTAATGAACATTCAGTTAACTTTTGAGATGGTAGAAATTGAACGTGCTGTGACCCAGACCTGCCCCCTGAAGGCTCCTGGCCCTGACGGGGTCCATGTGGATATATTTTAGAGACCCCAGGGCATTGTGGGTCTGGTGCTGACAAATATATTTGATGTGGTCACTAAAATGGGACCTCCAAAATCCTGGAAACATTGAATAATTGTTCCAATCTACAAAAAGGGGAACAGATTAGACCCCAGAAACTATAGGCCCATATCTTTAACTCCTTCGCTGCGGCTGTGGTAAATCTTAATTACCTATGCGGAATTTCTATGCGGTAAAGTTCAATAAGGATAACTCAATAAAATGAGAGGCAGAGTCCGTGGCATTTGAGTTCATTAGGGTTTTATTCCAATAAATGGAATTGGTTCGAACCAGGTATCATGTTCCATCACCACGAGGGTTCAGGAAGGGATAGACAATACTTTATTAACAGAATACAATATTTATAGTAAATGCATATAGTGATGATGGATACAGAAGGCGTAACAGCTGAGAGAAGAGAGATAAGAACACATGTACGTAACAGTAGGCGTGCACGAGGGCGTACACGGAGGTGTGTGCTAGAAACGTCACATAAGATTGGCACAAGTGGGTGGATCCATAGAGGAATCCTTCAGTGTCAGCAGAAATATAGGGCAGAGATGCGCGCGCAGCAGCATGACGTGTAATTGACGTGGAACTGGAGGGTGAAGGGGGCTTGACATTTAGCACTATACCAGGAGACAGAAGTCTGGCGTGTCAGAACAACTTAAACCCAAATCATATCTAATATCTTGTGTTTGAGGAACTGTATTATCTAGAAGGAAAGGTCTCTCGGGCAGAGGCTATTCTATACTGACTGCTAGTGCGTGCATATGTAACTTCGTGTCTACGTGTAAAGCGAGGGGGCATGGGCCTACCATGGTAACAGGAGCAATGAATTACTTGCATGGAGACAGAAAGGCCGGGCCCTTTGCTCTGCAGCTGGGGAGATGTTTTCCTAAATCACGAGACAGGAATGTATTTTCAAGGAGCGGAACAGATAACTTGAAGGCAAAATACAGTCTTGGCAGGCAAGCAGGCCGAGCCGGGCACCGCTAGCCGCGCAGGGAGTAGGTTAAGGGTCATGGATGCAGATCCAGGCTGCAGCTTTCAGAGACAGAAGGCAGAAAGGGCTCGATGGCAGGAATCAGGGCCTAACTCGCTAGAGCCAGGAAAATGTGAAAGTGTACCATGTAAAGACGGTGGCACGGCATACTTAGGAACTGAATATTCGACCCATTCATGGTGGATCTGAAAGAGGACATGTTAACGTTGGACGCAAATGTATTTTCGTCTTCATAACTGACTGTGGAGGGAACATACATGTACTTGAAGCACGTACATGGAGCCGTTGGGGTCTACGTTAGGGGACACAATTGACCATAAAAATTCATATTACCTCATTCCCTCCTTGTCCCCTACGGACCCTTCATGATATATCGATCTTCATTAGTCTATCAATTTGTTCATATAACATCATTTGCTCTTCCTTCTTATGGCGGGACTTTGAACGTGGACTTGAATGGGGAATACATGATGTGGCGCACAAGCCGCAAATCGCTGGCCCACATTGTAAACATAGGCAACAACTGAATACTATGAGAAGGGCTATTCCGAGGAAGGATAGGACTTTCCATCCCCAGGCTGATAACACGCTCCAGAACCAACCGGACCAAGTCCAGGTGCCTGGATTCTGGTGTATCTGACTTGCAATCTTATGGAGACGAGTTATGGCTCTATATACTGAAGGTGCGTTTTCTGGAATGAAAACACAGCAACTCGATCCGATGACTCTACAAGCTCCGCCCCTATCGGCCAGGATGACGTCAAGGACAAGACGATTCTGAAGAACAACAATCCGCATAGCAGACTGCTCATCCGTTAAGTTGCCTAGGGCAGAAGTAGTTTCATTCACTACTGCTTCGAGGGTTCTCGTTAATTTACGTATCAGTTTACTATTAAAGACAGCACCTAAATAGGGAAAGAAACCTTTATTAAAGTCTGTATACTGTTCCCATGCCGTTTCAGTGTAGTCGACAATCGGGAGATCTCTCTTCGGTCTAATGTGTACTAGATGGGAGTCCCTATGATAATCAGGAGGGGCTAGGAAAACTAGCGGCAGAAGGAATGCAATGTAACAAGTACCATCCCAATCTAGAGGTAAGCGTATATATGCTGTATGACCACAAATGAAATAGGAATGACGGGAGGCTTTAAATGTAGACTTGCCGTTATCACTAAAGTCAATCACAGTAGTACATCTACTATGACCCAAGTGTACTGAACCATTCTTTCTGACACATAATTCACCTTTGACTGGTAATACTGTCATTGCGGGCAAGACTGTTTCAGTTTCGGACTGGACATTCAGAATCATGAGGTTAAGTGTAAAATTACCTAATCCATATACTTCATTTTCTAGATCTGTCCCTGTCCTTTGGGGAAAACCCTCCTTGTCAGGGAAACATACTTTATGCAAAACTGAATTCAGATTTCCCCATACCCAATTGCCCTGATAAACTATGTAATCAGAATCTAAAGAATTCATTAAACTAAACCATGCACCACAGGAACCATTGTGTGTGAACGGGTACGGAAAGAGGGGCAGAACTCCCTTGTATTTCTGATAGGGAGGGAGTCGGCCACATATCCAACAATTGGTAGCATTGCTGGTCTGGTGGGAATGATGTAACATACTGATGAATGTATTGTTGCGCAGCGCAAGTCGGTAGGATAACTCGTGCGGGGGCAATTCACTGAAAGTATGCTCGGCAGTGGCATTGGAAGAAGAATGTGCACGTGCGAAAATAGGGTAATACCTGTGTAACAATATGCTTGTAGCAATAATCATAAGACTCAGAAAAAACATAATCAATAATGTCACAATGCAGTGACTGCGGAGAGATTTACAATATTCATGTTTCTTGATTTGTTTCTGTCTATCTCTCTCTCTATTGGGGTCTAACGGGTACATGTCAAGAACTTTTCTAACCGATTCACCTAGGGGAGGACTTAAACAATTAAACTGTCTGACTTGCTAGACCTCAATTTCATACGGAAGTTTCGAGAAGGAGTTTTCTCTACCAGGGGGAGTTTTGTGTCAGTCTCTGGAAGGGGGCAGGGCTGGGAGTCTAGTTTCGGAGGCAGTCCATAATGTTTTTTAACATGACTCGAGTGAAGCCAGCCCTTGCGGCCCTCCACCTTGATCGCTGTCCTTGTGGTTAATAACACGAGCTTCGGCGCTTGCCAACGGGGCTCCAGCGGACTCCTCCTGTCGAAGTTCCTGACGTAGACCAGGTCGCCAGGAACGACCTCGTGGGGCTTCACCTCGGTGTTGTCGGGAAAGGCTGCTGCTACCTGTGAACGACATGATTGTAGTGCAGACATCAAGGAAGCAAGGTAATCTGTCAGCATAATACAGTCTACATCAGTGATTTTACGAGGCAAAGGCGTCCCCCACATATTCGGTGGCCTACCAAAGACCACCTCATTCGGGATAGCCCTGTTCTTGAGTGTGCTATCATTCTCATGTAAAAGAGTGCAACGGGTAAAGCTACTATCCAGTCAACGCCTTTCTCTCTACAGATCTTGGCGAGACGTGTTTTCAGGGTCTGATTATGTCGCTCGACGAGACCTGCTGCCTCGGGATGTCGAACACAGTGGAACTTCCATTGATAGCCTAGCAGGAGTGAAACCTGCTTCATAAGCTCGGACGAGAATGGCTGACCGTTATCTGAGTATACGATACGGGGCAAACCATACCTGGGGAAAAATTCACGTACCAGCTGCTTGGCAGTGGTCGGAGCAGTGTAATCTGGGACTGGATATGCTTCTGTCCAACGGGAAAGTGCACATACTACTACGAGGACATATTTGAATCCCCGACAACGTTCCATCTGGATATAATCCATCTGGAGGACTTCAAAAGGGTGATCGGGAGGATGAAATCCACCTTGCTCTATGGGAATGCCTTTACCTGGGTTGAACTGACAACAGATCATGCAAGTACGCACTTTCTGTTTTGCTGCTGCTCGTAAATGTTTATTGAACCAGAGATTTTGAATACTGTCTAACATGGCTTTTTCTCCTAAATGTGCAGGACTGTGTACTGTGTTAATGATAACCTGAACCATTGAGTCAGGGAGAAACCATGTGGCTTTCCCCTTCGTCATCCATCCTTGTTCTGTCTGGATCCCTCCTAGTTCAGTCCATTTCTTTATTTCGTCTGGTGTAGCATGTGTCTGTATGTCAATTACATCTAGGGCGGGATCCCTAACTGTCATGCAATGTATCGGTGTCGGGACTACTGTCTTTGTCAGGTCAGTTGCGTGAGTCTGAGTCTGAGCTGTATGTTTAGCTGTTCGGTCTGCCAGGTCGTTACCCTGGGAAATGGTATCTGTGACTTTCGTATGTGCCTTGCACTTCATAATGGATATCGCTGTAGGCAGATGTATTGCGTCTAACAGAGCTTGAATGAGGGGACCGTGCTGGATTTTGGCTCCGTGAGAGGTCAAGAACCCTCTCTCTCGCCAGAGTACACCGAAGTCGTGTACGACTCCAAAAGCATAACGTGAATCTGTGTATATGTTAACTTTCTTATTCTCGGCTCGAATACAGGCTTGAGTCAGAGCGATGAGCTCTGCTGCTTGGGCTGACAGGGTGTCAATACAATTCGTTTCTATGACTTCAGTTTCTGTCGTGACTGCATATGCGGCTACTAACTCTCCTGTACTTGTTCTCATACATGAACCATCCACATAAAGCGTCAGGTCAGGATCTAGTAATGCAGTGTCTGTCAAGTCTTGTCTAGGTTTCGTCGTAATGGTAATAACTTCAACACAATCATGTGCAAAAGGGTCTGTCTCACTTAATGGCAGGAGTGTAGCAGGGTTCAATGTATTGCAACGTCTGATTTCTATGTGTGGCTGAAACAATGTCAATTCATAACCTGTCAGTCGTGCTATGGTCAAGTGCTGAGTCTGTGTTCGGTTCAAAAGAACTTCTACGGAATGTGGAACTTGTACTGTCAATTGGTGTCCTAACACTATGGAATCACTTTGTCTGATTGCTAGAGCAGTTGCTGCGACAGATTTCAAGCACGCAGGCAGAGCCTGGGCTACCGGATCTAATGTACTAGAAAAATAAGCACACGGTTTGTGTGAACCTGCTTGATCCTGGGTAAGTACTGACAATGCACTACCTTCGCGTTCTGTGACAAAAAGTGTAAAAGGCTTACTGTAACATGGTGTCGCTAAAACTGGTGCTTGACATAGGGCTTTCTTTAGATCGTTAAAAGCATGTGTATGTTCCTGAGTCCAAGGGAGAACAGTCTATGTCGCTGCCTCCTGGGTTGTCAACTGTATAAGTGGTTTGGCTAGAAATGCATACTGAGGGATCCATTGTCTACAGTAAGAAGTGAGGCCTATAAAAGCCCGTACCTCCTTTTGTGTCTTGGGTTGTGACATGTTTACAATTAGCTGGATACGGTCAGGTGTTAGCTGTCTCCCCCCTTTGGACAGCAAGTGCCCAAGGTATACCACTTGCTGAACACAGAATTGCAGCTTCGAAGGAGACACCTTGTGTCCCTTGTCAGCCAAGAAAAACAAAACAGTCAGTGATGCTTGTTCACATTCTTGTTCACTACGGGCGGTGATCAGTAGATCATCGACATACCGAAGTAAGGCAGTGTTGTCAGGCATGTGAATACTGTCAAGTTGTCTTTTCAGTGCTTGGCTATAGATGCTGGGGCTTTCTGTGAATCCTTGAGGTGTGCGTGCAAATTTGAAGCTTCGGCCATTTAAACAGAATCCGAAAAGATATTGGCTTTCCGGATCAATTGGTACACTAAAGAAGGCGTTCTTCAGATCAATTACAGTAAAGAACGTTGCCTCTGAATCAATAGCTGTCAATAATGAAGAGATGTCTGGAACCACAGGATACTGTGGGACAATGCATTTGTTCAATTCTCGTAAATCGATCACTAATCGATAAACAGGAGGTGCATTTGGATCAGTGCGTTTAAGAATCGGAATGATAGGGGAATTACATAGATTCGAGTCGGTTTCTACAACCACTCCTTGTGCAATGAGCTCGTCAATGATTTTCAGTAAAGCCACTACAGCATCTGGGGGTAACTTGTATTGTCGGATTCGTGGTAGTACTGCTCCTGGCTTCAGTGTGACACGATATGGAGTGATGTGCATACAACCTACATCAGTGGGGCCTTGTGCCCATAAATGTGCAGGAACATTCTGTAATCTGGAATCAATATCTCTCAACACATAGTGACCCTTAAAGTCACGCAAGAACAATCTTACTCCTTCCGGAGAACAGCAAATTACAGCTCCTAGAGCTTTCAGTGTCTTGATGCCTAACAAGTTTTCTGGACATGATTTCGTGAGCAGTAAATCTGTAGTGCGAGACAACGGACCAACTGAAAGAGGTACTGGTTTTGATACTTCATTTACAATAGGCTTTCCTGAAAATCCAAGGGAAACATTCTGTGAGCCTGAGAGGGGTGCCCCTGGAACCTCGTCGTGACTAATTGTTGTTCTGCTTGCCCCTGTGTCAATCAAAAACTTTCTATCTTTCCCTAATACTTGACTATGTACATAAGGACCCTCTTGATCTACAGGAACCTCAATAAGAGGCAAGCCAACCTCCCTCTCTAGGCTGTTTCATGTGTATCGCTGGTAATCGGGATAATCAGTTTGAGCATACTGGTACATCTGCTGTGTTGCATGTTGGGTTGCGGCAATCGGTTGTGGCTGTGGTACCGCTATGGTCTGTACTGTCTGTTGTGGGGCATGCATAGGCTGTACATTCTGTGGAACGTGTTGTTGGGCCTGGTCCTGTCTAGGAGGACGCGGTCTCTCTTTAGTTTTACCTGTAGATATATTGTGTTTCAAAACTGCGCAATCGTTTACATAGTGACCTGGCTGTTTACAATAGTTGCATGTCCCTTTAACAGGAGCTGCTGAATTAATGGACTGTGTCATGCCCTTTTTCTGACCGTCAGCTGGAACTGACTGAGCAACCAACATTTTCATTTTCGTGTCCTTCATACGTCTTTGTTCGTGATCATGTTCTTCTCTAATTCTGTTCTGGTGGTACTGTAACATTTGTAACATTTGGGAAGGCGTATTTGCTTGCCATGTGCTCTCGACTTTCAATACCCGATTCTTAACTTGGGGCAATGAATTCTCGACTAGTTTGGATACAAAAAGGTGTGGATATGACTCGCTACTTGCTTTCAGGCCATTTCTCAAATCGGGAATAAAAATCACTAGTGTCTTCATCTGTTTTCTGTTTGCAGGCTGATATTGCATCCCAGTCCTCCTTTTTAGTCGCTAATAATCGTTGCAAGACCTGTACTAACAATCCTGGTAATGCTTTCGTTTTGTCCCCAAGACCTAAACCTGGGGTTCGACTATTTTCTTCAGTTTCCAATGCAGCCCAATCAATCTTTTGGTCTCCCACCTCCCATTCTTTTTCTTTGAGTTTCTCGTAAATACCGGCAGGCAATAGTACTTTCAATATTTTCATAATGTCGGGATAGGTATAATCACCCATGAGTAACATGTCTTTTATTTCACGGTGAAAACCTGCAGGATCTTTATCGTGACTGGGCACTATTTTCTTCATTTCCAATAATTCCATTTTAGTTATGGGCGTGTATACATACACACGTGTAAGGGTGTTATCATTATTCCTGACTGGATGTACTTCTTGCAAGGGATTCTGTCTGTCTATGTAGAACATTTTTCTTTCTGGTGTTGGAGCTGAGACAAACTGTGGGTTCAGGAAAGCACTATATCTGTGTCGGTGTTCTAAAATTACTTTAATTAAATCGGTACCCAGGCCTCTCCATTTATTCATGAGTAACTCTATTAGTACATCAGGTAAGGGACCTGGATCGGAATGTTGGCTTTTATACAATATAAGGAGGTGCTGTATCATGTACATACCAGCTAATCGCTGTTCGTCTGGGGAAAGATTCAAAAAGGTTTGCACTAATGCGTCATCATTATATTTATCAGAATCGTCAGCCCATTGTACTGCTGACCTAGCTAATTCTTGTTCATCCATGGAATTGAGTACATGGTACCCCATTCGTTCTTGAAGTATTTTATCGGTAGCCTGAAATAGATGTTCAGGAGTCTTCGGATTTGACAAAACAGCGTGAAAAAGTCTCTTGCTTTCTGGACGTATCGTTTTATTAAAAGATCTACCCTTTCCTACATATGCTATCGTACCTGTGTCTACTCTTAGCTCCTCCTCCTCTGAGGAGTCATTCTTGTTATTATCTGCTTCACTTTCAGCTTTCTCCCTGTCATGAAATTCTGTTATTTCTTTACGGATTTTTCTGTACATGGCCTCTATACATTTCTGTTTATCATGTTTTCCGTCTGCAATATTCTGACCCCATGTAGTTAGAACCTCCATCTCATCTTTATCTACACCAGGCCGGTCTCGTTCCCTTATGAAACAGTTTATGAGGAATCTTAAAATCATACTTTGGATGTCTACTTTCTGATGTGCCATGGCCTCCTTAATACTTTCCGGACCCTCTCCAGTCAGAACAAAACGATATATCCTGTCTAGATTATTTTCCATTCCTGGAAATAAAATTAAAAAGTTTGCAGCACGTCTTATACGTAATGAGGCTAATATCATGCAACTGTCCTTGCCTGGTACTGGATCATATCTACAGTCTGTAAGGTACTCTTTAAGCTTTTCAATTGAGACTGCTCTCGGGGTACGTTGCTTTGCTAGTTCTCTAATAGTTAATCGCTGTACTGGTGGCGGGGTATGGTAACCTCCTGAGGCGCCTCCTGAAGCGGAGGCTTGAGCATCACCTGTCTGTAGGGCCGTGTCAGGCCCAAAAGCATTATGCAGATTAATAGGGGGTGCAGGTAAGGGTGGAGAAAGCCGACCGGGAGGGGTGAGCTGTTGTGGACCTGGGGCCCAACGATCAGGGGGTGGTACAGGTGGGACATTAGTATATTCGGGAGCTACGTCGTCTAAATAGGAAGAAAGGAAAATATCTGCTGCGGTCTTGTGACATAATTTAGTCGGAACCAATGGAGGGGGCAGATCTTTTGGTACTTCCGGGGTCGCCTTGGGCAGGCCCTCGGCTAGGACTGGATACAATCCTGTCATAATGGCATTACTCCGTCTATCGTGTTGTTCCATTCTAACTCGTTCCCCTTCTTCTAGTAGTTCTTTTTCTTTGGCTTTTTCAGAATCCTCTCTACTTTTCTCTGTTTTTCTGAGTGCTTTCTCTGTCCGTCTGTGTGATTCTTTACGCCATAGTTCAATGGCATCTTTCTGTGACTGTCTGGCTTTCTTTTTCCATAATGCTTCCTCTACTCTCATGATGCACTCGGCATCCCATGTCCCTGTAACGGGCCATCTCTGATTCTCTGCTAGATCCTTGGTGTAATCCACTTATAAATCGAGATACAATACAGCGTCTAAACCGTGCTTGTGGTACATAAAATATCCGGGAGTGTCCCTAGGTGGGATGGGAACAGCTTCCTCGAGTATCCCTTTTCTAGTTCCTATCTGTTTCAGTTTAGAGAACAGCGGCATTTTAAGCCGTGATACTTGTACTTGATACTTACTCAGACTTGGACACAACTAAATACAATAAACACAGTAATTGAAAATCAGACAATCACTCATACCACGACATTAAAACACATTAAACATTTCGGAGCGGACGATAACTTGATAGCTAGGTTCTTGATATACTGCTAAACAGTACAGATACACTGCTAAACAGTGCAGATACACTGCTAAACAGTGCAGACCGGGTCTGTGTACCCAAACCCGTCTTGACCGGACACAAATTAATGCACCCGCCTAGATGCGTCCCCAGCAACGGTACTCACCGGGAAGCACGGAACGGAAGGCCTCAGAAACTCGACACTGGACTGGACCGGACTGGACTTGACTCGACTCGTGACGTAGGTACTTCGGAACCTCGGAACTTCGGAACTGGTGGGTCTCTGAACACCTCGGACCTTGCTCTCTCGGCTGGGCTCTGGTCGGGATCCTCCGCACTCCTCACCGCCTCGTCTGGGTGTCGATCGCAGTCTCAGTCACCTCCGTTGGCCTGAGGGAGATACAGGAAATCCTGCGGGTACGCGTAGTTGTCCGTCACGGCTGTGGCAGGGGACCAGGCCTGCAACGCACCGCCGGCGCGTAAGGTGGGGGAGGGGTCCCTGTTCGGGCGCCAATTATGTGGTAAATCTTAATTACCTATGCGGAATTTCTATGCGGTAAAGTTCAATAAGGATAACTCAATAAAATGAGAGGCAGAGTCCATGGCATTTGAGTTCATAAGGGTTTTATTCCAATAAATGGAATTGGTTCGAACCAGGTATCATGTTCCATCACCACGAGGGTTCAGGAAGGGATAGACAATACTTTATTAACAGAATACAATATTTATAGTAAATGCATATAGTGATGATGGATACAGAAGGCGTAACAGCTGAGAGAAGAGAGATAAGAACACATGTACGTAACAGTAGGCGTGCACGATGGCGTACACGGAGGTGTGTGCTAGAAACGTCACATAAGATTGGCACAAGTGGGTGGATCCATAGAGGAATCCTGCAGTGTCAGCAGAAATATAGGGCAGAGATGCGCGCGCAGCAGCATGACGTGTAATTGACGTGGAACTGGAGGGTGAAGGGGGCTTGACATTTAGCACTATACCAGGAGACAGAAGTCTGGCGTGTCAGAACAACTTAAACCCAAATCATATCTAATATCTTGTGTTTGAGGAACTGTATTATCTAGAAGGAAAGGTCTCTCGGGCAGAGGCTATTCTATACTGACTGCTAGTGCGTGCATATGTAACTTCGTGTCTACGTGTAAAGCGAGGGGGCATGGGCCTACCATGGTAACAGGAGCAATGAATTACTTGCATGGAGACAGAAAGGCTGGGCCCTTTGCTCTGCAGCTGGGGAGATGTTTTCCTAAATCACGAGACAGGAATGTATTTTCAAGGAGCGGAACAGATAACTTGAAGGCAAAATACAGTCTTGGCAGGCAAGCAGGCCGAGCCGGGCACCGCTAGCCGCGCAGGGAGTAGGTTAAGGGTCATGGATGCAGATCCAGGCTGCAGCTTTCAGAGACAGAAGGCAGAAAGGGCTCGATGGCAGGAATCAGGGCCTAACTCGCTAGAGCCAGGAAAACGTGAAAGTGTACCATGTAAAGACGGTGGCACGGCATACTTAGGAACTGAATATTCGACCCATTCATGGTGGATCTGAAAGAGGACATGTTAACGTTGGACGCAAATGTATTTTCGTCTTCATAACTGACTGTGGAGGGAACATACATGTACTTGAAGCACGTACATGGAGCCGTTGGGGTCTACGTTAGGGGACACAATTGACCATAAAAATTCATATTACCTCACGGCGGCTATTCCGCCGCAGCGCTAATGGTCGCGGGCGGGCGCGCGGCTCACCTGCGCTGGTGACAGAACCGTTCCGTCACGGCTCGTGGGTGAGCTGTGCTTGTGACGGAACGGTTCCGTCACGGCCCCGCCCGCTTAATGAAACCTGCCGCGCAGGCGCGAAATCAGCGCCGCGGAGGCGCGGCGGCCGGGCCGTGACGGAACCGTTCTGTCATGAGCACAGCCCACCCGAGGGGCGTGACGGAACGGTTCCGTCAGTAGCGTCGAACGGGTTAATTGATAGCACAGCAACATTGATTGGAAGAGCCTTACTAAATAGGTTAGAGGATTGGGCAGGGGCAAAGAAAGTCCTCCCAGAGGCCCAGTAGGGATTTTTAGAAAGGGCAAGATAACGATTGATCAGTAATATATAAAAATAGGAAGAGGGGACTGGGAGCAAATGACGGTCCTGTGCCCGTACTCCAAAACTTTAATAAAATCAAAGTCAGGGGGTCATTGTTCCATAAGAGGAAAAAGTAGGTAGTGTGAAGATCAGAGGAAGCATAGTCAACAAAACTGGTTCTTGTTGCCCTCACACACCCCCAGAGGTGTCATGCTTCATCATAGGGAGGGTGCACCTTGTTCGGCCTGAACTGCAATGCCCTATGGGTCCACCGAAGGGTCACTTTGCTAGAGATCTTTTGATTTTGGTTGCCGTCTTATGAGTGCGAGGGTGTCCGAACTGGGGTGATCAGTGAAGTGTGATGATAGTGATCTAAAACTGGCTAAGGGATGTCCGATTCAACTTTATTCTATCGACTCCCCTGTCAGGTTTAAAAAGAAGTTAGTGCTACTTATAAGGTCAATGATGTGCCCAAGTATCTAGTGAGATAAAGTGCGGGTCGACATGTTTCGCACCTCTATGGTCTATGTAAGATCTGTGGTGCTTATTCAGGACCAAAAGCAGGGGTGAATTACCAACCTCACTTTAATTTAACATGTTTGGCACCCATATGTAGGTGGTACTTGTTTGTTGTGGTGAGAATGATTGTCCAACCTACAAAAGAAGAAAAGAATAAGAAAAAGGAAATTGTGACAAATGCATTTAGCCTGTTTCATTTCTGGCGCTGGCATCCTTGTATACCAGAGAAAATCCGCCTGGGGTGGACTCCAATGTGTGCCATGGGTTACAGTGATAAATGCCTCACAAATTCGGTATGTCTTTTGATTAGGTTCTTCCATATGTCTAACAATTCATGGTATGTACTATTCAAAAACACAATGAGTTGAGAAAGAGCACTCCTGGCTCATTCCGTGAAATCGTTTTTATAATTGATTTTTGGCGTGATATATTTTAGTGTACACCATTGCAAAACACTAATGAAAAACAGGCTAAATCATTGATGCATGGAGAAACAATAGTTAGGTTTCTTCAAATAGGAAAATATTGGGTTGATGGTCGTGGAGGTATTTTTTTATGATAAATGGGTAAGTCCCTGGCATTATTAAATCCAGCATTTATGTATCCAGCACACAGTTTGTATTGCAATCGTGACTCAGATCAAATAAAATAAATCACTGACGACATACTAGCATCCGTTATCCAATCATTCCCATGCACATGCCCTATGTGATGTGGTCAGTACATTCGTGACATGGCAAATACGCAATGTTACTTCCATAATGTTAAAGGTGAGGCATGCTCATCATGGTGCACCTCGTAACTCGATTCCCATAGCCTTACCAGGTGGACAGTTAGCTATGCCCTATTGGTCGGGGAAGAGGACGCACACTGTTTGCAGGCTACAGGGAGGCAGGGCAGGGCGGGGAGTGCTGACTGTGCGTAGTAGGTGCTTGTCTACTTAATAGTGCTTATGTGGCTAGAGTGAGTGGCACTGCGGAGTCTGCACACTGAGTTCAGACTGTGTGTAGTAGTAGCTTGCCCACCTAAGGGGGCTTGGGTGCCAGAATATCAATGCAGAGTGTGCGTGCTGAGCACAGACTGTGCGTTGTAGGGGCTTGCCCACTTAATGGAGTTATGATGTCTGCAGAGAGTGTGCTCTATGTATGGTCTGTACACTGAGACCTGACTATGTGCAGTAGGGGTTGACACCTAATAGCGCTTGTCTATGGCTAGGCTCAGAAGAGAACTCTAAACAGGCAGTCAACCCCCCCCCCCCCTCCCCTTTGCTTACGGCCTTCGGTTCCCAACCTTCATGGAAGTACCACATCACCAAATGGGCATCCATGCTGTCTCCCGGAGGACTCCTGTCCCCTCTCGGAAAAGCAGGAATTTCTGAGTTGGTTCTACTCCGGGAACTCGCTGCCTTCCCCAGTCTTCCATGCCCCAGTGACCTGCCTAAGTGGGAGAGAGCTGGGTGGCCATTCTGATGCAGTGTGAGCCCACCACTTCCAATCTTCGCTGACCGCTAGATATCTGCATATATCCTACTGTTTTGCACACCTCATCCCCTATCATAGAAAATGTGAATTCGAGCCAGGACCATACTGTGGGAGCTGGAGGTGGAGGAATTTCCCAAAGACTTGGTGAAGCCAGAGTCCGACAAGGAGCTCATGTTGCTAGAGTCCGAGTCTGGGAACTCCCTGTGAGAGCCCCCAACCCCGGCAGGCCTCTTCTTCAGCTGCGCCTTCCCGCACGCTGCTGACCAAGCAGATGAGCATCATCCGCAGCCACAAGAAGAGCATGACCGAGTGCTTGCCGGTGCCTAGCTCCAAGGACGTCGCCGAGATAGTGGATCGGCAAGGCAACTACCGTGGGCTGGGTGAGAGGCTGGGAACTGGGTGACTGCACCGTGCAAGGCCTGTGGACTGATTGTGGGTTCAGGGTTGGTGGCCGGGCACTTAGATCCATTGGATCTATCTGTTTTGTATCTTATATGTACTCTGAAGTCCTTATGTAATGTAACTGGTTCTATTGTAAAGTGCAATGACACCTGTATAAAGTATAAATAATAAATGTCCTCCTGAGCACATTTGTGCACCTGTTTGTATACTTTGTGATAAAGTAATCATGTGATTGATACTAGAAACTTCTGTGTTGGGATATATTTTTGCATCTTGCCTTGCCTCAGTATGTTTATCTCCATTCTTGGGGTAATTGTATTTTTTTATCAGTATTTTCTTTGATTGTAGAGCATTTCATTTTGCAATAAACACTTTTCAGACTCAACCTAAAGGTGGGACGTTTTTCTCCCCATTATAATATTTGGTGAATTGTTAGAAATGGGATTTTTGGTAGGCTAGGGCATGCGCCAAAACCAGGCAAAGGGAGTTACACTCCTAAAATAACCCCTGCTTACCCCCTTGGTAGCTTGGCACGAGCAGTCAGGCTTATCTTAGAGGCAGTGTGTAAAGCATTTCACATAACCAACTGTAATACAGTGTAAGCACTACAAAAGGACACCACACCAGTAAAAAAAAATATCCAATATTTTATACACTTAAGACAAGACCAAAAATGATATAAATCCACAATACAGTACTTAAGAATCTTCAGTTATCAAAATATGCTTGAAAAACAGTTCCTTGATGTTTATAGCTACATCCAGGGCTATCACGGCATAGTGAGCAAACAAATCCAAACAGTTCTGGCTGACCGCGGTGTGGCGGGCCAGTTACGGTGTCGGGAAGGCCCGCTAGCAGTAACTTTTAGAAATGCAGGGCATTGGCGACCTCTTGTTGAGCTTCTGAAAGCATGGCCTCTGCAGGCGTCCGTTCCGGAGGTCGGTGCAGGAGTTGTCAGAGCCCTCGAAGTCCATGCATTGTAGATCGAGCTCCTCTCTGTTGAAGTCAGGAGCGCTGGCGTCAGCAAGAGTTGGGTGCTGCGGTGTGAAGAGCAGCGGTGCGGTGTGGGGTGCCCTCAGGTCCCAGTGCGAGCAGCGGCTCGGTGGCAGCTTCAGATGGCGTCATCGGTGAGACCAGGGACACAGTGCGAAATGAATGCGGTGCTTGTCGCTGTGCTGGCAGGCCGCAGTGCAAGCAGCAGCGGTGTCGTTGCTAAAGTGCTGTTGTCGGCTGACGATCTGGAGTCGATGGCACCGGCGTCAGTAGGCCAAGGCTGCGATGCGGGATGAGGACGGTGCGTCATGGAACTTTACGAGCTGTGCCCTCAACCCATGGTGCAAGCAGCGGCGTGGATTTCGGTGTGTAGCGGCGTCATCGGGGATACCAAGGCGTTGTTGAGAAGCGAGGCAGTGCAGAGTGCAGTGCCCCCAGGTCGCAATGCGTGCAGCGGCTCGATAGCGTCGTCGGTGAGACCATGGTCACGTTGCGGCATTGCAGCGGTGTCCTCTACAGTGCCTTCAGGACACGGAGTCGGCAGCGGCGTCATAGACGGCATCGGGTTGCTTTTTCTTCTGTTGCAGCATAAAACACACAGTTCCCAGTGCTGGGGGCAGAAGAGCTTGAAGTCTTTGCTGTTCCTGAGACTTCTTGAACAGGGGGCAAGTTCTACTTCAAGCCCTTGGAGAAACTCACAAAGCAGATTGCAGAAAGTTCAGTCCAGTCCTTTCACTGCCCAAGACAGAAGCAGCCACTGCAGGACAACACAGCAAAGCACACAGCAATGTGGTGGTTGCTCCTCACAGCTTCTCCAGCTCTTCACCTTGGCAGTCTTCTTGGTACAAAAGAGTTCTAAAGTTCAGGGGTTTGGGCTCCACTACTCTGAATGCAGCCCAGGTGTATTCAGCCCATCCCTGACCCATCTAGACTAGTCAATCCACAAACCCAGAAGAAGCCTGCTGGCTGGCTGAGCAAGAAAATACCTACTTTGTAAAAGTGGTATTTTCAGACACGGAATGTAGCAATCACCTTCAGTAAAAGATGCATCTTTAGATACTGAGTTCAGGCATAATAAACTTTAATTTCCTACATAGTTCCCGGGGCCAGTTATGTTTATAAGACATTATAAACAAACTCCCTATTCTGTCCTATGGGGAACGGGTAGCCTTGCAATAGTGAAAAACGAAATTGGCAGTAATTCACTATCAGGACATGCCACACACACCAGGGCATGTCCTACCTTTCCCATAAACTGCACCCTGCCAACAAGGGTACCTTGGGCCTACCACAGGGGTGACTCACATGAAAGAAAAGGGAAGGTTAGGGCCTGGCAAGTGGGTACACTTGCCAAGCTGACATGGCAGTTACAAACTGCACGCAGACTCTGCATTGGCAGGTCTGGGTTAACTTTTCTGGGTTACTCGTGTGGGTGGCCCAATCAGTGCTCAGGCCCACTAGTAGCATTCGATTTACAGGCCCGGCACACTTTACTAAGGACTGACAAGTAATTCAAATATGCCAATTATGGAAACACCAATCCATAACACAATTTACACAGAGATAATATGCACTTTAGCACTGATCATCAGTCCTAAAATCAACAACAGCAGGTCAGGAAAAAGTAGGAGGAAGAAGCAAAATGTTTGTGGATAACCCTGCAAAAAGGGTTATTTCCAACATTTACATAATGTTAAAAGATTCATGTTGGAAATGGCCCTTTTTGCAGGGTTATCCCCAAACCTTTTGCTTCTTCTTCCGACTTTTTCCTGACCTGTGGTTGTTGGCTTTAGGACTCTAGGCACTTTACCACTGCTGATCAGTGCTAAGGTGCATATGCTCTCTGTGTAAATTGTTATTGTGATTGATTATCCATGATTGGCATATTTGTTTTACCAGTAGGTCCCTAGTAAAGTGCACTGAGTGTGCCAGGGCTGGTAACTGAAATGCTACTAGTGGACTTGCAGCATTGATTGAGCCACCCACAAGAGTAGCCCTGAAAAGTTGTCTCAGGCCTGCCACCACAGTGCCTGCGCCCAGTTTGTTAACTGCCATTATGACCTGGCCAGTGTATCTACTTGCCAGGCCTTACCCATCCCTTTTCTTACACATAGGACACCCCTATGGTAGGCCCAAGGTACCCCCCTGGGCAGGGTGCAGTGTATGGGAAAGGTAGGACATGTACTGGTGTGTGTAACATGTCCTGATTGTGAAATGCTGCCAGTTTCGTTTTTCACTATAGAAAGGCTATCTTGCCCATAGGACAGAATGGGGAATGCCCTGTAAGCATTTTTACAAGCATATCTTCCCATAAGAGTAAGAAAGAAAATAGAGTTTGGTATCCCCGAACTCAGAATTTAATAACACATCTTTTTAGAAGGATGGTTTTTAAATTCTGTGTTTGGAAATAGCACTTTAAGAAAGTAGCTGGTTTCTTGTCCAACCTTCCTGTGTGCCTCTGCCTGTTTGTGGATTGACTGTCTGGCTTTGGAGTGACGGGCTGGGGTGGCTCCAGGAGTCTGGGTGAGTCAGCCGTAGGCTGAATAGGCTGATCAGCATTTGGAGAGGTGGGAGGAGTAGCACCTGTACCTGACTAGGTCTGTGCCTGCCTTCCACAAAAGACTGGCTCCATCTTCTGCAGTGTGTCCGAAGGCCCTTGCCCACACTGACAAAGGAAGAAGTTGTGCATTGGCAGATTGCACCTAGAACTGGTTTGGACTGGGTTCAGGACCACTTACACAAAGAGAACAAAGACATTTGGGGGTATAAATATAAGAGCTGAAACCACTGACCTTTAGATCAGCCTGGAATCAAGAGGAACCTTTGCTGAGGAGAAGAGCAGAAGAGACTGAGAAGAAGGAATGCCCTTGCTGTGTGTTCTGTGGCTGACCTGCAGTTACTGTTCTGCCAAAGGAAGGAATAGGTCTTTGCTGTGTGTTATGTACCCTGCTTGAAAAGAAATCTCCAAAGGCGTGAGGAAAGCTGGCCTCCTGTTGTGGGAACTCAGGGACAACAAAGTTTCCAAAGATCTCTACACACGCTGTGTGCGTGTGTCTGGGCACAGCGTGTACCTATTGTGAAGTCTCCACGCTGTGTGTGTGTCAGTGTACAGAGGGATGCCGCGATCAACTGAGAGTCCGTCACCGCCGCTGGCCCGAGTCGTCAGCAAGATCGCAATCATCTGAGGAAGGGGACTGAAGCCGCGATCCCCTGAGAGGCTGTCACCGCCGCTGGCCCGAGTCGTCAGCAGGATCGTAATCGCCGAGTGGAAGAAGCCGGGCGGGAGCCCGATCAGCTGCGAGGCGTCACCTAGCAACAGGGACACCTCCAACGCTCAGCCGCCCAGCAAGACATCAGCTTCCCTGCCGAGTGATCGTGGCTGCATTCTCATCCGGAAGAAGCTACCCCCGGGCAACAGAAGGGAGATCGATGAGCCGGAGTCCTGAAGAGCCGCGAGCTGGTGCTTATCTTGTCTCCCAGGTAACCCACAGAGCCGCGCGCTCGAGCCACCATGCAGGGTGCGGCTGGGAACTGTTGCGTGCTCTTGCCCTGAATATGGCCCATACCGGCATTACTGGAGTTGCAGTACCGGGGCCCCGTCTCTGTCACCTTATATTGTTGTGAGCATTTGGGGGCATACTGTCATTATCGCTGGCCGCGGAGTCAGCTGTGCGGAAGCCTTGAAGGGTTCAACGCAGCCAGCATGTTGTACCGGTGCCGAGTGACAGGCACTAATAACCAAACGTTTACTAAAGAGAGGAAATACAGTCCCTGCAAGTGACTGATTTTTTAGACTGTTTTGATCCCATCATATTTGCCTAAAAGAATACGGAAACTACAAGTTTATTTTTGGTAACATCTGTGAAATAAAGAATCTGCAGGTTTGTTTTTAACAAGAAACATTTTAAAGAATAGCTTTAATTGTGTATGCTGGAATTTTGTCTTTTTGGTCTTGTCAAGTTAGATAAAGATATCTTTAATTTTCCAAACCTGTGTGGTGTCCATTTGTGGTGTTATCACTGTGTTACTGTGAGTATTGGTACAAATGCTTTACATATTGCTTTGGGGATAAGGCTGTCTGCTCGTGCCAAGCTACCGAGGGGGTGAGCAGGGGTTATGTAGAGTGTACGTTCACAGGTAGTAGTGTTTCCTTACAGAGAAACAGCCGCACTTCCACTAGACACAAAGTGATCTACAAATAATTCAGCATGAAGAAATAAACATATTATACTGTATTTCTGGGGGCTAGATTGGCCCCAAACACCTACTACCTAACGGCGTTATCAGCACAACTGATTGTGCCACTAATTTAAACACAGAAACTGAAGCTTTTACAGCACACTGTTTGTCAATAGGAAGTAATGGTCATAAATTGCAAAAAGAGAAGACACAACAATATCGATCAGTAACAGAAGTCCAGAAAATTCACTCTTCATAATGTTCAGCAGTCTTTATTCATGGTATAAAATGTATTAAAATTCCCATTGCAAGTACAAAGGTACGCTTAAATTAATAGGAGGACGCTGTGGCAGAATATGAGGTGGGTGCAATGCTTGTAGTGGTTAAATCGGATGGTGAAAAAAGAGCTAGGGGCTAAGTCTTATCGGATGTGGTTTCTCGTTGTAGACTATTTCCTGCTCCATAGCAGGGACAGGAAGAAGGATCAAAGGACGGGGTGTAGCCAACAGGGAGTGTGGATTTTTCCATTTAGAGCTGGTTATAGGATGCAGCACTGGACAACACTAGGAATTTATAGTGGCCAGTATATGAATGTTTGGAGTGGTGAGTATTCCAGGGTTACTCAGAACAGCCCCAGATTGTCTTGTAGGGTCAAATGGAATTAATGCATGCGCGATGAACTTATGTTGTCTTGATTTTTCAGGCCCGGGTGATTGCCCATACCCAGTTTTGAAATTTTGGACTCTCCTGACTTGGAAGACGGATATTAGGATTGTGTTCTTAGTTCTGGGTGGATACTTAGGTGAGTGTACAGACTGACTTATTCCAGGGTCTTAGGTAATAGAGAGCCTACTGTAATAGGGGGCACGGGTGGTCGCCTACCATCACAAGAAAGCCTTTTGGATTTAGCAAATCTTAAATATGATTATTGCTGGAGGTGGTAGCGAAGGTACAAATACATAATTCTTAGACGCTCCATACCCTTGTCCTCGTTCAATTCTCAGTATATGTTAGATAGAGAAATTGCGGTGCATTTCTAAACGTATATTTTTGTTTGGAATCCATGAGCATGAATGCGTTAATGTCTGCAATCATATCCATAACTGGACTGGGTCACACGTCCATTTTGAATTATGACTGATAGGTATATTAACTTGAACATCAATGGTTTACTGTACTTTTGTGTTCCCCAGAGCCGAATTGCACTTATAACTCTTTTTGACTGAGGATTTTCTATGACGCAAGAGCAGAGGCGGTTCCTTTTGTGACTCTGGCTTATTGATTCCTACGTTTATGGTGGGTTGATTTGTGTTACATATTGGAGTCATGCATCCACTGTTGGGCATGGTTTGGTTGTTTTGGGACCCTACATCTCCAATACTTGTCACTATTTCTATCTCAGGTGCACTGAGTATGTATTCACATGCTTGGTCATTATTGCTTTGATTCTATTTGGCGGTTTGGGTCTCTCGTCCATCTCTAGATTTACATATGTTATGTATTACTATTGCATATATTCGGTTATACTTATTATCTAGAGAGGTGCACAAAATAAATGTAATTACAGGATTTCTATAGTCATGTGGTTTATCTTTGTATGTAATATAAGTACACGTCAGTATATGTTGGCCATATATTCATTAACATGAATACTGTTACATGTTTAGAGTGTATGATGTTGTTTTTTATGGTGTATGTTTTGTATATAGTATATTTATTGTTGTTTGTTTGACATTCCAGCCTTGAAAAAGTCTAAACAAAGATGCAACACGTGTTAGCTAATCGTGTGCTGGGAATTTTAATACTTTTTATACCATGAATAAAGACTGCTGAACATTATGAAGAGTGAATTTTCTGGACTTCTATTACTGATCGATATTGGTGTGTCTTCTCCCTTTGTAGTTTAGGGTTATATATACCTGAGGTCTGACAAACATGACCGTTACTTACTAATGACAAACGGTGTGCTGTAAAGGCTTCAGTTTTTGTGTTTAAGTTATCTAGAGTGTGTTTCCCCTTTCCCTGACTAGAAGCACAGGTTCCTATTTGGTCAAAGGTACCTACCTCTGCCAACTAGAGACCCCCATTTGTAACAGTAAATACATAACCTGAGCTGTCTCAATGACAGAATTTTTATATGTGCAACTTTGGTCTTTCTAAGGAAATATGGCCCTAGCAATGCTTAACATGTAAAATAAATCCACATAAATACATATGTGCTTAAAGTTTTTCCTAGGAGCTAGCCACTGGAGCTGCCAAACGCTGAGGTTTCTGAATTCAAAGACTGTTTAGTAGATTCCACATCATGTCTCTTTTTTCCAATGATAAGTATCAAAGGGAGAGGGAGGAAAGGTACTAGAGCCAGTTCACTTCCCCTTGTATGAATGTTTGAATCAAAAAGAACTAGCTCTGGAGTGTGTGCTCCAAGTGTTTGTATGTATTGGAAGAGAAACACACTGCTCAGAAACTCCCAGCCATATCCCTTCTGAGCTGGCCGCAGGGGAAAAAGATCTTCTACCAACTGCCACAGCTTCTAATCTACCGATATCTGTGGATATTGAAACTGACTTAAATAAACACTCTGTTGAAAATACGAATACAAACTTAACGGAAGAGATCAGGTTGGGAAATACTGGTCATCCCCAACTGGACACTATATTAAAAATGTTGATAGTTTAAAGGGTAGAGTCGGAAGCGCACTATCAGCAACTGAAAAGTGACAATGTAAGACTGCAAACCTCCATAACTGATCTAACCTCTATACTAAGGGGTGTTACACAGGAGATAATAGAGCTCCAACAACGCACAGTCGTGGTAGAAGAAGGAACGCAACGGTTAGACGCCACTTTGGGGCGCCACGATGCAGAACTAATTCAACTCCAGGGTAAAGTTGAGGACCTGGAAAACTGACAAAGGAGATCCAACCTCAAACTTTACGGAATCCCGGAAGGGCTAGAGGGATCTGATCCAGGGCCTTTTTGGTGAAACTTTTGCCTCGCGCCTTCCCGGATCTCTCAGACTGGGATTGGGACTCCCAAATACAAAGAGCACACCGACTTCCACTTGGCCAAAAACGCCAGAATAGTAAATCCCCACGTCCACTCTTAATACATTTTGGTAATTTTCTGCTCCGACAAGCTGTGTGGCAAAAAGCTAAGCCTAATACCCCAATAACTATCGACAATCTTACCATCTTCACTCGGTCAGATCTTAGCAAAACTACGATGGACAAAAGATGGGAAATGCGAAAATTAATTGGCCCAATCAATAAATTGGGAGGCCTAGCATATTTACAAGAACCCGCCCGACTTAAAGTGATTATGAAAGGGCGTACAAACTTCTTTAGTGAAGTACGGGAGGCACAGACATATTTAGCCAGCATCAACAGAAGTAAAGACTGAAGGAAAGAGAGGGGGGTTATATTTCTCACTGCACATTAGATAAATAGAATTGGGATTATGAAGGGGCATGGGGCACGGGGAACACGGAGAACAGGGGCACTCAAGATCTAGGTGGGGCACCGAATATTCAAATATTTAATCACTTAATTTTTGTTTTCTCTTTCTCTAAATATTTAGTATTGCTAGACTGTATTGGATATATAACACACTCAAATATAGCGCGCTATTTTTGAGGTTAACTTCAGTGTTGACGAAGCAATACTAATAGCTGATGCTCCAGTTGGAGGGGGGAGGGGTTATCGGTTCACTGCCGCAGGCGCTGCCTCATCAACGGCAGCAGTAGGTAAGGGGGGAGGGAGGGAGGTCTTCGCAGACAGGGGAGGGTGTGGGAGGTGTTGGAAGGTGGAGGGAGGGCTGGGGGAAAAATGAAAAAAAATATTTTCAACCTGGTAGAAGGACTTGATGTGAGATTTATGTTTGTAAAATATTTTCTTTATTTGGAATTATACATGATAAAAGAGGAAAAAACGAAGCACTGGAATAACAGAAATGATGGAACGAACGCTGATTATCGACATTACCTTCTACATTAGAGATGCATAATATTAAATGCTTGGCATGGAATGTCTCAGGGTTGAACAACAAACGTAAAAGGCACTTAGTTGCCGAAAAACTAAGATTATACAACCCCCATTTAGTATTTTTGTCAGAAACCCATATTATAGATAAAGATAAGAAACTGCTAAGCCAATTGGGTTTTGAGATGATAATCAACTCGGCTGTTGCTTCCCCTATAAGAGGGGTCGCTATACTGAAAGACAAAAGGTTTAAGGTGAAAATAATTAAAACAAATTGTGACAAACGGGGCAGGTGGGCAATTACCCAACTCTGTTTTAACAATGTGAAGCTTGTAGCCTGTGTAGTATATGGGCCTAACAAAGAAGATCCCAGAATATTTGAACAGCTAAATATAGCTTTATTAGACTGGGAGGGAGAAGTAATAATTATGGGTGACTTCAATTGCATTCTGAACTGTCAAACGGATACTACACGTCCGGGTAATTACAAACGAATGCCCAAAACTAGAACATCTAATTTAGATCTATGTAAGTTACACAATGTCAGAGATGTATGGAGCTCGCTATACCCAAACTCTCCTGGCTACACATACTATTCAGCTCCCCACAGGCTATGTTCACGTTTAGATATGGCTTTTGTTTCAGACTCACTGATGAGATCCACATCAATGGTAATATATCCACGCATAACATCTGATCACAACCCCATCATGATTGAATTCACTACCTCTTTGAATCGTAAACCCCCGAGACCTTTTACATTACCCAGGAATTTAATATCTATTACGACTTTTATTTCGCAACTAAATCAACATATTACAAAATTCCTGACTATTAATAGAAACACTGCTTCATGCTTAACAGTATGGGATACATGTAAAGCCAGTATCCGAGAGTTTACACAAACCTTTGTCTTGAAACAGAATCACGAAAGATACAAACATAATTTAGCCCTGACCTCTGATATTGCTGCTGAGGAGACAAAGCTAGTACAAGCTCTAAGAGATAATTTATCCACCCTGGATATCAGTGCAAATCTTAGTCAGCTAAATTGTAAGACCAAAGAAATTCTTCTAAAAAAGAGAAGCGCACAGATCCATAAATATAAATTCTCACAATATGAGGGAGGAGATAAAATCGGAAAAATCTTAGCATATAAAGTAGCAGAAGATAGAGCGGAGCCTACGATTGTCCAAATTCTGGGGGTTGACAATAAGAGATACAATCAGCCAGATGATATAATCCAACAGTTTGCCAAATATTATGAAACTCTGTATACACCGGAGAACATGCCTAATGACTTTATAATTGAGAATTATTTAAAAGAAAATTTAACGAATAAGATAACAACAAACGAAGCAGAGGAACTGGCTATAGAAATAACAAGCGAAGAACTAAAGGAGGCTATACAATCACTGCCTTTAGGAAAAGCCACGGGTGAGGATACCATTCCTCTGGAAATCTATAAACTATGCTTGGACGAGTTAACACCCTTTCTTTTAGAAGTAATTATTCATATTGGCAGAACCGGGTCAGCCCCCCGCTCCTGGAATAAAGCCAAAATAATCTTTTTTCACAAAAAGGGTAAACCTAAAGAGGAGATGGGCTCATATAGACCGATCTCTTTGATCAACGCAGACGCAAAGATCTTTGCAAAATGTTTGGCTAGAAGACTTGCACCATTAATGCCCAAAATTGTAAACACACAGCAACACAGGTTTATAACAGGGAGGGATACATCAGCTCATGTCAACACGGCAATAACAGCATTCGACATAGCAGAGGTAGAGGCTACTTCCCTTGCTATGATAATGTTTGATGCCGAAAAGGCATTTGATCGGGTGGGATGGGACTATTTATGGCATACAATGGGATCAATGGGGTTCGGTGGAAAATTTTTAAACGGGATTCGGGCACTTTATGACAATCCCACGGCATACACCAGCTATGGTGGTCTCACATCACCGTGCTTTCCAATTAAGAGGGGCACACGTCAAGGGTGCCCCCTGTCACCTTTACTATTTGCCCTCTCATTGGAACCGTTTTTAAAAGCTTTGGATACTCAGTCAGGAATAACACCCTTTAAGACTGGTAGGCAAAGCTTAAAAATCACTGCGTATGCTGACGATATCGCTATCTATTCGACCGAAGCAACTGAGTCCCTAAGAGCTATCAACTTTGAAGCATCTAAATTTGGCATTGTATCAGGCTACAAATTAAATGCTCATAAAACCCAAATACTAGCTAACTTCGTCCCCCCTCAACCAGTGCCTGAAATATGTAAGATTGTGACTTATCTTGGAGTTAAAATTACCTCAAACATTAAAGAACTTAATGCCATCAACTATAATGATTTAATGAAAACTACCATCTCAAATTTGAAAAAATGGCATCGACTTCCACTAAATCTAATTGGTAGAATAAATCTGATAAAAATGAAAATTATACCTAAATACTTATATTTATTTAGATCAATCCCTTTGGCACAGAACAGGCTTTTTTTTAAACAACTGGATAAGATCTTTTGTAACTTTATTTGGGGGTACAAGAAAGCTAGGAGATCGTTAAAGACACTGAAAAACCAAATTGGATCTGGCGGTCTTAATTTTCCCGACATGAAATTATACTTTTGGGCCTCATTTGTAAGACGTATACGATCATTACTGAATGCAGAGGACTTGCTTTTCTATCACCATTTATTACTAAAGGGAGATTCTAAACAATTTCTACTCCATACCACAGATCCCAACTACTACAAACGGGTTAAATTCAAGACTGCACGGGATATAGTAAGAATATGGAAGGATATCCTCGATCATTGTAAAACTACTATATTTCATTCTCAATTTTTTTTTTTGGAACAACCCTGGTCTTCCGAGTATATTTAGCGATGGGGAATCTCGAACGTGGCAACTGAAAGGTATTATGGTTCTGGGTGACTTATATAACTCTCAAGGCATATTAGATTTTTTAACTTTAAAACATTTATATGGATTATCCGAAATACATAGGTTTAAATATATGCAAATCTATGATTTTCTAGTGCAAAAGAACAGAATTAACACTGTGTCGAGCGGGGGTATATGGGACTTCTTAAATTCTAAAAAAGAGAAATCTATAATCAGCTCGACATATACATTTTTTATAGGTTCAAGATCTGACGACAACGATGCACTTGCTAATAAATGGAATTTGAAATTTGGAACTAATCTTACAGGAAAACAAATAAGTAAATCTTACACTAATATCCATTATCACGTACGATCATCTAGCCTACGACTACAACAATATAGAACTATATATATGTTATATTATACTCCAGAAAAATTTTCTAAATGGTCCTCAAATAACATCTTGGGAGAGAAAACCAAATGCCCGAAATGTGCTGAGTATGCGGCAGACCTTGTACATATGCTGTTTTCATGTCCAAAACTTAGGAAGTTTTGGGAAGAAGTGGAAAAAATTTTTGTTGCAAAAAATATTCTTAGTTCTCCAATAACGGCACCTATGGTAATACTTGGCCCACATTTGAATAATCAACCACATCATATACTGCTATCAATTTTGTTTCCATGTGCCAAATTAACTTTAGTCAGGGCCTGGATTAACTCGAACACACCCAATATTTTGGAGTGGTGGTATTTGGTCAATGAAATTAAAATTATGGAGTGCACGTTGGCAGAACTTAGAGGTGTTCGATCGCTAAAGAAATTTGAGAAAATATGGGGAAACCTAGAATTGAACTGATGTATCTAAAGACTACTTTTTGTCTATTGAGTTTTTTTTGTTGATTTGGTTTAACGTTTATACTTAGTAATTCGAAAAGTGATCCATTTATGTTTGTTTATGTATGTGACATACTTGATGAACTGAAAATATTTTGAATGTTTTGAAGCCTTCACTCACCAACCTAGTTTGTGACATGCTTCATCATTGGGCCCCACCCAAGGTGCCGAGTGAACCTTGGGTGTGCCTCAACGCCTGATTACAGCGCAGCGGATATTGTTATGTGATAGTGCAGTGAGGATAGGTGAGTGAATGTTAAAATGGCTGTCCTGAGGGTCCCACCAGAGAAAAATCCTATTTTAATGTGTGGGCCCTTGGCAGCGCATAAAAGCGAGAGGCGGATATTTTAGGAGGTCTAAGGTAACTGCAATATACTAGTTGTGAGAATTTGGCCTGGTATATGATGTTCACTATTCTAGTGAACACCTTGCACCAGTCCAAACAACCCTTATGGTGATGGTTGTAAAGTCAACCTTATAGACCAGCTATCCTAGAGGTAGAGTGGACCGAACAGTCTTAGGCTAAAAGAATCTTGAGGGCGTGTAAAGCCAGCTGTTTTACCATATGTAACCCCTTGAATAGCAAATTAAAGGACACCACACAGGATATATATAAAATATATATGTATTTATTTACTAACACACTCCTCTGAACTCTTTATGAGATCAGAATCAAAAGCACATAACAAGTTACACTTAGAAATACTTTAAATAGCACAATTTACAGTTAGGCCCTAGGGGCACGAAAACCATATACTAGGTAAGTGGTATAAGAACCACGACTTGGGAAAGGAAGAGGCCTAGGGAATCACTGGGGCTACACTATCTGACCTTTAGGTTAGGAGCAGGAGGCCCACAGGCAGCGCGTGCAGTGTCAGTACACTCACGCGAGAGTCAATAGA
This sequence comes from Lissotriton vulgaris, assembly GCF_964263255.1. Taxonomy (NCBI): domain Eukaryota; kingdom Metazoa; phylum Chordata; class Amphibia; order Caudata; family Salamandridae; genus Lissotriton; species Lissotriton vulgaris. The sequence goes on along the minus strand of NW_028252369.1, from coordinate 173,968 downwards.
AAGTCAATGGGAAATTAGAAGGTAAGTAAATGAAGATTTAGGACACTTCCGGTCTAGCTAGAAGGAAACAACTAAAAACCTAGACACTTGGAAAGTCAATACCATTAAGAGCACCGAAGTACTCGCGTTACCTCACCCACAGGAAGCGGGTGCATAGGTGTGAAGATGTGTCGGGTTTCGCCGTTGAAGTCTATGGAGCCTGTGAAGAAAGATGCTGCAGGCGACCAGGAGGAAGATGTCCGGGTGGATCCAAGGGTGGATCGGAGTTGAAGAAGACCTGAAAGCAGAGGGGACAGAGTCTAGGTCACTAGCCAGTGACCGGGTGGAACCAGGAAGGAACCAGACGTCATCGAGGAGCAATCAGGTGCTGGGGTGAAGCTTGTCGTTGCAGCCACGCAGACCAGGAGGCGTCGAGGATGACCAGATGCTGGAGAGGAGCTGTCCCACAAAGGTTCTCGCAGATGGAGGGGTCGGCTTCAAGATCAGAGCCAACAAGCCTAAGCAAAGGCAACCCACGCAGGATACACAAAAGGCTTCCGGTGCAGACCAGGAGGGTCTGAGGTACTTCACCTTTTCAGGGAAGCAAGTGCCAGTCTGGAGCAACCAGACCAGTGGTGGATTCTCAAAAGGATCATCGTCAGAGGGCTACTAGCCAACGGGCCAGCAACCGGACAACGCGTTGAGCAGAACACAAGCAGAAGTGCCCCACGCAGATCTCGTGAAGTGTGGAGGGCTGGTCTTCGGCGCAGGTGGAGCTCGGTGTTGGGGTGTCTCAGTCCCCAGGGCACAGCTTCGAGGAGGCCTCAGGAGCTGCGCTGTTAGCAAGTTGAAGACTTTCCAAGTTACCTGCTTCCACGGGTCCTGACGCCTTCCATGGAGTTCAGCTGTGCTGGAGTCGTGCAGTGGGGTCAGAGGGATCCGGGAGTCGAGGTCTTGTCAGGCTCTGTGCTCGGGTTCCAGCGGGAACGGGGACAAAGCAAGCCGTCAAGTTGCTGGATGGTGCCTGGTTGCCCAGGGTGGTCACTCCTTGGCCACAAGGGAGATTTCTTCAGTCTTCAGTTCAGGGGAATGTCAAAGGGTTGAGGTAATTGGAATTTTTATGGTCAATTGTGTCCCCTAACGTAGACCCCAACGGCTCCATGTACGAGTTTCAAGTACATGTAATTTCCCTCCGCAACCGAATCTGAAGACGCAAATACATTTGCGTCCAACGTTAACATGTCCTCTATCAGATCCACCATGAATGGATTGATAATTCCGTTCCTAAGTATGCCGTGCCATCGTCTTTATGTGGTGCACTTTCACGTTTTCCTGGCTCTGCCAAGCTAGGCCCTGATTTCTGTCTTCAAGCCATTTCTGCCTCTGCCTCTGAAAGCTGCTGAATGGAGACGCATCCCTGACCCCTGCCTTACTTCCTGCCAAGCGAGCGGTGCCCGGCTCGGCCTGGTCTGCCTGCCAAAAACAGTATTTTGCCTTCAAGTTATCAGCATAGCCTGCTCAGCTCCTCGAAAACACATTCCTGTCTAGTGAAATACGAAAACATATCCCCGACTGCAGAGCAAGGGCCAAGCCTTCCTGTCCTCCCTCATGCAATTCATTGCTCCTGTTGCCATGGTAGGCCCCCGTCTTCGAGCATCTACACCTAGACACGTATGCATTCAGTATAGAACAGCCTCTGCCCGAAAGACCTTTTACTCCAGATTAAACATCCTCCAAACACCAGATATCAGATATGTTTAGGAACAGGTCGATCTGACATGCCAGACTTATGTCTCTTCTACCTGTGTCAAAAGTCAGACTCTTAGCTTCCTCCAGATGCACGTCAATCACACGTCATATTAGCTGCGCGCGCATCCAGGCCTTAGGTTTCAGCTGACTCTGCAAGAATTCTTTAAGCATCCACCCACTAATGACACTTTTCCGTGACGTTTCTAGTTCACGCCTCTGTGCACACCCATGTTCACGCCTTTTTGCTACGCACATGTGTTCTTATCATATACATTTCACTTGTCACGCCTACTGTATGCAATGCTATTGTGTCATTTCACTATATATGTCATGTACTGTGAATAAATTGTTGACATCTTTTCCTGCCATCATTGCATACCCGAACCCTTGTATTGATGGACGAGATCTCCATTGACTCGAGTCATTTAGTCATTTATGATTAAAGCCCTTAAGACTCAGACACCCCGGACTCTGCCTCTCATTTTATTGAGCTATTCTTTTTAACCTGTCTGAAATTATATGGAAAAATGTATACGGTAAAATATTTACCACATAATTTGGCGCCCGAATAGGGACCCCTCCCCCACCCCACGCGCCGGTGATGCGTCGCAGACTCTGCCCCCGACTACAGCTGTGACGGACCCCATGCGCATCTGCAGGATTTCCTGTGTCTCCCTCAGGCCTACGGAGGTGACGGAGACTGCGGCCGACATCCAGACGAGGCGGTGAGGAGTGCAGAGGATCCCGACCAGAGCCCAGCCGAGAGAGCAGTGTCCGAGGTATCGAGAGGCCCACCAGTAGAGTCGAGGCGCATGCGTAGTGCGCGGCAGAAGCGGTGACATCAGTCCAGTCCAGTCCAGTCGAGTTTCCCAGGCCTTCCGTTCCGTGCTTCCCGGTGAGTACCGTTGCTTGGGACGCATCTAGACGGGTGCATTAATTTGTGTCCGGTCAAGACGGGCTTGGGTACGCAGACCCGGTCTGCACTGTTTTAGCAGTGTATCTGTACTGTTTAGCAGTGCATCTAGTATATAATTATACGGTGTTTTTTGTTCGTTTTGAAATGTTTCAATGTGTTTTAATGTTGTGGTATGAGTGATTGTTCGCATTTATTCTTACTGTGTTTATTGTGTATAGTGTTTAGATCAAGGCAGCAATGCCCTTATTCTCGAAATTACGTCAGATAGGAACTAGAAAAGGGATACTTGAGGAAGCTGTTCCCATCCCACCCAGGGACACTCCTGGGCATTTTATGTACCACAAGCACGGCTTAGATGCCATATTATATCTCGTCTTGTGGGTGGATTACACCAAGGACTTAGCAGAGAATCAGAGATGGCCCGTTACAGGGACATGGGATGCCGAGTGCATCATGAGAGTAGAAGAAGAGTTGTGGAAGAAGAAAGCCAGACAGTCACAAAAAGATGCCATTGAATTATGTCGTAAAGAAGCACACAGACGGACAGAGAAAGCACTCAGAAAAGCAGAGAAAAGTACAGAGGATTCTGAAAAAGCGAAAGAAAAAGAACTACTAGAAGAAGGAGAACGAGTTAGAATGGAACAACTCGACAGACAGAGTAATGCTATTTTGACAGGACTGTATCCAGTCCTGGCCGAGGGCCTGCCCAAGGCGACCCCGGAAATACCGAAAGACCTGCCCCCTCCATTGGTTCCGACTAAATTACGTCATAAGACCGCAGCAGACATTTTCCTTTCTTCCTATTTAGACGATGTAGCTCCCGCATATACTAATGTACCTGCCCGTGTACCACCTGCTGACAATAACCTGCCCCATAATCATCAGCCCCCAGGTCCGCAACAGCAGACCCCTCCCAGACCGATCCCTCCGGTCCGTTTCCTCCACCCTTACCCGTTGTTCCCCCTACTATTCATCCGCTTAATCCTTTCGGGACTGGCACTGTTCAGATTCCCACCCAGTTACAGCAGATACCGACCCTACAGCCAGGTTATGCTCAAGCCTCCGCCTCAGGAGGTGCTACAGGAGGTTATCAGACCCCGCCCCCGTTACATCGAATGACAATGAGAGAATTCGCGATGGCGCGGACACCTAAAGGTGCCCCGGCCGAACAGCTTAGAGAACAGCTTACAGATTGCAGATATGACACAGTGCCTGGTAAAGCAGGACCCATGTTGTTAGCGTCCCTACGTTTAAGACGTGTTACAGAGTATTTGCTATTACTACCAGAAATGCCAGACCATCTAGACAAATTGTATCATTTTATTAGAACAGGAGAAAGACCGGAGAGTGTTGGTGAAGCCATGTCACGTCAGAAAGTTGAGAACAAAGGTTTAATCATGCGATTTTTGGTTAATTGTTTGATAAGGGAACAAGATCAGGCGGGTTTTCCACAAAATGAGATGGATAGATTGAACAGATGGAGCCAGAATATTGCGGAGGGTAAACATGATAAAGAGAAATGTGTACATGCTATGGTTAGAAAGATCCGTAAAGAAATAATAGATATACATGCCCATCGAGAACCTGAAGAGCCACTCGAATCAGACGACCCAACCTCCTCGCAGGAGGAGGATGAATCAGAGGATCTAGCAGAAACCTCGCAACAGACAGATAAAAAGGTGATAGCATATGTAGGTAGAGAGAAACTCCCTAGACCGTATCCTTTTGATAGGCCCTTCGATATACCCATTCGTAAACAAGAAACGTTCGAAAACAAGAAACGTTACCTTTGTCCGATACCAGAGCGATGTACCCTTGAACATGTATTCCAAATGACTGACAAAGTACTAAAAGAAAGGATAGGTTATCAAGAACTCAATACCCTACGTGAGCAGGAACTAGCCCGGTCCGCAGTACAGTGGGCCAGAGATGACAGTATATATAAAGATGATTCAGTAGTGCAAACGTTTTTAAGTCTTACTCCAGAAGAACAGCGACTAGCTGGTATATACATGACACAACACCTCATCATACAGTATGAAAACCAAGCATCTGATCCAGGTCCGTTATATAACTTATTGCAAGACTTACTCCTGAGACGATGGAGAGGTCTAGGTACCGATCTAATTGAAACGATTTTAGAACAACGTCACAAATATAGAACCTTCCTGACTCCACATCTTGTTTCCGTTCCACCCCCAGTCAGGCAATCATATAACTTTGACAAACAGAATCCCTTACGAGAAGTACATCCAGTTAGGAATACTGATGATACCCTTACACGTGTGTATGTATACACGCCCATAACTAAAATGGAATTATTGGAAATGAAGAAAATAGTGCCCAGCCATGATAAAGACCCTGCAGGTTTTCACCGTGAAATAAAAGACATGTTACTCATGGGAGATTACACCTATCCCGACATTATGAAAATATTGAAAGTATTATTGCCTGCCGGTATTTACGAGAAACTCAAAGAAAAAGAATGGGAGGTGGGAGACCAAAAGATTGATTGGGCTGCATTAGAAACCGAAGAAACGACTCAAAACCCAGGTTTAGGTCTTGGGGATAAAACTAAAGCATTACCAGGATTGTTAGTACAGGTTTTGCCACGATTGTTAGCAACTAAAAAGGAGGACTGGGATGCTATCTCAGCCTGCAAACAGAAACCCGATGAAGACACAAGTGATTTTTATTCCCGATTTGAGAAATGTTTTATTATTAATAGTGGCCTGAAAGCAAGTAGCGAGTCATACCCACACCTTTTTGTATCCAAATTAGTTGAGAATTCATTGCCTCAGGTTAAGAACCGTGTACTGAAAGTCAAGAGCACATGGCAAGCTAATTCGCCTTCACAAATGTTACAAATGTTACAGTACCACCAGAACAGAATCAGGGAAGAACATGACCACGAACAGAAACGTATGAAAGACACGAAAATGAAAATGCTAGTTGCTCAGTCAGTTCCAGGTGACGGTCATAAAAGGGGTACAACACAATCACAGTCCAATAATTCAGCAGCTCCTGTTAAAGGGACATGCAACTATTTTAAACAGCCAGGTCACTATGTAAACGAATGTGCAGTTTTGAAACATAACATAGCCACAGGTAAAACTAAAGAGAGACCGCGTCCTCCTAGACAGGACCAGGTCCAACAACACGTTCCACAGAATATACAGCCTATGCAGGTTCCACAACAGACCGTAGCGGTACCACAGCCACAGCCCATTGCCGCAACACAACATGTCACACAGCAGATGTACCAGTATGCACAATCCGACTACCCCGATTACCAGCAATACACATGAAACAGCCTAGAGAGGGAGGTTGGCTTGCCTCTTATTGAGGTTCCTGTAGATCAAGAGGGTCCTTATGTACATAGTCAGGTATTAGGGAAAGATAGAAAGTTTTTGATTGACACAGGGGCAAGCAGGACAACAATCAGTCATGACGAGGTTCCAGGGGCACCCCTCTCAGGCTCACAGAATGTTTCCCTTGGATTTTCAGGAAAACCTATTGTTAACGAAGTATCGAAACCAGTTCCCCTTGCAGTTGGTCCATTGTCCCGCACTACAGATTTATTGCTCACGAAATCATGTCCAGAAAACTTACTTGGTATTAAGACTCTGAAAGCTCTAGGAGCTGTAATTTGTTGTTCTCCAGAAGGAGTAAGGTTGTTCCTTCGTGATTTTAAGGGACATTATGTATTGAGAGATTTTGACCCCAGGTTACAGAACGTTCCTGCACACTTATGGGCGAAAGGCCCCACTGATGTAGGTTGTATGCACATTACTCCATATCGTGTCACACTCAAGCCAGGAGTAGTACTACCACGCATTCGACAATACAAGTTACCACCAGATGCTGTAGTGGCTTTACTGAAAATCATTGACGAGCTCATTGCACAAGGAGTGGTTGTAGAAACCGACTCCAATGTCTGTAATTCCCCTATCATTCCAATTCTTAAACGTACAGATCCAAATGCACCTCCAGTTTATCGATTAGTTATCGATTTACGAGAATTGAATAAATGCATCGTACCACAATATCCCGTGGTCCCGGACATTTCGTCCTTATTGACTGCCATTGATTCCGAAGCGACGTTCTTCACTGTAATCGACCTCAAGAACGCCTTCTTTAGTGTTCCTATTGACCCGGAAAGCCAATACCTCTTCGGATTCTGTTTAAATGGCCGAAGCTTCAAATTGGCACGCTGTAATGGCTGGATTTTCTGTTTAGATGGGATCAGCCCCCAGGGGCCCCTGTGACCCAGCCAAAACGTACTCACCTTCCGTCCTCAGGACTCCTCTATATCCAGGCACCTGGTACCTACCTGAGGATAGGGAACTCGCAATATACAAGCTCATATTATTAAGAACACCACTAAATCTATAGGGATACTAAGAATACTCACTGATTACTAGGGATATCCATACCCTACACCACACTTATTCACATCAGTTGGTCTCGCGGCCACCCTGACCCAGACCGTTCTACCCTAGGGCAGATCTGACACACAATCTGGTGCGTCTACACACGGGCCTGCAGAACCCAATGCTCCCTTTTCCAAAGCGTTCGCGATCCTGCGAAACCTAAACGTCAGTATCCCTCCTGACGCTCTCATTTATTTTAAGCCACAATCTGGTGGATTTACACGACAGTGTCCTTCCTGTCGCTCTCATTAACGCCGCATATCAACGACGACCACATTCCTATGAAACATTATTGGGACGATATCTCAGCAATCTACTTAGGATAAAACTAAAGTAATAACTTTGAGTGTGGGTCCAGATTATTATGTATTACCTGCTCTTGGCATCAAAGGTCCACTCACTCCCTATTTATGTGATCACCACTTACCTGATTGGGATTACTCATCCATTCATGCATCTAGCAAACACCTAGAAGCGCCGTTTACCTTTAGTGAACAAGAATAGGGACTACACACCAGTTAGTTATAAACTGGGGGTTATTTATTACAGTAATATAAACATTTATGCAAATCTAACAAAGACTATAGGTAGAACACACCGCTTGAAAGAGAAAAGATTACACATAACAGGAACACTCCGCTGAAAGGGAAAAGATTAAGTGTAGCTAATGTGATGAAAACAATATCACCTGATTAGTGTGAAGTCTTGTTCTAGCTGTCATCTGGGTTCCTCTCTCGTCTGTGCCTTGGCTCATCTCATGCTCTCTCTCCTCTCCTGCACTCTTGGGTACACCTCTGCGCTGATCGCTCTGTCTCTGGACTCCTCTCCCCCACACGAACTGTCTCTCCACCTTGCGTCTTCACTCTTAATAGTTCCTGCCGCTCTGATCACCGTCCATTCCACTATCTTATTCGTTCTATCTCTGCGCCAATGTCCAATTCCATCTGCTCCCATAGGTTAATCCACGAGCTCTCCTCTATCTCTTCTAAAAGGCATTACTTCAGACTCCAGCTATTCACACCTCCTCCTGATAAGCAACTGCTTCTGACTGCTTCCTTCAGTTCCAGCTCACTATTCAACTCAGCTCTTCTCCAGATTGAACCCTCTCTCTCTCTCTGCCAACTCCACTCCACTGCTCTCCTCTCTGCTGGACTCTCTCCTCGACTGCCCTCTGACTGACCGACTCCGCCTCTGCACTTCACAAATATAGAATGCTGTTTCCTCATGGAAAGTTCCAGCCAGCAGCTTCTTCCCACCAATCCCATGCACCAGGCTCCTTGCGCTAGACGCTCCCACAGTGACCAGTCTGCTTGTTTCGTCTAGAGACTGAGCCCGGGAACAATTCCTGATTAGATTCAGCTCTGGCCGGTTCTCTCCGGTCCGCTTAGGGCGAACAACAGTTATAACTATAAACATTGCTTTTGCCCTAAAAAGCCTCTCTGCTTCCATCAAGATGGAGTCTCTCTAGCTTTAGGCCTGAAAGGGGTGAAATGCTCCTTAGCTCTGTCAGAATACCTACATGAACCATACCAATATGTCTAATATGTCAAAGCCAATAGGCAATAGACAGGTTAAAGTCAAGAATAAAGGCATATTAAGCAGCTATCCTCTTCTAGGTCTGGAAAAAGGGCTTAAAAGGGCCAACACAGGCTAAGAATACCTATACTAGATGCGAGCAAGAATAATGATCTATTATCACTGCTAAATAAAGCCAAAAACCCTGCCATAACATTGCACCCTAGATCCTTATCTTGCGAGCATCTTATAAACAACAACAACCATCTAAACAAACATCAACATAATCTATCCAACATAGGCTAAGAATACCTATCCTAGATGTGAGCAAGATTAAGATCTATATCACTGCTAAATAAAGCCCAAAAAACTCTGCCAACCACCCTTAGATCCTTATCTTGCGAACATCTGACAAACAATAACATCTAAATAAACAAACATCAACACAATCTATGAACAAGTCAAAACCTAAAAAACTCCCTAAAAACAATGACAACTCAAGAAAATTCCACCTGAAACTCAATTGTAGGGAATAGAAACCTAAAAACAAATCAAAGCACCCTTGACTTGAATGCTGAAAATATCTGAGATTGGATCTGATAACAACAGAAACTAACCAAAGCATCCTCAAACTAAATGTGCCTCAACTTCTAATGATAACTGGTGAAATCTAGTGATGTAGGGACTTATGTGTTGAATGAAAACAGCAAGGGGCCTAAATGGGCCTACTTCGGACAACTTAAGGCTAAATAAGGCCTACCTACAGTTGTGAACTTAAAAACTAAATGTGTTTCAACTTCTAATGAGAGAACAAGAAAGGGCCTAAATGAGCCTTACGTACTATAGGCAACTTAAGCTAATGATGACACATGAAACTAATGGTGTAGGTGCTAATATGTGAGATGAAAATAACAATAGGCCTAAATGAGGCCTACCTGCTGACATTTGTCAATTTAAAGTGAAATCTGAGAAATACAGTTGCAAGGTCTGGGCAAACATTAATACATAATCATACTAAAAGACACTCTACCCAGAACAATCCAAATTTTAAGGTAACCACCCATTGATCAATCAAGGTGAAAATATAAGAACAGTAACAAAAAAACATTTTAAATCACACGGTGGAACACATGTGCGCACCATCATTGAAAAAAGTCCTTCATTTGGAAAAACTATAATAGGTGACATATTTTTTTTAAAAGTGGGGCCTGCTTGTAGTGATGTCAAAATTGCAGGCCAGGGAATTAAATAAGTTAGTCATAATAGGTGACAACGTTTTTTTTTTTTGCTTTAAAAGTGGGGCCTGATTGTCCAAGGGATTATTTAATGTCCAAATTCTTCAGTGTAGGCCACCACCCTGCATCCTCGGTACTTCCTCCAATGTGGCCATCCATCACCCGGTCTGGTCCGGTCTGGTCTGGTCTGGTTCCATCATCCAAAACAATAAACTAAAATAATAACATGAAAATAAAAAGCTAAAACAAATAAAGGGAGTGGGCAGACGCACGCACGCACCCCAACTGCAGCAATCCTAGAAACAAGAGAAGAAGTATCATTATTCTTGTAAAATAAAATTTTCCATTTAAAAAGCACCCCGGGTGCCTTTCATTATTGAAAAGAAAATATCCTAATTAATTAAAAACATTCAAAATTTAACTTTTAGTAACATTGAGTGGGGCCTAACATACCCTAATCCTAACTAAGCCAGTCCCACCCTTCTGGGCAAGAGCCATGCTACAGTGTGAAAAAAAATTTTTGGAGTACCGCCCAAATGGTGACAACATCAGCAGGGCACTGCAAGCCTCCCATTTTCCCTGGTCAGAGTCCGCCCAGGCCCATCCAACTAACTAACTCCAAGGGAAGAGCAAGGCCACCCCGCCCTTAAATAAACAAGCCGTGCGCGGAAGAAAATTGGATTGTAGCCCATCATAACACACTGGGACGTGATCGAAACTTGCAGAATGAAAAACAAAACTCGTCTGCGCAGACCAGCTGGTCTGCCAAGGTCAAAAAACAAATTTCTCCTGCCTTATTTTGTAACTAACAGAAGCTCGAATTTAACAAAAACAATTCTGTTACAGTGCATTGCCAATGAAAAAAGCTCCAGTTTTTTTTTTGTAAAAAGACGTTTGTCCAACTAACTCAACTAAAGGCAAGACATTTAAAAATATGAGCACTTATTTAGGGTCCATTTGTCAAAGAGAAATAATTTGTAAAACAACATAAAATGCAGATACATTTCAACATTGTATTTAAGTTCACATTTATAAAAACATACATTTTTATTAACATTTTCATTTCAAAGGCAAATAGTTGCCAGTCACTAATTAAAAGCACATGTTACCATGCACAGTCGGGCAAGATTTATTATTATTAAACTAACACATTCCTGTCTAGATGGAAACCCCTCACAGAAATTATTAATGAAAACAGCTCGTAGCGTGCACTCTAACGGGCTATCTTTTTAACATTTCACTCATTTTAAAAGAACACAGCTTTCTCCGTAACGTTGATTTATAACCACATCAGTTCCAAGGTGAACCCACACAAATACGTAGACGCATTTCAAAAGGAATGTGAAATGAACAGAACCCTTCTCAAAACACAAGATGTTACCTTTCCGTCAAGAAACTGACAAAGCACGTAGGCTGACCAAGGAACCACAAAAAAAAAAAAAGTCAAAATCAAACCATCAAAAATCCTTAAAATAATTCACTGACTTTTATAGTCAGGTCAGATAACCATGCATGTTGACAGCATGTAAAAAATAAAGGCTGCCATCTCAACTCAAGATATTAACCCTTTGGCAGCTCAAACAGAATAATTTCCCAACGTCCATTTTTACATGGGAAAATCATTAGCACATTTCTTCACGTTTACAAATGACACGTACATATTTTCAAAAACGTTATCCCCAAGCACCCGAGAAAGATCCAGCTCTCTCCTGCCAAACGTAATGATAACATGCCCTGTCCAAGCCATGACCACATGGCGCTATTCACAAGCCATATTTACAAGACAAGCCTTTCACAAACAACATTTCCAAGGCGCAATGCACAAGGAACACAATAGATGAACATGAGAACATGCACCTCACAAGTCACAAAAATATGGCGCTATTCACAAGTCATATTTACAAGACAAACTTTACACAAACAATGTATCCAAGGTGCAATGCACAAGGAACACAATAAATCAACATGAGAACCTGCACCTCACAAGTCACATTAATATGGCGCTATTCACAAGTCATATTTACAAGGAGCTATATTCAAAGAACTCCACAGATCATAAAACAATGAACACATTTCACATTGCACAGCATAAGCAGATGCAGCAAGCAATTGAATGGGCAATTTAAAAGCATTTTTACACACATTTATACAATTGGACCATCACATAGATGTAACTGGCTTCCTCATGTAATGTCATCCTTCAACTCTGACAGTTTAAACACCAAGATGAAAACCATTCCTTCCACCCTGAATAAACCAAATGCCATGATGTAATACAATCTCCTCACGCTGCAACTGTTCAAGCCAATAGGTCTAACAGGCTACATAAACTGCAACATTACGCCAGATGGAACTAGCGTTCAGGGCACTCCCTCAGAATACATAGGCAACTCTCTAAGCACATGGCCAGGCACACAGAGTTCGTAAACTGTCCGACTACGCCAAAATGTAATGGCTGGATTTTCTGTTTAGATGGGATCAGCCCCCAGGGGCCCCTGTGACCCAGCCAAAACGTACTCACCTTCCGTCCTCAGGACTCCTCTATATCCAGGCACCTGGTACCTACCTGAGGATAGGAAACTCGCAATATACAAGCTCATATTATTAAGAACACCACTAAATCTATAGGGATACTAAGAATACTCACTGATTACTAGGGATATCCATACCCTACACCACACTTATTCACATCAGTTGGTCTCGCGGCCACCCTGACCCAGACCGTTCTACCCTAGGGCAGATCTGACACACAATCTGGTGCGTCTACACACGGGCCTGCAGAACCCAATGCTCCCTTTTCCAAAGCGTTCGCGATCCTGCGAAACCTAAACGTCAGTATCCCTCCTGACGCTCTCATTTATTTTAAGCCACAATCTGGTGGATTTACACGACAGTGTCCTTCCTGTCGCTCTCATTAACGCCGCATATCAACGACGACCACATTCCTATGAAACATTATTGGGACGATATCTCAGCAATCTACTTAGGATAAAACTAAAGTAATAACTTTGAGTGTGGGTCCAGATTATTATGTATTACCTGCTCTTGGCATCAAAGGTCCACTCACTCCCTATTTATGTGATCACCACTTACCTGATTGGGATTACTCATCCATTCATGCATCTAGCAAACACCTAGAAGCGCCGTTTACCTTTAGTGAACAAGAATAGGGACTACACACCAGTTAGTTATAAACTGGGGGTTATTTATTACAGTAATATAAACATTTATGCAAATCTAACAAAGACTATAGGTAGAACACACCGCTTGAAAGAGAAAAGATTACACATAACAGGAACACTCCGCTGAAAGGGAAAAGATTAAGTGTAGCTAATGTGATGAAAACAATATCACCTGATTAGTGTGAAGTCTTGTTCTAGCTGTCATCTGGGTTCCTCTCTCGTCTGTGCCTTGGCTCATCTCATGCTCTCTCTCCTCTCCTGCACTCTTGGGTACACCTCTGCGCTGATCGCTCTGTCTCTGGACTCCTCTCCCCCACACGAACTGTCTCTCCACCTTGCGTCTTCACTCTTAATAGTTCCTGCCGCTCTGATCACCGTCCATTCCACTATCTGCTCCCATAGGTTAATCCACGAGCTCTCCTCTATCTCTTCTAAAAGGCATTACTTCAGACTCCAGCTATTCACACCTCCTCCTGATAAGCAACTGCTTCTGACTGCTTCCTTCAGTTCCAGCTCACTATTCAACTCAGCTCTTCTCCAGATTGAACCCTCTCTCTCTCTCTGCCAACCCCACTCCACTGCTCTCCTCTCTGCTGGACTCTCTCCTCGACTGCCCTCTGACTGACTGACTCCGCCTCTGCACTTCACAAATATAGAATGCTGTTTCCTCATGGAAAGTTCCAGCCAGCAGCTTCTTCCCACCAATCCCATGCACCAGGCTCCTTGCGCTAGACGCTCCCACAGTGACCAGTCTGCTTGTTTCGTCTAGAGACTGAGCCCGGGAAAAATTCCTGATTAGATTCAGCTCTGGCCGGTTCTCTCCGGTCCGCTTAGGGCGAACAACAGTTATAACTATAAACATTGCTTTTGCCCTAAAAAGCCTCTCTGCTTCCATCAAGATGGAGTCTCTCTAGCTTTAGGCCTGAAAGGGGTGAAATGCTCCTTAGCTCTGTCAGAATACCTACATGAACCATACCAATATGTCTAATATGTCAAAGCCAATAGGCAATAGACAGGTTAAAGTCAAGAATAAAGGCATATTAAGCCTCTTCTAGGTCTGGAAAAAGGGCTTAAAAGGGCCAACACAGGCTAAGAATACCTATACTAGATGCGAGCAAGAATAATGATCTATTATCACTGCTAAATAAAGCCAAAAACCCTGCCATAACACACGCGCACCTCAAGGATTTACAGAAAGCCCCAGCATCTACAGTTAAGCATTAAAACGACAACTAGACAGTATTCTCATGCCACCTAACACTGCCCTACTTCAGTACGTCGATGATCTACTGATCACCGCCCGTAGCGAACCAGAATGTGAACAAGCATCACTGACAGTCTTGCTTTTCTTGGCGGACAAGGGACACAAGGTGTCTCCTTCAAAGCTACAATTCTGTGCTCAGCAAGTGGTGTACCTTGGGCACTTGCTGACCAAGTGGGGTAGGCAGCTGACACCTGAACGCATTCAGTTAATTGCACATCTTCCGCAACCCAAGACACAGAAAGAAGTACGAGCTTTTATTGGACTCACTTCCTATTGCAGACAATGGATTCCACAATATGCATTTCTAGCTAAACCACTCATTCAGTTGACAACACAGGAGGCAGCGTCTTCGACTGTCCTCCCTTGGACTCAGGAACATACACAAGCTTTTGACGAATTAAAGAAAGCCTTATGTCAAGCACCAGTTTTAGCAACACCATGTTACAGCAAACCTTTTACACTTTTTGTCACAGAACGCGATGGCACAGCGTTGTCGGTTCTCACTCAGTTACAAGCAGACAAACACAGACCGTGTGCTTATTTTTCGAGTACATTGGATCCAGTAGCCCAGGCCTTGCCTGCGTGCTTAAAGTCAGTTGCGGCTACAGCTCTAGCAATTAGACAAAGTGACTCCATTGTATTAGGACATCAATTGACGGTACAAGTTCCACATTCTGTAGAGGTTCTTTTAAACAGAACCCAGACTCAACACTTGACTATAGCACGACTGACAGGTTATGAATTGACGTTATTCCAACCACACATAGAGATTAGACGCTGTAATACACTGAATCCTGCTACACTGTTACCATCGAGCACAGCAGATCCCACTCCACATGACTGCGTGGATGTAATTGACACCGTTACGAAACCCAGACAAGACTTGACAGATGTTGCATTACCCGATCCAGACCTGACACTTTATGTGGATGGTTCATGTTTAAGAACAAGTACAGGAGAGTTAGTGGCCGCGTATGCGGTGACCACTGAAACTGAAGTCATAGAAACACATCGTATTGACACTCTGTCAGCCCAAGCGGCAGAGCTCATTGCTCTGACCCAAGCCTGTATACGAGCCAAGAACATGAAAGTAAACATATACACAGATTCACGTTATGCATTCGGAGTTGTTCACGACTTCGGTGTCCTCTGGCAGGAAAGAGGTTTTTTGACCTCTCACGGAGCCAAGATACAACATGGTCCCCTCATTCAAGCCCTATTGGAAGCAATACATTTGCCTACAGCCATAGCCATCATGAAGTGCAAGGCACATACAAAAGTCACAGACAAGATTTCTCAGGGCAACGATTTTGCAGACCGCACAGCGAAATATACAGCACTGACTCATACTCAAACGACGGACATGACAAAGACTGATGCAACATCACAGACACATTGCATGACAGCCAGGGACCCCACACTAGATGTCATCGACATACAGACACATGCTACTCCAGATGAAATAAAGAAATGGGCTGAACAAGGAGAGGTCCAGACAGACCAAGGATGGATGACGAGGGGAAAGACCACATGGTTTCTCCCTGACTCTATGGTTCAAGTTATTATCAACACAGCACATAGTCCAGCACATTTAGGAGAAAAAGCCATGTTAGACAGTGTACAGAACCTTTGGTTCAACAAGCATTTACGAGCAGCAGCGAAACAGAAAGTGCGTACCTGCATGATCTGTTGTCATTTCAATCCAGGAAAAGGGATTCCCGTAGAGCAAGGTGGATTCCATCCTCCCGA
Organism: Lissotriton vulgaris; assembly: GCF_964263255.1. Classification (NCBI taxonomy): domain Eukaryota; kingdom Metazoa; phylum Chordata; class Amphibia; order Caudata; family Salamandridae; genus Lissotriton; species Lissotriton vulgaris. The sequence continues at coordinate 157,946 of NW_028252369.1, read as the reverse complement.
CTATCCTTTTGAATCCCTCCAGATGGATTATATCCAGATGGACAGATGCCGAGGATTTAAGTATGTCCTCGTAGTCGTATGTGCCCTATCCCGATGGACAGAAGCATATCCCGTCCCAGATTACACTGCCCCGACCACTGGCAAGCAGTTGGTTCGTGAGTTTTTCCCTCGATACGGTTTGCCCCGTGTCGTGTATTCAGATAACGGTCAGCCATTCTCATCCGAACTCATGAAGCAGGTCTCTCTTCTATTGGGGTACCAGTGGAAGTTTCACTGTGTCCGGCATCCGGAGGCAGCAGGTCTCGTGGAGAGACACAATCAGACTCTGAAAACTCGCCTTGCAAAAGTGTGTAAAGAGAAGGGAGTTGATTGGATTGTAGCATTACCAGTTGCACTTTTCTATATGACAATGGTAGCCCATTCTAGAACGGGGCTATCCCCGTATGAGGTGGTCTTTGGTAGACCTCCTAATATGTGGGGGACGCCTCTGCCGCGAAAGATTACTGATGTTGAAAGTACTATGTTGACAGATTACCTTGCTTCCTTGATGTCTGCACTACAATCATGTCGTTCACAGGTCGCGGCAGCCTTCCCAGACAACACCGAGGTGAAGCCACACAAAATCGTCCCTGGTGATCTCGTATATATCCGCAACTTCGATCGGAAGAGTCCGCTGGAGCCCCGCTGGAAGGAGCCGAAGCTTGTTTTGTTAACTACACGGACTGCCGTCAAGTTGGAGTGCCGTAAGGGCTGGCTCCACTCAAGTCACGTGACAAGACATTATGGACTTCCGCCAAACTCTGAATCCCAGAACTCCCACGTCCCAGTGACTGATACCAAACTCCCCTTTCGAGAGAAAACTCCCCAAGAGGAGTACAGGCTAAAGTTGAGGTCTAGTAAGTCAGACAGTTTAATTGTTTAAGCCCCCCCCTGGGTGAAGCGGTTAGGCAGTTCTGACAATGTTTAAGTTAGACCCAAATAGAGAGAGAGATAGACAGGAGACCAAGAAGCAAAAGTACCGTAAAAGTCTCCGGAGTCGATGTGTCTGCACATTAATTATTATGCTTTTTCTGAGTCTTACAATTATTGTTTTGAGTTGGATGCTTTATATGTATTTTCCTCCTGCACCTTCTTATTCTAATAACACTGCAGAGCACACGTTTAGTACTCTACCCCCACACGAATTGTCCTACCGACTTGCGCTGCGCAACAACACATTCATTCGTATGTTACACCATTCTCACCAGACCAACAATGCTACTAATTGTTGGATATGTGGCCGACTCCCTCCCTACCAGAACTACAAGGGAGCTCTGCCTCTCTTTCCTTACCCGTTTACACATAATGGTTCCTGTGGTGCCTGGTTTAGTTTAATTTCTTCTATAAACACCGACTCTAAGGTTTCCCAAGGCAATTGGATATGGGGAAATCTGAACACCGTCATGAACAAAGCATGTTTCCCGAATGAAGAAGGTCTTCCACAAATGACAGGGACGGATCTAGAAAACGAAGTGTATGGATTAGGCAATTTTACACTTAACCTCATGATTCTAAATGTCCAGTCAGAAACCAGTCCAGACTTGCCATCCATATCAGTTTTACCCGCAAAGGGTGTATTATGTGTCAGAAAACATGGTTCAGTACATCTAGGTCACAGTGTCTGTACTACTGTGGTCGAATTCAGTGATCAAGGCAAGTCTACATTCAAAGCTTCCCGACATTCCTATTTTATATGTGGTCAGACAGCTTATGTCCGTTTACCTCCAGACTGGGATGGTACCTGTTTCATTGCATTCTTATTGCCACCAGTATTCCTAGCCCCATCTGACTATCACAGGAATTCCCGCCTTAATATTGTTAGACACAAAAGAGACCTCCCAATAGTTGATCAGACTGAAACTACATGGGAACAATATACCGATTTCAATAAAGGATTCTTTCCCTATCTAGGAACTGTTTCCAATAGTAAACTGATACGCAAATTAACAAGAATACTCGAAGCAGTAGTGAATGAGACTACTTCAGCTTTGGGCAACTTAACAGAGGAGCAGTCTGCTATGAGACTTGTTGTTCTTCAGAACCGCCTTGTCCTTGACGTCATCCTGGCCGATAGGGGCGGGGCTTGTAGAGTCATCAGATCCAGTTGCTGCGTATTTATTCCAAATAATGCGCCATCAGTCTATAAAGCCATTACCAGACTTCACGAGATTGCTCATCTGATACACCAGAATCCAGGCTCCTGGACTTGGTCCGGTTGGCTCTGGAGTGTAGTATCGGCCTGGGGATGGAAGCTACTGTCATTCCTAGGAATCATATTGGCCATAGTATTCAGTTGTTGCCTTTGTTTACAATGTGGGCCAGCGATTTGCGGCTTGTGCGCCACAGCTTGTATTCCCCATTCAAGTGCACGTTCCCATTCCAGAAGAAAGAAAGAAGAGCAAATGATGTTATATGAACAAATCGATGGTCTCATGAACATCGACATATCATGAAGGGTCCGTAGGGGACAAGGAGGGAATGAGGTAATTGGAATTTTTATGGTCAATTGTGTCCCCTAACGTAGACCCCAAAGGCTCCATGTACGAGTTTCAAGTACATGTAATTTCCCTCCGCAACCGAATCTGAAGACGCAAATACATTTGCGTCCAACGTTAACATGTCCTCTATCAGATCCACCATGAATGGATCGATAATTCCGTTCCTAAGTATGCCGTGCCATCGTCTTTATGTGGTTCACTTTCACGTTTTCCTGGCTCTGCCAAGCTAGGCCCTGATTTCTGTCTTCAAGCCATTTCTGCCTCTGCCTCTGGAAGCTGCTGAATGGAGACGCATCCCTGACCCCTGCCTTACTTCCTGCCAAGCGAGTGGTGCCCGGCTCGGCCTGGTCTGCCTGCCAAAAACAGTATTTTGCCTTCAAGTTATCAGCATAGCCTGCTCAGCTCCTCGAAAACACATTCCTGTCTAGTGAAATACGAAAACATATCCCCGACTGCAGAGCAAGGGCCAAGCCTTCCTGTCCTCCCTCATGCAATTCATTGCTCCTGTTGCCATGGTAGGCCCCCGTCTTCGAGCATCTACACCTAGACACGTATACATTCAGTATAGAACAGCCTCTGCCCGAAAGACCTTTTACTCCAGATTAAACATCCTCCAAACACCAGATATCAGATATGTTTAGGAACAGGTCGATCTGACATGCCAGACTTATGTCTCTTCTACCTGTGTCAAAAGTCAGACTCTTAGCTTCCTCCAGATGCACGTCAATCACACGTCATATTAGCTGCGCGCGCATCCAGGCCTTAGGTTTCAGCTGACTCTGCAAGAATTCTTTAAGCATCCACCCACTAATGACACTTTTCCGTGACGTTTCTAGTTCACGCCTCTGTGCACACCCATGTTCACGCCTTTTTGCTACGCACATGTGTTCTTATCATATACATTTCACTTGTCACGCCTACTGTATGCAATGCTATTGTGTCATTTCACTATATATGTCATGTACTGTGAATAAATCGTTGACATCTTTTCCTGCCATCATTGCATACCCGAACCCTTGTATTGATGGACGAATTCTCCATTGACTCGAGTCATTTAGTCATTTATGATTAAAGCCCTTAAGACTCAGACACCCCGGACTCTGCCTCTCATTTTATTGAGTTATTCTTTTTAACCTGTCTGAAATTATATGGAAAAATGTATACGGTAAAATATTTACCACATAATTTGGCGCCCGAATAGGGACCCCTCCCCCACCCCACGCGCCGGTGATGCGTCGCAGACTCTGCCCCCGACTACAGCTGTGACGGACCCCATGCGCATCTGCAGGATTTCCTGTGTCTCCCTCAGGCCTACGGAGGTGACGGAGACTGCGGCCGACATCCAGACGAGGTGGTGAGGAGTGCAGAGGATCCCGACCAGAGCCCAGCCGAGAGAGCAGTGTCCGAGGTATCGAGAGGCCCACCAGTAGAGTCGAGGCGCATGCGTAGTGCGCGGCAGAAGCGGTGACGTCAGTCCAGTCCAGTCCAGTCGAGTTTCCGAGGCCTTCCGTTCCGTGCTTCCCGGTGAGTACCGTTGCTTGGGACGCATCTAGACGGGTGCATTAATTTGTGTCCGGTCAAGACGGGCTTGGGTACGCAGACCCGGTCTGCACTGTTTTAGCAGTGTATCTGTACTGTTTAGCAGTGCATCTAGTATATAATTATACGGTGTTTTTTGTTCGTTTTGAAATGTTTCAATGTGTTTTAATGTCGTGGTATGAGTGATTGTTCGCATTTATTCTTACTGTGTTTATTGTGTATAGTGTTTAGATCAAGGCAGCAATGCCCTTATTCTCGAAATTACGTCAGATAGGAACTAGAAAAGGGATACTTGAGGAAGCTGTTCCCATCCCACCCAGGGACACTCCTGGGCATTTTATGTACCACAAGCACGGCTTAGATGCCATATTATATCTCGTCTTGTGGGTGGATTACACCAAGGACTTAGCAGAGAATCAGAGATGGCCCGTTACAGGGACATGGGATGCCGAGTGCATCATGAGAGTAGAAGAAGCGTTGTGGAAGAAGAAAGCCAGACAGTCACAAAAAGATGCCATTGAATTATGGCGTAAAGAAGCACACAGACGGACAGAGAAAGCACTCAGAAAAGCAGAGAAAAGTACAGAGGATTCTGAAAAAGCCAAAGAAAAAGAACTACTAGAAGAAGGAGAACGAGTTAGAATGGAACAACTCGACAGACAGAGTAATGCTATTTTGACAGGACTGTATCCAGTCCTGGCCGAGGGCCTGCCCAATGCGACCCCGGAAATACCGAAAGACCTGCCCCCTCCATTGGTTCCGACTAAATTACGTCATAAGACCGCAGCAGACATTTTCCTTTCTTCCTATTTAGACGATGTAGCTCCCGCATATACTAATGTACCTGCCCGTGTACCACCTGCTGACAATAACCTGCCCCATAATCATCAGCCCCCAGGTCCGCAACAGCAGACCCCTCCCAGACCGATCCCTCCGGTCCGTTTCCTCCACCCTTACCCGTTGTTCCCCCTACTATTCATCCGCTTAATCCTTTCGGGACTGGCACTGTTCAGATTCCCACCCAGTTACAGCAGATACCGACCCTACAGCCAAGTTATGCTCAAGCCTCCGCCTCAGGAGGTGCTACAGGAGGTTATCAGACCCCGCCCCCGTTACATCGAATGACAATGAGAGAATTTGCGATGGCGCGGACACCTAAAGGTGCCCCGGCCGAACAGCTTAGAGAACAGCTTACAGATTGCAGATATGACACAGTGCCTGGTAAAGCAGGACCCATGTTGTTAGCGTCCCTACGTTTAAGACGTGTTACAGAGTATTTGCTATTACTACCAGAAATGCCAGACCATCTAGACAAATTGTATCATTTTATTAGAACAGGAGAAAGACCGGAGAGTGTTGGTGAAGCCATGTCACGTCAGAAAGTTGAGAACAAAGGTTTAATCATGCGATTTTTGGTTAATTGTTTGATAAGGGAACAAGATCAGGCGGGTTTTCCACAAAATGAGATGGCTAGATTGAACAGATGGAGCCAGAATATTGCGGAGGGTAAACATGATAAAGAGAAATGTGTACATGCTATGGTTAGAAAGATCCGTAAAGAAATAATAGATATACATGCCCATCGAGAACCTGAAGAGCCACTCGAATCAGACGACCCAACCTCCTCGCAGGAGGAGGATGAATCAGAGGATCTAGCAGAAACCTCGCAACAGACAGATAAAAAGGTGATAGCATATGTAGGTAGAGAGAAACTCCCTAGACCGTATCCTTTTGATAGGCCCTTCGATATACCCATTCGTAAACAAGAAACGTTCGAAAACAAGAAACGTTACCTTTGTCCGATACCAGAGCGATGTACCCTTGAACATGTATTCCAAATGACTGACAAAGTACTAAAAGAAAGGATAGGTTATCAAGAACTCAATACCCTACGTGAGCAGGAACTAGCCCGGTCCGCAGTACAGTGGGCCAGAGATGACAGTATATATAAAGATGATTCAGTAGTGCAAACGTTTTTAAGTCTTACTCCAGAAGAACAGCGACTAGCTGGTATATACATGACACAACACCTCATCATACAGTATGAAAACCAAGCATCTGATCCAGGTCCGTTATATAACTTATTGCAAGACTTACTCCTGAGACGATGGAGAGGTCTAGGTACCGATCTAATTGAAACGATTTTAGAACAACGTCACAAATATAGAACCTTCCTGACTCCACATCTTGTTTCCGTTCCACCCCCAGTCAGGCAATCATATAACTTTGACAAACAGAATCCCTTACGAGAAGTACATCCAGTTAGGAATACTGATGATACCCTTACACGTGTGTATGTATACACGCCCATAACTAAAATGGAATTATTGGAAATGAAGAAAATAGTGCCCAGCCATGATAAAGACCCTGCAGGTTTTCACCGTGAAATAAAAGACATGTTACTCATGGGAGATTACACCTATCCCGACATTATGAAAATATTGAAAGTATTATTGCCTGCCGGTATTTACGAGAAACTCAAAGAAAAAGAATGGGAGGTGGGAGACCAAAAGATTGATTGGGCTGCATTAGAAACCGAAGAAACGACTCAAAACCCAGGTTTAGGTCTTGGGGATAAAACTAAAGCATTACCAGGATTGTTAGTACAGGTTTTGCCACGATTGTTAGCAACTAAAAAGGAGGACTGGGATGCTATCTCAGCCTGCAAACAGAAACCCGATGAAGACACAAGTGATTTTTATTCCCGATTTGAGAAATGTTTTATTATTAATAGTGGCCTGAAAGCAAGTAGCGAGTCATACCCACACCTTTTTGTATCCAAATTAGTTGAGAATTCATTGCCTCAGGTTAAGAACCGTGTACTGAAAGTCGAGAGCACATGGCAAGCTAATTCGCCTTCACAAATGTTACAAATGTTACAGTACCACCAGAACAGAATCAGGGAAGAACATGACCACGAACAGAAACGTATGAAAGACACGAAAATGAAAATGCTAGTTGCTCAGTCAGTTCCAGGTGACGGTCATAAAAGGGGTACAACACAATCACAGTCCAATAATTCAGCAGCTCCTGTTAAAGGGACATGCAACTATTGTAAACAGCCAGGTCACTATGTAAACGAATGTGCAGTTTTGAAACATAACATAGCCACAGGTAAAACTAAAGAGAGACCGCGTCCTCCTAGACAGGACCAGGTCCAACAACACGTTCCACAGAATATACAGCCTATGCAGGTTCCACAACAGACCGTAGCGGTACCACAGCCACAGCCCATTGCCGCAACACAACATGTCACACAGCAGGCCTAACTGTGATTAATTTGGTCAATTGGGTCCTGCTGTTCACAGCGCTCGCTGCATTTAAATTAATTTGGTTAAAGTTGCTAGTTTGAGTCCTGCTGTTCACAGCGCTGTACACCACGCTGCATTGTGCCTAACTGTGATTAATTTGGTCAATTGGGTCCTGCTGTTCACAGCGCTCGCTGCATTTAAATTAATTTGGTTAAACTTGCTAGTTTGGATCCTGCTGTTCACAGCGCTCGCTGCACTGTAATATCATTGTTCACCTCTGTCCTGCAGTCCATTGCGCGATATCCCCCGGCGCCCTTCTCTGCTCCCCCCTCCATTTTGTTGCTGTTGTTGTTGTGCTCCGTTTACGGTCACCAGAGCCCGCCCCGCCTCCCAGCTGAGCCGCCCTCGCCCCTCCCCTCCACCATCCATATATGCCCACTGCATTAACGCGCAGCGTTCACGCGCAGCGACCGCGCCCAACCCGCGCCGAAGGTGCGCCAAAGGTAAGCCCGTCTACGCCCGTCCGCGCCAGACCCCCTGCCCCTCGCGCCTCCCAGCCCTCCTGCATTACCTACGATGCCGCCACCCTCCTAGCCCTCAACCCCGGTCGCGCCCCCAACTGCGTCCAAGCCGCTCCTGGACACACCCATGGACCTTTCTCTTGCTACTCCTGCAAATTCATCGGCACCGACAACATCTCCGCTACGACCACTACGCAGATTCCTAACCCCAACCACCTACAGTGCATCCTTCTCAACACTCGATCGGTCCACAGACACGCCATTGAACTATGGAATCTACTAGACACCATCTCTCCAGACGTCGCCTTCCTAACAGAAACTTGGATGAACGCTTCCTCCGCCCCAGACATCACCATTGCCATTCCTGAAGACTATAAGATCACATGCAAGGACCGCACCGACCACACAGGAGGAGGGATCGCTATCGTCCATAAGAAATCTATCCGCATCTCAACCAGCTCTGACGCCAACCTCGCTAACTCCGAACACCTTCACTTCCAGATCCACATCGACCCCAAGACCACACTCAGAGGCACCCTCCTCTACAGACCACCAGGACCCCGCGCAAAATTCAGTGAAGACATCACGGACTTCATCACCCCTCACGCGCTCCCCTCCAAAGACTACATCCTTCTGGGAGACCTCAACTTTCACCTTGAAAAGATCAACGACCGCAACACCACCACCCTCTTGGACAACCTCGCCAACCTCGGACTTAAACAACTGGTCACCTCCCCCACCCACATCGCAGGTCACACACTCGACCCCATCTTCACCTCCAGCAGTCATGTCTCCTTCAGCCATACTACGGATCTCCTCTGGACTGACCACAGTTGCGTTCACTTCACCTACAACAAACCAAAACCCACCAACCACCTCCAACCAACTCTGCAAAGAAACTGGAACAAAATCACCACGGATCAAATCTCCGCATCGCTCCTTCTAAACTCCCCAGCCCACTCTTCTAACGCAAACGAAGCCGCCGCCAAACTCACCCTATGGTTATCCAACACCGCCGACACCCTAGCACCACTGAAGAAACGTCAAAGCAAACCTGGCAACAAAAAGGCCTCATGGTTCAACGATGATCTCAAGAAGTCCAAGAAACTCTGCCGCTCCCTTGAAAAGGCCTGGAAAAAAGACCCAACCACTAGCACCAAGGACGCCTTCAAAAACGCCACCCGCACCCACCACCAACTAATCCGAAAGGCCAAGAAAACAGCATTCAAGGATCGACTTGACAACAACGCCCACAACAGCAAGGAACTTTTCAACATCGTCAAGGAATTTTCCAATCCCTCGGCCAACTCCAACGACATCACCCCCTCTCAAGCCCTCTGCGACTCCCTAGCCTCATTCTTCCACAACAAGATTGCAGACATCCACAACAGCTTCAACAACCATCCCGGAAACCAACCCACCCTACCATTTGCTGAACATTCTCCCCCCGTGAACACCCTTAACGACTGGAACCCAATCTCCACTAAGGACACAATCCGCCTGATGAATTCCATCCACTCAGGATCCCCCACAGACCCATGTCCTCACCACATCTTCAACAAAGCAGACTCCGTCATAGCACCGCACCTCCGAGACGTCATCAACTGCTCCTTCAACTCCGCCACCTTCCCGGAAGACTGGAAACACGCTGAACTCACCGCCCTTCTGAAAAAACCCACAGCGGACCCCACCGAACTCAAAAACTACCGCCCCATATCGCTCCTTCCATTCCCGGCCAAGGTCATCGAGAAAGCTGTCAACAACCAGCTTGCCGCCTTCCTCGAAGCCAACAAATCCCTCGACTCCTCACAATCTGGCTTCCGAGCAAAACACAGCACTGAGACCGCCCTCATCGCAGCAACAGACGACATTCGAACTTTACTGGACAATGGAGACACAGTCGCCCTCATCCTCCTCGACCTCTCTGCAGCATTCGACACAGTCTGCCACAGCACTCTCTTACAACGCCTCAATAACATCGGAATCCAAGGAAAAGCTCTTGAATGGATCACCTCGTTCCTCACCAGAAGAACCCAGAGAGTCCGCCTCCCACCATTCAAATCCGAGGCCACTGAAGTCATCTGTGGCGTACCACAAGGATCCTCTCTCAGCCCCACCCTCTTCAACGTATACATGAGCCCCCTCGCGGCCATCGCCCGCCAACACAACCTCAACATTATCTCTTACGCGGATGACACTCAACTAATCCTTTCTCTCACCAATGACCCCAGCACCGCCAAAACTAACCTACACGAAGGAATGAAAGAAGTTGCCGAATGGATGAAACAAAGCCGTCTGAAACTGAACTCAGACAAGACTGAAGTCCTCATCTTAGGTACATCCCCCTCTGCATGGGACGACTCCTGGTGGCCAGAAGCCCTCGGAAAAGCACCCATCCCGACAGACCACGCACGGAACCTAGGCGTCATCCTGGATTCTTCACTCTCAATGAACAGACAAGTCAGCGCCGTATCCTCTTCCTGCTTCAACATTCTTCGCATGCTCAGAAAAACATTTCGCTGGATCCCCACCGAAACAAGGAAAACAGTCACCCATGCTCTGGTCACGAGCCGACTGGACTACGGAAACACCCTCTACGCAGGCACTACCGCTAAACTCCAGAAGAAACTCCAACGAATCCAAAACGCCTCAGCCAGGATCATACTTGACATCCCGCGCAACGAACACATCTCTGGTCACCTTAAAGACCTCCACTGGCTACCCGTCAATAAAAGGATCACTTTCCGACTGCTAACCCACGCACACAAATCACTCTACGACATCGGACCAGAATGCCTCAACTCACGACTGTCCTTCTACACCCCTTCCCGCCAACTACGTTCTTCCAGCCAAGCCCTCGCCACTGTACCTCGCATCAACAAGACCACCATGGGAGGCAGATCCTTCTCATACCTGGCTGCTAAAACATGGAACTCACTCCCCGCTTACCTTCGCCTTACCCAGAACCATCTAGCATTCAGAAAGCAACTTAAAACATGGATATTTGACAAGTAATCCCCCCTCCCCCCCTTCCTAAGCGCCTTGAGACCCTCTGGGTATGTAGAGCGCTATATAAATTCTCTGACTTGACTTGACTTGACTACCAGTATGCACAATCCGACTACCCCGATTACCAGCAATACACATGAAACAGCCTAGAGAGGGAGGTTGGCTTGCCTCTTATTGAGGTTCCTGTAGATCAAGAGGGTCCTTATGTACATAGTCAGGTATTAGGGAAAGATAGAAAGTTTTTGATTGACACAGGGGCAAGCAGGACAACAATCAGTCATGACGAGGTTCCAGGGGCACCCCTCTCAGGCTCACAGAATGTTTCCCTTGGATTTTCAGGAAAACCTATTGTTAACGAAGTATCGAAACCAGTTCCCCTTGCAGTTGGTCCATTGTCCCGCACTACAGATTTATTGCTCACGAAATCATGTCCAGAAAACTTACTTGGTATTAAGACTCTGAAAGCTCTAGGAGCTGTAATTTGTTGTTCTCCAGAAGGAGTAAGGTTGTTCCTTCATGATTTTAAGGGACATTATGTATTGAGAGATTTTGACCCCAGGTTACAGAACGTTCCTGCACACTTATGGGCGAAAGGCCCCACTGATGTAGGTTGTATGCACATTACTCCATATCGTGTCACACTCAAGCCAGGAGTAGTACTACCACGCATTCGACAATACAAGTTACCACCAGATGCTGTAGTGGCTTTACTGAAAATCATTGACGAGCTCATTGCACAAGGAGTGGTTGTAGAAACCGACTCCAATGTCTGTAATTCCCCTATCATTCCAATTCTTAAACGTACAGATCCAAATGCACCTCCAGTTTATCGATTAGTTATCGATTTACGAGAATTGAATAAATGCATCGTACCACAATATCCCGTGGTCCCGGACATTTCGTCCTTATTGACTGCCATTGATTCCGAAGCGACGTTCTTCACTGTAATCGACCTCAAGAACGCCTTCTTTAGTGTTCCTATTGACCCGGAAAGCCAATAGCTCTTCGGATTCTGTTTAAATGGCCGAAGCTTCAAATTTGCACGCGCACCTCAAGGATTTACAGAAAGCCCCAGCATCTACAGTTAAGCATTAAAACGACAACTAGACAGTATTCTCATGCCACCTAACACTGCCCTACTTCAGTACGTCGATGATCTACTGATCACCGCCCGTAGCGAACCAGAATGTGAACAAGCATCACTGACAGTCTTGCTTTTCTTGGCGGACAAGGGACACAAGGTGTCTCCTTCAAAGCTACAATTCTGTGCTCAGCAAGTGGTGTACCTTGGGCACTTGCTGACCAAGTGGGGTAGGCAGCTGACACCTGAACGCATTCAGTTAATTGCACATCTTCCGCAACCCAAGACACAGAAAGAAGTACGAGCTTTTATTGGACTCACTTCCTATTGCAGACAATGGATTCCACAATATGCATTTCTAGCTAAACCACTCATTCAGTTGACAACACAGGAGGCAGCGTCTTCGACTGTCCTCCCTTGGACTCAGGAACATACACAAGCTTTTGACGAATTAAAGAAAGCCTTATGTCAAGCACCAGTTTTAGCAACACCATGTTACAGCAAACCTTTTACACTTTTTGTCACAGAACGCGATGGCACAGCGTTGTCGGTTCTCACTCAGTTACAAGCAGACAAACACAGACCGTGTGCTTATTTTTCGAGTACATTGGATCCAGTAGCCCAGGCCTTGCCTGCGTGCTTAAAGTCAGTTGCGGCTACAGCTCTAGCAATTAGACAAAGTGACTCCATTGTATTAGGACATCAATTGACGGTACAAGTTCCACATTCTGTAGAGGTTCTTTTAAACAGAACCCAGACTCAACACTTGACTATAGCACGACTGACAGGTTATGAATTGACGTTATTCCAACCACACATAGAGATTAGACGCTGTAATACACTGAATCCTGCTACACTGTTACCATCGAGCACAGCAGATCCCACTCCACATGACTGCGTGGATGTAATTGACACCGTTACGAAACCCAGACAAGACTTGACAGATGTTGCATTACCCGATCCAGACCTGACACTTTATGTGGATGGTTCATGTTTAAGAACAAGTACAGGAGAGTTAGTGGCCGCGTATGCGGTGACCACTGAAACTGAAGTCATAGAAACACATCGTATTGACACTCTGTCAGCCCAAGCGGCAGAGCTCATTGCTCTGACCCAAGCCTGTATACGAGCCAAGAACATGAAAGTAAACATATACACAGATTCACGTTATGCATTCGGAGTTGTTCACGACTTCGGTGTCCTCTGGCAGGAAAGAGGTTTTTTGACCTCTCACGGAGCCAAGATACAACATGGTCCCCTCATTCAAGCCCTATTGGAAGCAATACATTTGCCTACAGCCATAGCCATCATGAAGTGCAAGGCACATACAAAAGTCACAGACAAGATTTCTCAGGGCAACGATTTTGCAGACCGCACAGCGAAATATACAGCACTGACTCATACTCAAACGACGGACATGACAAAGACTGATGCAACATCACAGACACATTGCATGACAGCCAGGGACCCCACACTAGATGTCATCGACATACAGACACATGCTACTCCAGATGAAATAAAGAAATGGGCTGAACAAGGAGGGGTCCAGACAGACCAAGGATGGATGACGAGGGGAAAGACCACATGGTTTCTCCCTGACTCTATGGTTCAAGTTATTATCAACCCAGCACATAGTCCAGCACATTTAGGAGAAAAAGCCATGTTAGACAGTGTACAGAACCTTTGGTTCAACAAGCATTTACGAGCAGCAGCGAAACAGAAAGTGCGTACCTGCATGATCTGTTGTCAGTTCAATCCAGGAAAAGGGATTCCCGTAGAGCAAGGTGGATTCCATCCTCCCGACTATCCTTTTGAAGTCCTCCAGATGGATTATATCCAGATGGACAGATGCCGAGGATTTAAGTATGTCCTCGTAGTCGTATGTGCCCTATCCCGATGGACAGAAGCATATCCCGTCCCAGATTACACTGCCCCGACCACTGCCAAGCAGTTGGTTCGTGAGTTTTTCCCTCGATACGGTTTGCCCCGTGTCGTGTATTCAGATAACGGTCAGCCATTCTTATCCGAACTCATGAAGCAGGTCTCTCTTCTATTGGGGTACCAGTGGAAGTTTCACTGTGTCCGGCATCCGGAGGCAGCAGGTCTCGTGGAGAGACACAATCAGACTCTGAAAACTCGCCTTGCAAAAGTGTGTAAAAAGAAGGGAGTTGATTGGATTGTAGCATTACCAGTTGCACTTTTCTATATGACAATGGTAGCCCATTCTAGAACGGGGCTATCCCCGTATGAGGTGGTCTTTGGTAGACCTCCTAATATGTGGGGGACGCCTCTGCCGCGAAAGATTACTGATGTTGAAAGTACTATGTTGACAGATTACCTTGCTTCCTTGATGTCTGCACTACAATCATGTCGTTCACAGGTCGCGGCAGCCTTCCCAGACAACACCGAGGTGAAGCCACACAAAATCGTCCCTGGTGATCTCGTATATATCCGCAACTTCGATCGGAAGAGTCCGCTGGAGCCCCGCTGGAAGGAGCCGAAGCTTGTTTTGTTAACTACACGGACTGCCGTCAAGTTGGAGTGCCGTAAGGGCTGGCTCCACTCAAGTCACGTGACAAGACATTATGGACTTCCGCCAAACTCTGAATCCCAGAATTCCCACGTCCCAGTGACTGATACCAAACTCCCCTTTCGAGAGAAAACTCCCCAAGAGGAGTACAGGCTAAAGTTGAGGTCTAGTAAGTCAGACAGTTTAATTGTTTAAGCCCCCCCCTGGGTGAAGCGGTTAGGCAGTTCTGACAATGTTTAAGTTAGACCCAAATAGAGAGAGAGATAGACAGGAGACCAAGAAGCAAAAGTACCGTAAAAGTCTCCGGAGTCGATGTGTCTGCACATTAATTATTATGCTTTTTCTGAGTCTTACAATTATTGTTTTGAGTTGGATGCTTTATATGTATTTTCCTCCTGCACCTTCTTATTCTAATAACACTGCAGAGCACACGTTTAGTACTCTACCCCCACACGAATTGTCCTACCGACTTGCGCTGCGCAACAACACATTCATTCGTATGTTACACCATTCTCACCAGACCAACAATGCTACTAATTGTTGGATATGTGGCCGACTCCCTCCCTACCAGAACTACAAGGGAGCTCTGCCTCTCTTTCCTTACCCGTTTACACATAATGGTTCCTGTGGTGCCTGGTTTAGTTTAATTTCTTCTATAAACACCGACTCTAAGGTTTCCCAAGGCAATTGGATATGGGGAAATCTGAACACCGTCATGAACAAAGCATGTTTCCCGAATGAAGAAGGTCTTCCACAAATGACAGGGACGGATCTAGAAAACGAAGTGTATGGATTAGGCAATTTTACACTTAACCTCATGATTCTAAATGTCCAGTCAGAAACCAGTCCAGACTTGCCATCCATATCAGTTTTACCCGCAAAGGGTGTATTATGTGTCAGAAAACATGGTTCAGTACATCTAGGTCACAGTGTCTGTACTACTGTGGTCGAATTCAGTGATCAAGGCAAGTCTACATTCAAAGCTTCCCGACATTCCTATTTTATATGTGGTCAGACAGCTTATGTCCGTTTACCTCCAGACTGGGATGGTACCTGTTTCATTGCATTCTTATTGCCACCAGTATTCCTAGCCCCATCTGACTATCACAGGAATTCCCGCCTTAATATTGTTAGACACAAAAGAGACCTCCCAATAGTTGATCAGACTGAAACTACATGGGAACAATATACCGATTTCAATAAAGGATTCTTTCCCTATCTAGGAACTGTTTCCAATAGTAAACTGATACGCAAATTAACAAGAATACTCGAAGCAGTAGTGAATGAGACTACTTCAGCTTTGGGCAACTTAACAGAGGAGCAGTCTGCTATGAGACTTGTTGTTCTTCAGAACCGCCTTGTCCTTGACGTCATCCTGGCCGATAGGGGCGGGGCTTGTAGAGTCATCGGATCCAGTTGCTGCGTATTTATTCCAAATAATGCGCCATCAGTCTATAAAGCCATTACCAGACTTCACGAGATTGCTCATCTGATACACCAGAATCCAGGCTCCTGGACTTGGTCTGGTTGGCTCTGGAGTGTAGTATCGGCCTGGGGATGGAAGCTACTGTCATTCCTAGGAATCATATTGGCCATAGTATTCAGTTGTTGCCTTTGTTTACAATGTGGGCCAGCGATTTGCGGCTTGTGCACCACAGCTTGTATTCCCCATTCAAGTGCACGTTCCCATTCCAGAAGAAAGAAAGAAGAGCAAATGATGTTATATGAACAAATCGATGGTCTCATGAACATCGACATATCATGAAGGGTCCGTAGGGGACAAGGAGGGAATGAGGTAATTGGAATTTTTATGGTCAATTGTGTCCCCTAACGTAGACCCCAACGGCTCCATGTACGAGTTTCAAGTACATGTAATTTCCCTCCGCAACCGAATCTGAAGACGCAAATACATTTGCGTCCAACGTTAACATGTCCTCTATCAGATCCACCATGAATGGATCGATAATTCCGTTCCTAAGTATGCCGTGCCATCGTCTTTATGTGGTTCACTTTCACGTTTTCCTGGCTCTGCCAAGCTAGGCCCTGATTTCTGTCTTCAAGCCATTTCTGCCTCTGCCTCTGAAAGCTGCTGAATGGAGACGCATCCCTGACCCCTGCCTTACTTCCTGCCAAGCGAGCGGTGCCCGGCTCGGCCTGGTCTGCCTGCCAAAAACAGTATTTTGCCTTCAAGTTATCAGCATAGCCTGCTCAGCTCCTCGAAAACACATTCCTGTCTAGTGAAATACGAAAACATATCCCCGACTGCAGAGCAAGGGCCAAGCCTTCCTGTCCTCCCTCATGCAATTCATTGCTCCTGTTGCCATGGTAGGCCCCCGTCTTCGAGCATCTACACCTAGACACGTATACATTCAGTATAGAACAGCCTCTGCCCGAAAGACCTTTTACTCCAGATTAAACATCCTCCAAACACCAGATATCAGATATGTTTAGGAACAGGTCGATCTGACATGCCAGACTTATGTCTCTTCTACCTGTGTCAAAAGTCAGACTCCTCCAGATGCACGTCAATCACACGTCATATTAGCTGCGCGCGCATCCAGGCCTTAGGTTTCAGCTGACTCTGCAAGAATTCTTTAAGCATCCACCCACTAATGACACTTTTCCGTGACGTTTCTAGTTCACGCCTCTGTGCACACCCATGTTCACGCCTTTTTGCTACGCACATGTGTTCTTATCATATACATTTCACTTGTCACGCCTACTGTATGCAATGCTATTGTGTCATTTCACTATATATGTCATGTACTGTGAATAAATCGTTGACATCTTTTCCTGCCATCATTGCATACCCGAACCCTTGTATTGATGGACGAGATCTCCATTGACTCGAGTCATTTAGTCATTTATGATTAAAGCCCTTAAGACTCAGACACCCCGGACTCTGCCTCTCATTTTATTGAGCTATTCTTTTTAACCTGTCTGAAATTATATGGAAAAAGGTATACGGTAAAATATTTACCACAGGTCCAGAGTTTCATCTTCAATCGATTCCAGGATTAATCTAAAGTCTCCTGGGTCAGCCCCTACCTTTCTACAACGAAAGGGGGCTGGTTTGGCACTAGGTCCCTCCTATGGGTAGGACCAGGAAGGGGGGTGGTTACACCCCCTTTCCTTTGTGCAGTTTTGCGCCAGAGCTGGGGCTGGAGTGCCCCAGCAACCGGTTTGAACTGGGGTATGCATGGAGCACCTAGAGTGCTCCAGGCAGTGTCCGATTCTATTCAGCCCTCCCTGTCCCAATACACATCCTCCTGTCTGGGGTGTTGCACTCACCTCCCCAAGCAGGAAACCTATTGTCCAAACCTCCGTGACTTGAAGGACTCCCAGCAGCAGGAGGTCAGACTTGTGTCTGTGGCAGCAGCATCCATTTTGTGATGCTGGGGCTCTGGTTAACTTTAACCGGGATAGTCAGAACTAACATGTCTTCTCCCTCTAGATGGGTGGAATGCTACCCCCGTCGCCAGAATTGGCGAGGGGTTAGTATTCCAAAGCGTATGACACCTTACACGACATGTTTGGATAAAGCCAAACCAAAGTTAGCATTTAACAGCGAGTTTCATAATGCACCTAAGAGTATATGGTATGGCAATATCATAGAAGAGCCATAAGGACATGGTTCCAAAAGCTGCAGACAGGCTCAGCTCATGTTAGCGCACCATCTCACATATAACCAAGCACTCTGCCTTCAGGATTGTTAAGGCCTGCCATAGGAGTGACTTATAGGTTACTATGTGTCTATATGTAAGTAGGTATAGGAATACTACACCTAAGCAAGCGGTAATTACACAACCTTGCCCCAGCTGAGTGATCAGACAGTTGTGTCTATTTGAGTGGCCAGCCAGGGGTGGCACAATACATGCTGCAGCCCCTGGAAGGCCTTGGTTACACCTATGCCCTGAGTACCTAGGGTACACTTTTACAGGGGCTGACAAGGTGACCCATTTCCCAATTGTGTATGTACCTAGAGTACATGGCTTGAATTTATAGAGAGTGCATCTGGGCTGTGGGTCTGATTAGCAGGCCCACAGCCACATCTAAGTTGAAAACCAGTAAAGCAAAAGCAAAAAGTGGGGGTGACCATAGGAAGCAGACCCTACTCTCCTACACAACCCCCCCCAAACTTAGGGACATTAAACTAACCTTGACCAGTTCAGTCTTCATGTTCTAAGTGGAAATATCTGGAGAGTCCATCTGCATTGGCATGGTCAGTCCCAGGTCTATGTTCCACTGTAAAGTCCATCCTCTGTAGGGAAATGGACCACCTAAGAAGTTTGGAATTTTCACCCTTCATCTGATTTAACCATAGGAGGGGCTTGTGGTCGGTCTGAATCTTGAAGTAAGTGCCAAACAAGTATGGCCTCAGCTTCTTCAGGGCCCAAACCACAGCAAAGGCCTCCCTCTCTATAGCTGACCAACGTTTCTCTCTAGGGGTCAGCCTTCTGCTTATAAAAGCAATGGGCTGGTCTTGACCATCTACATTCAGTTGTGAAAGTACAGCTCCCACACCCAACTCAGAAGCATCTTTGGAGTAATCTGGACTTTTCAGAATAGGGGCAGTACACATGGCCTGCTTCAGGTCATCAAAAGCCTTTTGACAGCTAACTGTCCACTGAACTTTCTTTGGCATCTTTTTGGAAGTGAGGTCATTCAATGGTGCCACAATGGACCCATAGTTTTTCACAAACTTCCTGGAGTACCCAGACAGGCACAAGAAAGCTCTGACCTGTGTCTGGGTGGTTGGAGGAGCCCAGTCTCTGATGGTCTGGATCTTACTCTCCAGTGGTTGAACCTGACCCCCACCTACCAGGTGGCCCAGGTACACAACATTGCTCTGCCCTGTCTGGCACTTTGTAGCCATGATAGTGAGGCCTGCCTTTTGCAGAGCCTCTAAAACATTCCTCAGGTGGACCAAGTGATCCTCCCAGGAGGAGCTAAAGACAGCAATATCATCTAGATAAGCTGTACAATAGTCTTCCAATCCTGTGAGAACTTGATTCCCCAACCTTTGGAAAGTGGCAGGTGCATTCTTCAAACCAAAAGGCATTACCACAAATTGATAATGTCCTCCTGGGGTCGAAAATGCTGTCTTGGCTTTTGCATCCTCAGCTAATCTGATTTGCCAGTAGCCTGCTGTCAGGTCAAATGTGCTCAAGAACTTGACAGAACCCAATCTATCAATGAGCTCATCAGCCCTGGGGATGGGGTGGGCATCTGTCCTAGTGACAGCATTGAGACCTCTGTAGTCTACACAAAACCTCATCTCTCTCTTACCATCTTGGGTGTGAGGTTTTGGTACCAAGAACACAGGACTAGCCCAAAGACTCTCTGAAGGCTCAATGACTCCCAGCTCCAACATCTTTTGGACCTCTGTCCTTATGCAGTCCCTGACATGGTCAGGTTGCCTGCCGATCTTACTCTTGACAGGCAGACTGTCACCAGTGAACACCTCATGGGTGCACCACATTGACTGACTTGGGGTCAGAGAAAACAAATGTCTGTAGGACTGCAGAACTTGTCTACAATCCTGTTGCTGATGGTCAGAGAGGCTGTCTGAAAAGACCACACCATCCACTGAGCCATCATCAGGGTTTTGAGTAAGCAGGTCTGGGAGAGGGTCACCCTCTTCCTCCTACCCCTCATCTGTAGCCATGAGCAAGCCCATGTCTGCCCTGTCGACAAATGCTTTTAGTCTGTTGACATGAAGCACCATGTGGGGGCCTCTGGGAGTCCCATGGTCCACCAAGTAGGTGACTTCTCCCTTCTGTTCAACTATTGTATGGGGTCCAGACCATTTGTCCTGGAGTGCTGCTGGGGCCACTGGCTCCAACACCCATACCTTCTGTCCTGGCTGGTACACAGTCAGTACAACCTTTTGGTCATGCCAAACTTTCTGTAATTCTTGGCTGGCCTCAAGGTTTTTGGAAGCCTTCTCCATGTATTCAGCCATCCTGGAGCGGAGACCAAGTACATAGTCCACTATGTCATGCTTAGGCTTTTTGAGAGGTAACTCCCATCCTTCCTTCACAAGACATAGGGGTCCTCTTACAGGATGCCCAAACAAAAGCTCAAAAGGGCTGTAGCCAACCCCCTTTTGTGGGACATCTCTGTACGCAAACAGAAGGCAGGGTAAAAGGATGTCCCATCTTCACCTCAGCTTTTCAGGTAACCCTTTTATCATCCCTTTGAGGGTCTTGTTGAATCTCTCCACAAGCCCATTACACTGTGGGTGATAGGGAGTGGTTAACATATAGTTGACACCCCATTCCTTCCACATTGCAGTTAAATATCCTGACATGAAGTTTGCACCTCTGTCAGAGACAACCTCCTTTGAAAACCCGACTCTGGAGAAAACTCCAAGTAGGGCCCTAGCCACAACAGGAGCTGTTGTGGTCCTCAAGGGAATAGCTTCTGGATACCTGGTGGTATGATCCACTACCACCAGTATAAATCTGTGCCCAGATGCTGTTTGGGGGTCCATTGGTCCTACAATGTCTATCCCCACTCTTTCAAAGGGTACCCCCACCACAGGTAGTGGTATGAGGGGGGCCTTTGTTGTGCCACCTGATTTGCCACTGGCTTGGCAGGTAACACAGGAGTGACAAAACTCCTTTGTATCTTCTGACATATGGGGCCAGTGAAAATGTGGGTCAAGCCTGTCCCAAGTCTTGTTCTGGCCCAGGTGTCCTGCTAAGGGAATATCATGGGCCAAGGTAAGAAGGAAGCCCCTAAATTGCAGAGGTATGGCCAACCTCCTAGAAGCACCAGGCTTGGGGTCTCTAGCCTCTGAATAAAGGAGCCCATCATCCCAATACACTTTATGGGTACCTTGAGCATTCCCAGCAGCCTCAGCAGCAACCTGCTGTCTGAGGGGTTCAAGAGAGGAACCATCTAATTGTGCCTGTCTCAGATCTGCCCTTGAGGCCTCCCCTGTCCCAAGAAACTCAACCTGATCAGGCTCAAGTTCTTCTAGGACAGTTCCCTCTTGGATCTCAGAATCATCCTCCTGGGAGGGCTGATCCTCAACCTGAGGCAGGGGGGAAGGCACTGCCTTAACCCTCTTGATCTTTCTCTTGGGTAGTGTCTGGTCTATTGTTCCAAGATCCAGCACTTGTTCAGGTAAGCACTTTTTGGCCTGTGACCTGGTCACAGCAAGGACATGTGCTGAAATTCCCAGCATTTTTGCATGGGTCCTATACTCCACCTCAGACCAAACTGAGGTTTCAAGATAATTTCCCAACAGACACTCTACTGGAAGGTCTGAACTCACAACAACTTTCTTGAGGCCAGTTACCCCTCCCCAGGAGAAGCTAACAACTGCCACACTATGGGAGGTAGTGGCATTGCTAGCATTGGTCACTCGGTACTTCTCACCTAGTATGATCTGTTCAGGGTACACAAAGTTAGGTGTCACCATGGTGACACTGGCACATGTGATATTGTCATTAATAAAAGGTATCTGCCTGTACTTGCTCAGATTACTGGGACTTACAGTAGAGGACATGGCTATGTCCCCATCACAGACAAGAACAGCCTGAGTTGGTACTCTGACTAGGCCAGAGTCCATCTCAGTTCCCAGGGTCAACCCTACTACATACTTTTGCTGGGAACCACCACTAACAGCTGGACTAGGGAAAACAGTTGCCTTAGGGGCAATGGCGGTTGGTGCTGTGCCCTTCTTGGTGCACTCACTAAACCAGTGAGAGATTGACTTACAGTTTCCACACCAGGTCTTCTTTTGGCCTTCTTGTTTCTGTTTGTTATTTTTGGAGCCACCCTCCCCCTGTACATTTTGGGGGCCTGGTGAAGACTTCTGGTCTTTTTGTTTATGCTCATTACCCTTCTGGTCTGCCTTTTTCTGATCACCCCCCTGGTTCTGGTTTTTATGCTTAATCCGGGTTCTGACCCATTTGTCTGCCTTCTTTCCCAATTCTTGGGGAGAGGTCAGATCAGAGTCAATCAGCTATTGATGCAATAACTGGTTATGACAATTGTTAAGTATGTGCTCTCTCATGATCAAATTATACAATCATGTATAGTCCTTAACTTCACTTCCCAATAACCTGCCTTCCAGAGCCTTAGTGGCACAATCAACAAAACAAGTCCAGTCCTGAGTCTGTGTCTTCTTGGTATCCCTGAACAACAACCTATATTGTTCAGTGGTTAGGCCAAACCCATCAATCAGAGCACTCTTCAGGACAGAGTAGTTGTTAGCATCCCCATCACTAACTGTGAGGAGCTTATCTCTACCTTTTTTCTGAAAAGGAGAGCCATAAGATTGCTGCCCACTGACTTTGGGGTACCTGCTGCACTTTGCAGGCCCTCTCCAAAGCAGTTATCCACTTGTGGATGTCATCCCCTTCTTTGTAGGGGGGCACAATCTTGCTTAGGTTTCTATTCTCATAGGACCTATCTTTTGCTGCCACCAGTGGGTTCTAACCCACTCTCTCTATGCTCTCTAGCACGAGCAAGCTTCTCTTTGGCCAGGGCAACCTCTAGTTCCTGTCTCTCAATCCTCATTTTCCCTTCTCTGAGGGGAGGTCATCCCTCTCTGAGCATGGCCATGAGAGCCATGTGAAGCATGAGATTGTGAAGAGTCCCTGGACTGGGTTCTTACTCTTCTTTGCCTCTTGTTAAGCCCACTTGGGGGTCTGTATGAGGGCTGCCCATACTGACTCCCATGTATGCTTAAGTTTGCCTGACTAAGTCTTCTGACTAAGACCTGACTGTTTGTCTCAAGATCAGAATCATCTCCTTCTCCCTCTTCTTCTTCCTCATCTGATACTAGAGTATCAGTATTATCATCTGAGGAGGGAAAGACTTCATCTGCACTGCCTGTGTCACCTGTCTTGTGTGGCTGTTGAGCATCATACTCTTCTAAGAGCTCAACCAGGAACTTGAGGGTAGGGTTTGAACCCTGTTTTAGCCTTCTAGAAGTACACAATTGTCTCAATTCTTGGAAGGCTAAGGCTTCATATCTCGAAGCAGTCCTCAAGGGATCTACCTCTGCAGGCAGAGAGCCACTGGGGTTCCCTGTCTGAGACACGGTTTCTAGTGAGGTGGGGTGTTGTACCTACCTACACTATATGTTTTTCTGAAGAACCTCTCTAAGAGTTGTAGTCAGGGTGTGCTAGGCCCAGGCTCTACAACAGCTAAGTTCAGTAGAACTTAAGTATACTAAGAATTGTTTTTATATGTACCTATAGGTACCTATGTGATCTTTCATATGATATCTCAAGATTATAAGTGGTAAAACAACAGCAAGATCTAATCCCAACCGCTGCACACCAATGTGAGAAGTTGGCCTGGTATATGATGTTCACTATTCTAGTGAACACCTTTCACCAGTCCAAACAACCCTAATGGTGATGTGGTGATGGTTGTAAAGTCAACCTTATAGACCAGCTATCCTAGAGGTAGCGTGGACAGAACAGTCTTAGGCTAAAAGACTCTTGAGGGCGTGTAAAGCCAGCTGTTTTACCATATGT
Organism: Lissotriton vulgaris; assembly: GCF_964263255.1. Classification (NCBI taxonomy): domain Eukaryota; kingdom Metazoa; phylum Chordata; class Amphibia; order Caudata; family Salamandridae; genus Lissotriton; species Lissotriton vulgaris. The sequence continues at coordinate 133,975 of NW_028252369.1, read as the reverse complement.
AACCCCTTGAGTATCAAATGAAAGGACACCACACAGGATATATATAAAATATATATGTATTTATTTACTAAGACACTCCTCTGAACTCTTTATGAGATCAGAGGCAAAAGCACATAACAAATTACACTTAGAAATACTTTAAATAGCACAATTTACAGTTAGGCCCTAGGGGCACGTAAAACCACGACTTAGGAAAGGAAGAGGCCCAGGGCCTAGGGAATCGCTGGGGCTACACTATCTGACTCTTAGGTTAGGAGTAGGAGGCCCACAAGGGTCACGTGCAGTGTCAGTACACTCACGCGAGAGTCAATAGAAAGTCAATGGGAACTTAGAAGGTGAGTAAATGAAGATTTAGGACACTTCCGGTCTAGCTAGAAGGAAACAACTAAAAACCTAGACACTTGGATAGTCAATGCCCTTGAGAGCACCGAAGTACTCGCGTTACCTCACCCACAGGAAGCGGGTGCATAGGTGTGAAGATGTGTTGGGTTTCGCCGTTGAAGTCTATGGAGCCTGTGAAGAAAGATGCTGCCGGCGACCAGGAGGAAGATGTCCGGGTGGATCCAAGGGTGGATCGGAGTTGAAGAAGACCTGAAAGCAGAGGGGACAGAGTCTAGGTCACTAGCCAGTGACCGGGTGGAACCAGGAAGGAACCAGACGTCGTCGAGGAGCAATCAGGTGATGGGGTGAAGCTTGTCGTTGCGGCCACATGGACCAGGAGGCGTCGAGGACAACCAGGTGCTGGAGAGGAGCTGTCCCATAAAGTTTCTCGCAGATGGAGGGGTCGGCTTCAAGATCGGAGCCAACAAGCCTAAGCAAAGGCAACCCACGCACGATACACAAAAGGCTTCTGGTGCAGACCAGGAGGGTCTGAGGTACTTCACCTTTTCAGGGAAGCAAGTGCCAGTGTTGAGCAACCAGACCAGTGGTGGATTCTCAAAAGGATCATCGTCAGAGGGCTACTAGCCAACGGGCCAGCAACCGGACAACGAGTCGAGCAGAACACAAGCAGAAGGGCCCCACGCAGATCTCGTGGAGTATGGAGGGCTGGTCTTCGGTGCAGGTGGAGCTCGGTGTTGGGGTGTCTCAGTCCCCAGGGCACAGCTTCGAGGAGGCCTCAGGAACTGTGCTGTTAGCAAGTTGAAGACTTTCCAAGTTACCTGCTTCCACGGGTCCTGACGCCTTCCATGGGGCTCAGCTGTGCTGGAGTCATGCAGTGGGGTCAGAGGGATCCGGGAGTCCAGGTCTTGTCAGGCTCTGTGCTCGGGTTCCGGCGGGAACGGGGACATAGCAAGCCGTCGAGTTGCTGGATGGTGCCTGGTTGCCCAGGGTGGTCACTCCTTGGCCACAAGGGAGATTTCTTCAGTCTTCAGTTCAGGTGAGTGTCAAAGGGTCCAGAGTGTCATCTTCAATCGATTCCAGGATTAATCTAAAGTCTCCTGGGTCAGCTCCTACCTTTCTACAACTAAAGGGGGTTGGTTTGGTCACTAGGTCCCTCCTATGGGTGGGACCAGGAAGGGGGGTGGTTACACCCCCTTTCCTTTGTGCAGTTTTGCCCAAGAGCTGGGGCTGGAGTGCCCCATCAACCGGTTTGAACTGGGGTATGCATGGAGCACCTAGAGTGCTCCAGGCAGTGTCCGATTCTATTCAGCCCTCTCTGTCCCAATACACATCCTCCTGTCTGGGGTGTTGCACTCACCTCCACAAGCAGGAAACCTATTGTCCAAATCTCGGTGACTTGAAGGACTCCCAGCAGCAGGAGGTCAGACTTGTGTCTCTGGCAGCAGCATCCATTTTGTGATGCTGGGGCTCTGGTTAACTTTAACCGGGATATTCAGAAATAACATGTCTTCTCCCTCTAGAAGGGTGGAATGCTACCCCCGTCGCCAGAATTGGCGAGGGGGTAGTATTCCAAAGCGTATGACACCTTACTCAACATGTTTGGATAAAGCCAAACCAAAGTTAGCATTTAACCGCGAGATTCATAATGCACCTAAGAGTATATGGTATGGCAATATCATAGAACAGCTATAAGGACATAGTTCCGAAAGCTGCAGACAGGCTCAGCTCATGTTAGCGCACCATCTCACACATAACCAAGCACTCTGCCTTCAGGATTGTTAAGGCCTGCCATAGGAGTGACGTATAGGTTACTATGTGTCTATATGTAAGTAGGTATAGGAATACTACACCTAAGCAAGGGGTGATTATACAACCTTGCCCCAGCTGAGTGATCAGCCAGTTGTGTCTATTTGAGTGGCCAGCCAGGGGTGGCACAATACATGCTGCAGCTCCTGGTAGGCCTTGGTTACACCTATGCCCTGAGTACGTAGGGTACACTTTTACAGGAGCTGACAAGGTGACCAAATTCATGGCTGTGGGTCTGATTAGGAGGCCCACAGCCACATCTAAGTCGAAAACCAGTAAAGCAAAAGCAAAAAGTGGGGGTGACCATAGGAAGCAGACCCTACTCTCCTACACTAGTCGGTCAACATGTTTCAGCTACGCTCCCTTTAATGGTATGGCTTTCTTCAGGACCTTTGTGTGGTGCAAGGTGAGTGGTCTAAAAGTGTTTTAAAGACCAATTTATGTTCCACACACTCTTAGGTGTGGTATGTGGTAGAGGAGATTATCCTCTAACGGCGCATTCCAGTGGAAAAAATAACAAACAAACATAGAAACAGAAACACATTTAAAATACTGATATCGTACACAGTGGTAGGTGTTCAGGAATGGTATGTTCGTGCTCTTTGCGGGCAAATAGCGAGATGAATACGGAACGTGGCGTTGAGTGACATATTATGGCTAACAACTAGATATTTATGGAATACCGGGTGGTAATCAATATGCGTATGCTAAAGTGCTCAAAGAGTACATGAGTAAACAATGGAATCTTACTCAGTTAGTATTAGAGAAATGCCCCATGTGTTTCATGTAGAGGGCCCGACCTCACACACTGTGTGGCAAAAGGAAGAAGACGGAAGGATTTAAAAATCACCCGCCTGCTCGGCGTGGAACGTAAACCTGCAGCGGGTGGAAATGCAGTGATGTATAGAGCCCCCAGAGAGTTTCCCACTTACTTTGTCAAGGTCTAGGGCCCTGCTCAATACCTGCTGCAGCCATCATGGAGCTCCGCCGGCGTGTGTGTGTGGAGCCGGGTGGGTCCTTAAGTACACTGCTAGGCTTGCTAATTGGAAACCGCAGGAGGCTGGTTGATTGGCTGTACGTGCGTGTTTTGCAGCTCTGCCGTCGTTCCCATCTGTGAAGGGAGTAAATCTAGAAAAATGACAGAACCTTGCTCTTGTGTTTGGCGCTTCAGTTTAGACTAAAGAATATTAGTGAAAGAGGGTCTGTGACACCGTTCGTGTTTTAGTTGGGGCATGAGGACGGCACTGGAAAGCCAAAGATTTTGAACATTTAAACTTACCACATATAGGAAAAAGTGAATGAATAAAGAAATGCATGACTGAGTCTCAGGTATATCCAGTATGGATATATATAAGGCGTGCTCTAAAGTGATTAGGAGGTCTATGTAATGTCAACAGGGGTTATGTCTTTGTTAAACCGCCAGCTTATGTGAAATGGCAGGGGAAGGTGTCCGGCCAAGGACCGTGTAGTGTATGGGTACCAATGTTTCACGTAAGACTGTTGGTGAGGGTATGAGGCGGATGAACCGGATCCATTTTGTGAGTGTTGTTTGTGCACGGTATGACCATGTTTCAACACCGGGTCTTGCCCGTGTGGCACATACAAAGGTACATTTAGGGGGCACCAGGGGTATGTGGTAAAAGTGCGGTGCCAGTAGGGCACTGGGTTGTTATTCAGACTCTGTTGTTATTCAGACCCTGTTCAGGTTGTTGCAAGGTATTTTGCCGGTCAAGCCTGCCACATGTGTGGATAGACGGTATATCCAGCGTTGTTCCTTGTGCAGTAAGGTCTTTTCATTAGTGATCTTCTGACTTTCAATTTGTTCTATTACCGTCCAATAGAGGTCATTGGGAGTGTGACCTGCTTGGATGAAGTGGTCTGTCAATTTGCTTATGTTATTTTTGCACCGTATCTTGCTACAGTGTTCGACAATGCGGGTCTGATCTTACGTCTGGTCATGCCTACGTATCGTAGGCCGCAGGTATGTATGTATGTATGTATGTATATGTATGTATGTATAGGCATTTATATAGCGCACTACTTACCCGGAGGGTCCCAAGGCGCTTCGACCGCTGCGAAACCCTTCCTGGCTTCCCTGAGCGATGGTCCCTTAATGGGTATCTCCAGGGTGAGACCAACAAACAATCAAGTAGATGGCATTGATTGAATTTCAGTTAGTCTGGTTAAACTGCTGCCATGTTTTGCCTGTCTCTAGGTCCAGGGTTTTAGTCGCTTTGGTGAAATGGCAGTCGCTGCAGTCACCACCGGGGTAGTGGTCTTTGATGCTAGGCAGGCCCCATGTGTTTAGTTAATCAACAACACCAGTCCTAGTTCCTATGGCAATATTCATTTACTAGACTGTAAACATCCATGGTCGAAAATCGTTATCCAAGGGATCTCTTTAGTCTCAAGATAATCCTAAGATGTTTCAATCTATTGCCTCTTTAAAACAACAACCTCTCTGATCTATACAGACAGGACAGCACAAACAAAAAATGTGTGAAAAGCGAGATGGCACCTCACGGGCGCACCACCAATGGGACCCCTGGTTGGTACTCACCAGGATGGCCCTGTTCTCATCATCGGTGCCATCAAGCTAAAACCAAAAACGAAAAACGTGTCTCGAACCTCAAAAATAAAAAGACAGTGGATGGTGCAGTGGACACAACTTATATGTGACACAACTAACAACATGTAACATTTAACATATAAGTCACTGCGCAACTGGGACAATAAACTTTACTTTCATTCCCTTCTTTGTTGCAAAACAGTGAACAAACATATACTAAAAAAGGAGAGAGTAAATACTACCTATCGATTCACTCTCTACTTACAGCCGACATGTTTCATTGCCTTGGTTTCTATCAGGCAATTTCTTCAGGGCAATACACTTTAAATGCCACTGCAAGAGACACTGAAGCTTGGGTGCCTGCATGCAGTTTTGCCTCTCATACCAGTTATGAAGTTATGATAAAATCGGATTCCAGCTCCCTTAGGTGAGCATGGTCCTTACTCCCCGTTCGAGAAAGTTACGGTGTCAGAGTAGCGGTCGGCGTCCTCTCAACCCTCGAGAGGACGCCGACCGCTACTCTGACACCGTAACTTTCTCGAACGGGGAGTAAGGACCATGCTCACCTAAGGGAGCTGGAATCCGATTTTATCATAACTTCATAACTGGTATGAGAGGCAAAACTGCATGCAGGCACCCAAGCTTCAGTGTCTCTTGCAGTGGCATTTAAAGTGTATTGCCCTGAAGAAATTGCCTGATAGAAACCAAGGCAATGAAACATGTCGGCTGTAAGTAGAGAGTGAATCGATAGGTAGTATTTACTCTCTCCTTTTTTAGTATATGTGTGTTCACTGTTTTGCAACAAAGAAGGGAATGAAAGTAAAGTTTATTGTCCCAGTTGCGCAGTGACTTATATGTTAAATGTTACATGTTGTTAGTTGTGTCACATATAAGTTGTGTCCACTGCACCATCCACTGTCTTTTTATTTTTGAGGTTCGAGACACGTTTTTCGTTTTTGGTTTTAGCTTGATGGCACCGATGATGAGAACAGGGCCATCCTGGTGAGTACCAACCAGGGGTCCCATTGGTGGTGCGCCCGTGAGGTGCCATCTCGCTTTTCACACATTTTTTGTTTGTGCTGTCCTGTCTGTATAGATCAGAGAGGTTGTTGTTTTAAAGAGGCAATAGATTGAAACATCTTAGGATTATCTTGAGACTAAAGAGATCCCTTGGATAACGATTTTCGACCATGGATGTTTACAGTCTAGTAAATGAATATTGCCATAGGAACTAGGACTGGTGTTGTTGATTAGCTTTCAGAGTGGAGGGCGTCCTAGTTCTGTTTGTCTTTCCCTCTAGACTCCCATTTTTGTAGTCCCATGTGTTTAGTACCATGTTCAGCGCTGGGGTTCTGGGTTTAGGTGGCCTAGTTGAGACCAGCCGGTCTCATAGGCTACTTGATTTTTTTTCATGCCATGAGGGTACGCTCCCACTTCATGTTACCACTGTTGAGTATGTGCCAGTTCTTGTTGAGTATCTTGGCCACTTGATTGGAGGCCACATTGTAGGTGGTGACACTGGTCAGGCGTGTCATTGCACTGTCCCGGGTGCTCACCTCAAGGATTGCTTCCCTTCGTTGGTTTCGTGCCTGCTTTTTGGTGGTATTGATTATCCTGTCTGGGTATCCATGTTCTTGTAATTTGATAGCTAGTTCAGAGGACTGTTGTTTGTAGTCTTTGGTATGGCTGCAGTTGCGGCGAATCCGTAGAAATTGGCCGTATGGTAGGTTCTCTCTAAGGGGCCTGCGGTGGAAACTACCGAACTGTAGTAGGGAGTTCCGAGCTGTAGGCTTGTGAGATGTAGTAGTTTGTAGTGTGCCTTCATTGGCCTCAATCTTTAGGTCCAGGAACGCTATCTTGGTGTTGCTCGTGCTGCTGGTAAAGCGTAAGAAGGGATCCCTTTGGTTTAACCACATAAGGAAGCTGTTAGGGTATCACATTACCCTGTCCATATCATGAAAATATCATTGATGTAACAGCGCCAAAACTGGATGTTGGTGATGTGAGGGTTGGTAGCTGGCAAGATGTGTTGTTTCTCAAAATGGTATACGTAAAGGCCAGCTACCATGCACTTCCTGTCTCTTTACCTCATGTTTGCTGGTTCCTTTTCATCCTTGTATATTCCTGCGTCTCTCTCTGCATCAGCCTCTGATGATAAAAGTAAGTCCTGATCCCCAAAAAATAGTGCTAACTCCCACCATCTGCAACTGCTGCCACAAATTGATGTCTAATCGGCAATGGCGTCTGTATAATTTATATTTTGGAAGAGGTCATGGAGGTTCTTTGGAAGCATGAAACTGTGGTCCCCGTGCTGCAATGTTCACAATGTGCTAAGAGAATACAAATTTTGCTAAACAGATCGAATTTGCTATTTTCTTTTGATGTTATGAAACAGAACACATTCTTCCTGGGCTCATTCCTAATTTCTTCCTTTCCTTTCCTTTCCTTTCCTTTCCTTTCCTTTCCTTTCCTTTCCTTTCCTTTCCTTTCCTTTCCTTTCCTTTCCTTTCCTTTCCTTTCCTTTCCTTTCCTTTCCTTTCCTTTCCTTTCCTATCCCTTTCCTTTCCTTTCCTTTCCTTTCCTTTCCTATCCCTTTCCTTTCCTTTCCTTTCCTTTCCTATCCTATCCTATCCTATCCTATCCTATCCTATCCTATCCTATCCTATCCTATCCTATCCTATCCTATCCCTTTCCTTTCCTTTCCTTTCCTTTCCTTTCCTTTCCTTTCCTATCCTATCCTATCCTATCCTATCCCTTTCCTTTCCTTTCCTTTCCTATCCTATCCTTTCCTATCCCTTTCCTTTTCCTTTTCCTTTTCCCTTTCCTTTTCCGTCTTTCCTTTCTCCCTCCCTCTTTCTTTCTTCCTTTCTTCCTTTCGTTCTTTCATTTTTCGTTCTTTCTTTTTCTCCTTTTCTCCCTCATTTCTTTATCCCCACCTCAACACCCACCATTCTCGCCCACTCTTGTTTTCATGATCATTTGAGAGGCCAAGACACTGTGCACTTGTACTTAGGCCTTTTTTCACTTCATTGAACTTAAACTGACCAAGATAAATGTCTGGAGACCCAACAGTAAGGGTACAGCCACTGCAATCCAAATTAAACAGCTGGCGGGATTAACATTTTCATTGTTTTTTGGAAATGGTTTGATGAAAGTAATTTTGAACAAGATTCCGGAACTCATGCCTTCAGATACATAACGAAGACATCATGCCAGGAATTTTACTGACACAGATGGCTACAGACTGTTGATGTTTTGAAAAATCAAACGCAAGCATGCTTGTGTCAATGGGGCAGAAGACACTAAAAGTTCTTGGCAGGAGAAGGGCAGCCTTTCAGCACATATCTGCTAATTACAATTAATCCGAATAACCCAAAAGCAACAGTCAATTTTGTATGGTGTACAATAGAAGTGTACATTATACACATCTCACTGTCATTGAGCCCAATAAATGAATGTGATCAGCAAGGCATATATTTTAGCCAGCCATGGCCTGTTTTTTTTTTTTTTTAGTTTGAGTTTATTGAAATATAAAGAAGCAAAGACAGAGAGAATGAAGAAACAATCAAAAGTTACAACCGTAGGAAATATATCATATAAATGGAATTAAAATAAAATATAATTAATCAATAAGAAAAACACAGGGCAATGTCAGTCAATTAATGCATAGAGAAGAAACATCGTAAGCATAATAATTTAAGCAAATGACAGATAAATAGTTAGCGAAATCACGGTGGTTTTTTAACCTCATCCGCTCCAGTTTGGGAAGAAATTGTCGTGGAAAGCCATGGCCTGTTTTAATGGGCATAGAGGCCACACACCCTCACCTTTTTTCCGACAAAAAAATTGTCTGTTAGGCTGAGGAAAGATCCGCCCTACAGACACTCTTTATTTTCAGGTCAGACAGTCAGGATCTAGACATGCGCTAAAAATGCAGGCTCCTGGCTCCTTTCGACCTCATGGGCCTCATCCCATAGCAGCATTCATCCATCCATGATCATATGAATGCGATAGAAGACACAACTAGTGACAGCTACACCCTACAGTCCTTCCCTCATAGGTTTTTCATGGCTGTGATAGACTGGAAAAAAGACACTACACCATCCATGCTAATTCGAACTTTAGTGTGATGTCCTTCCTCCACCGATGACCCCCACGCTTTGGGTTACTGGAGGAAGCTTTCTATTGGCGAGCCAACGGGGGCTCTTTTGACAGAAAACTTAAAGTCTACCCATCTCTAAATAAGGTGGGTGGACCGAGAATTTGGAGGGCAGGGTACTTTTCGAAAGAGAACCTTGTTCACCAAACTCAAAATCAGGACCTATATTTTCTACTCTATGCATGGTATCACATTAACAAAGTTGTGACATTATACCAATAATCCCACCATTGAATTGAATGAATATTCCAATATCTGTGACACCTTTAACACCGCACTCAGTGGCATAGCTAGACCTTTTGACTCCTTTGGTGGTCGGGGCATTTGCCAGCCTGCAATGGCTGCAGGTGAGGGGGGTGGCGGGTGGCACCTGTCCCTGCTTTTGCCGCTGGTCATGGCTACAAGTAAGAACGGTGGAATCCGCCAGTCCCAAAACTTGTCCCCGCTGTGACGAACTGCCTCCCCCTTTGCTATGCCACTGACTGTGCCTTCACTTTAGACAATGCAGCCCATGCAGCTAAGAGCGGTGGGGACCAGGTGGGGGGGTTCGACATACGACGATGAAGGAAAATTAATTATTTATTTAATTTTCCCTAGTGGTCATCTGTCGAATCCACCCCCCAGCCCAGCCCCACCTCCCCACTGCTCTTACATGCATGGGCCATGGCTGAGACAAAGACCCAGGGCCGGATATACAGATCCCAATTTGCACCCCATAATGTACAAATTGCACACCCTCTGCAATATGCAAAATATGACGTATGTTTATCACAAACAGTTCATTCTCAGATAAATTCAAAACGAAATGTCAAGTCTGATTTGCATATAGCTGGTTCCAAACTGAGGTGACATGGTGTGCAAAATATTGAGGGATTGGGATGTGGCCAAAGTAATTACCAGTGGCTGAGATTAATTCTACCATTCCATCCATCACTTTTTTGTATACTTTAGAGTGTCGTCATGAGTGGGAGGGGTATACCCAGACGTGGGTCCCATACACACTCTGTCACTGGAACCAAGCTTCACCTGGCTAATGAGACCATACCTAGGGTTATGGTTTGCTTGTGTTCAGGTTCAGGGAGGACCTGGCTTGGCCTTTGGTGTTAGACTGTTAGGATTGGAGCAGGGTCAAGACTGATTTGCCTATAGCTGGGTCCAAACTGAGGTGACATGGTGTGCGAAATAACGATGGATTGGGATGAGGCCCGAGTAATTGCCAGTAGCTGAGATTTTTTCAAGCATTCCATCCATCATTTTTTTGTATCCTTATGGGGAAACATTTCCAGCAGTGACATTTGATACTGCAATTCCGCTTTACAGGGCATGAGGACCCAAGTTTGAACCAAGGTTATTCCCCATTCCTTTCCTATATATTAGCATTGAGTGATGAGAATAACACTTGCCAATAACAAGCATGGTACCTAGGAAAGAGAACTCGGAAATGAGGATTCAACAAGGTGGCATCAATGAGCCTTCTTGAATCTACTGATAGCTGTATAGAAGCTGTCGAGGCCTACCTCAATGGAATTAATGTAAGATGACAAGGTACAGGAGAACACATTTATCAAAGTTGCAATAAATGTGTTAATGTCAAACACTTTTCTCAGTAACCAACAGTATAATATTATCTCAGTAATTGATAAATATATTTACAGTATCAAAGGTAATTAGTATGAGAGAAAATATACAGTCTACACAATAAAGCTAAATGATTCTAACTCATGACAGTAGTAAAATTAGGGCCCTTGGAAAGGAACACCATATACTGTTCACAGTCATTAGATGACCATGGCCTTCAGCTCAAACTTGAAAGAAAAAGCACAGTCCCATAACAATGCGGTCATGTAACCATTGAAAACTGTTAAATATTAATTCCAGACAATAACATAATAACATTGGGGAGAGGATGTAGCCTTACGGTTAGAGGGTTAACCTCGAAGCTGGGGAACCGAGTTCGAGTCTTGGCAACGACGCTCAACATCCTGTGACTCTGGGCAAATCACTTAATCTCCCTGTGCCTAACAAAAAAATGTATGTGCCCTCATGTAACGAAACTGGTGCTATGTAAAGTGCTTTGATACCCAATATCTCGGGTCTAGTTTGCGTTATATAAAACTCTAAATAAAAACATATTCTAGATTGACTTTTTGACTGTAACTTGGAGGATTTGAAACTATGCTACCAAAAAGATTCAATGGTTTTGAGGCGGTAACATTATCAGGACCCTGGCACTACAGCAAGCAGGAGATGCACACATACTTACCTGCTAAAGAAGTTGCTTTCTCGAGCTCTGTTAGTGGATGTGCAGTGTAATTACCTTAAGGTTCCTTAAGGTAATTACCATTAAGGTAATTACATTGCCCAGCCCCTGGCACTGTCGGTCCACACACATATACTTCCTGGTCCTATCAGTGAGAAATGCACACACAATTCACATTTCTCACTGAGGAACCAATAACCGTGGGGTGAGCACCAACATACTTAATGCCGTTGTTTGCTCTACAATGAATTACTTAAAAAAAAAAAAATAATTATGGGGGCTGCCCTTTGTACCCTTCCTCCCTTTCCCACTTTCCCACTGCAGCGCTATTTATTGAGGTGGCGCAGTGCCAGCAGCGCAAAGTCCGTTAGCAAAAAAAAGGAAAAATCCGCCAGAATGTCTGCATACCCCAATAACTTTAAGTGCTGCATGGGATTTCACCTGCATTCAACTTTTAAAAAAAATCTGTTATAAGAGACTGTGTAACCAGCAAAAAACATGTGATATTGCTCCAAGAGACTCATCTGCTTATTGTATATCTAAAAAAAAACATAAGCCCACCTCTACTTGCTTTGTCAGGGGGGGTTGCTTCATGGGGGATTCTCCACCTCTTAAAAGGGAAACTCTTTTTTATTTAAGTTTTATTTGCCCGAGTAATCACAGATTCATGATACAAAAATCAATAAACCAATAGTTCAGGAGCAATAAATATTAATATACAATAGTAGTTCTTAAAAGATACATTAAAAAAGGGCTTGTCATCCTAAAATATAAAAATTCTAGGGTCAAAAGTTACAAAATCTCCCATTTTCCACATCTTAATTAATTAATTCTGATACTCCTTTAAGCTATAATGACCTTTACAAGAAGGATATCCACAGTTAGTTCTTCGTTATCACTGGTTAGCTAATATGAATCTATTACTCTCCATCTTCGCCTCTATCCTTGTGTCATTTAATCTTTGTGGGCAGCCCCTACCCTAAGGGAATAACGTTATTCTTTTTCTTTGGTTTGTCTCATTTTAACTACCCATTGTTGAAAATTCAGGGGGTCCGGCAATCTCCATTTTTGTAAAATCAGGGACTTGGCTACCAAGGAAGCAATAAAAACAAGCTGCTATTGTCTGACTGTTAGATTTAAATTGGGGATCCTGAATGGGGTAGTCAAAGGAGGGGGGACTAACTTTAGAGTAAATTCCCAACTAATCCACTGAATAATCCTGGTCCAATACTCTGTCAACTTTGGACAAGTAAAGCAGACATGAGACCAGTACCCTTTTGGATGGTTGAATCTAAAGCACGTGGATGATACAGATGAGAATTCTTTTTTTGGGGGGGGGGTTTGTCGGTGTAAAGTATAGCTGACATTTGTAAAAAAAAGGCCATACTTTTCAAATTCGCCCGGTGTATGAATTTTTCATATCATACATTATGATCCTTCCATGGTGCTGCATCCATCCCACATCCTGTGGTCTCTTGTATTTTTAAAAGAGCATTGGGAACAATATTTTCATACATTTGTTGCAGCAGTATGTGATAACAGTTCCCTATCCCCATCAATTCTTTTACATAAAATGCATGACAAATAACCTTGGGGATTGGGCCATCCGTAAGTTGTAATTTTCTTTCCAAATTGGAGATCTGTAAATATGAAAGCGCTAGGGCTGAAAATCCTTCTGATTGGCCCCCTTTAACTTGTTCCCAGGACTTCTGTTTCCCCTGAATCGCAAAATCCCCTATATGATAGATTCCTAGCCCTTCCCAATTAATTAACTTCTGCCGATCTATCGATAAACCTAAATCCCTATAGTGTCTTATCTTCATATCTGGATGGTTTGATGAAAACCTAAACTCTTTCTTTATTTGAGTAAACCTGTCTAGGATGATATGCAGAGTCTTATATATATGACGCTTGGGTAATCTAGGGATCTTGATGAAGGGTTTTAGCTGAATATTGTTTTCTAATAAAATTTTCTGAAAATAAAAATTCAACTCAAACTTATGCGGCGAACCCATGCGCCCACACCAGTCCATAAAAGCAGCTTGAAAATATTTTTCAATATGGGGAAGCCCTAACCCACCTTCTTCCGAGCTCAACTGTAATGTTTTTAGTTGGATATGTGTTTTTCCCTAGCCAAATGAACATACGTAACATTTGCTCTATTTCCAAAGAATAGCTTTGAGGAACTTTGATGAAAACTTTTGAAAAAACAAAAATAAATAACAGGGGTACAATCATTTTTATCAAGGCAATTCTCCCAATTATGGAAAGGGGTAGCCGTTGCCAATTACTTAAGATTGTTTTAGCTATGTTCAGGGCAGAAGCATAATTAAGTGACAAAAGTTTCGAAAAATCATGAGCAACCCATATGCCCTAATTACGAATTAGATTAATAGTTTTTCCGTCACAAGGGCAGGGGGTAATTGATTCAGTGCATTAGTGTTTCCAGGAAAAACAATCATAAGTGGGATAAACTAATGAGCGTGTCAAAACAAATCGATGCTGTGAGTTTTGAATGAAGTACAGATAAGAAATTGCACCCAAATTCTCAGGGGTATCATCTGTATAAAATTACTGTGCTTTTGTCTTTATTCGCACCCGCTCAGTCATTTTGTGCCTTGGCCAGAAAAAAGTATCTTAGTATAATTTCAGAAAAATGGCACAGAGCGATGGAGTATCATACAAATCATGCAGCCCCGGTGATGACAGGGTGGACTCTATATACCTCAGCCATGGGATTCTGAGAACATAATCCATTTTAAGGGTGTCCCTTAGCACTGATTCGTTCAATCCGACACTATCCCTTTTCCACATTGAATGCCATATTATTTAAATCGCTAATGAACGGTAAGCCCACAATAAAATTTGAGGAAGCGTGAGGGCAGATAGAAGTCGTTTACAAAAAGCATCCTCCACACGCTGGATTGGTACAATGTTCACCATTCCCCAGATAGCCAGCCCATATGTGGCAATGGATTACGCTTTAGCTAAATAGATTTTAAAATATTTTGAGATAGGTTTTGAACCTAGTTTTTTGGAGAATCTATTTTTCTTATTTGCTCCCTTTCAATGTGATTCCTAGGGTATTATTCCAGATCAGAACAAATTCACTTTGCTTTCTAATGAGTCCAACTTAACTTTGTCAGTTATGGTACCTGATTCTCATGTAATATTGGTAAAGAGGCTGTTTCCTCTTCACATGTTTCCAGAAGTGTTAGTAGATTCAGAAATAAACTGCCACAAGCTGTTTTTCATAGGATGGTTACCACTTACATCATTAGAGTTATGGTTTCAAGATTATTTGACATGTAGTCAATACAAACGCTGAGGAGAAATGATGGCATCAACTTGGTTAATGACTGCACTGTACATGCACATTTTCTGTAGACTGCAGTTGCCTGAGCTGTGGTCCTTCTTCGACATGCACCGGGCATATAAAGAAAAAACACAGCTTTGGCTGAGTGACAGGAGTAGCATCCAACAACCGAACTCCGACAAAAACTCACCTTGATATATCGCTCTGCTGATTGGCTGAGGGTTTATTGGGCATGTGTGGCATAAGCAACACTTTCAATTAGGTCAGATTCCGGCTGTCCCCTTTCCTGCATTGTTTCCATTTACAGGGCCTCAGCTGAATTTAAGGAGGACCTAAGGACCACCCGCAATGCAGACTAGAAAGGCATGGCGGAAAGGTCCCTAAGTTGCCATGCCTGTGTGCATGTGAGAATGTAAACATATAAGAATAGGCGTAAGTGAATTTATGTATATTGATGGGAAGGAAGAGTGATATAATCAGGGGAAGTGCAGGTAGTGTCAGGGGGTGAGTGGGCTCATAGTTACTAGCCTGCTGGTGTCTATACTTGACATATTGTGGGCATGCTCATGAAATTCTGTTTACCAATTGGCATAATACTTTTCAATCATCGTCACATTTTGGGAACTCTTTATTCTGCTTTTCTCATGTAAAATAGTGACTATACCTTGAGAAACTGTGGCTGTTCTTGACAGCACTCTAATTATCAAAAAACAAAACGTGAGGAGGGTCTAAGGGGAGTCTTTAAAGACCAG
This sequence comes from Lissotriton vulgaris, assembly GCF_964263255.1. NCBI lineage: Eukaryota > Metazoa > Chordata > Amphibia > Caudata > Salamandridae > Lissotriton > Lissotriton vulgaris. The sequence continues at coordinate 118,771 of NW_028252369.1, read as the reverse complement.
CTTGCATCCTATCCCCCAATCTAGCTATCAACAAACACAACAGGGATGCTAAGGGTCTAAGGAGAAAACTACAATGAACCAGTACACTCAAAAGTAGAAGATAAAGTAGTTTGTGTAAGGAGAGAGAAAAGAGATGTGTGAAGAGTATGGAATAATACCCATCAGCCCACCCATTGGCGGAGTCTCATCATCTGGGTTTTGTTGAAAACTGGTATCTGCTAGATACCTCTCTGATTGTATGTAGAGGAATACTAGCAACAGATCCACCAGTGATAGAGAGCCAACAGGGAGTATAGGCCGGTTGAAGGGGAGAAAAGTTGCAGTGCTCGAAAATGGTGTAAAGTAGTGAAAAAAGTGTGTGGTAATTAAGATTGCCTAGTGTGATGCCAAGAAAACGACTTTATTGAAGAGGGGTCATCATACTGGCAAGATTAAAAGCAGTCCATCCCTCGCCCTTCCTCAGACTCTGTCAGCGCCAGGATGCCTGCAATGGTGACAGCCGCGCTTTATAAATTCTTAAAATAAATAAAATTAAATAAATACTACTCTTGAGTGTACTGGTTCATTGTAGTCTAATTATGCCATGCATACTGGTAGCCCATTCTTGACATATTTTGAGCTTACCTGACAGCATTCCTGTTTTTCCAGGCATACTGGACACCCATCACTGTGCAATCATTCCCAGCAACACAATTGATGTACCTGGTATTACATCTGCTAATTCTTCCCATATCATGAGCTTTCTCAACAATATTCTGGCTGTGTCTGACCTATTCATGGTTTCATTATTTGGTAATTCTTAACAACATTCTGGCTATGTCTTCTAGGGTGGTGGTCCATCTTGATGTAATTGCCATTCCTGAAAACATTATAGCTTCCCCAGCTAAAGGTGTCACGCTGTATGTGATTGTGGCTATCCACAGAACAACAGTGGTCCTGGCACAGTGATGCCTGTGCCTAACTTACTCTGGCCAGTCATTTCATAAATCTGGCTCTGTTTAGCATAATGTAAATACTTGGTGAAAACGATAAGCTGATGTTTCAGGACTATGCATTTTTTTAAATAAAAAATGAAAATCTGGTATTCAAGACAAAAATACTATTTTTGATTAAAATTTGAAAATTCTTCTTCCAGCAAATTATGTATTAAACAAGAAAATGTATTTAATGATGAAATACCTGTAGTTTCATAAACTGGCAAGTTGAGGTTTTGTATAAAATGATTACATTTCTGAAATATTTTGCTAATATTTTACCAACATTTTGTGTTGAGTTAGGGAGGCTAATTGCTGATGTTGGCTCATTGGTACCAAAGGACACTTATTGCTACAGCTGTTATTGGATCCATTTTGTGCAGGCATTCCTCATCTGCAGTGACAGATGTAAATGAGTCTAAGAGACTTCATTTACTTAATCAATAATGGTGTCCTTTGTGATTTCAGCTCACGATGTCACTTATGAGTTATGAATAATTAATTTAAGTAATTAAGGTTACTTAGCATCATGACAATGGAGGCCCAAATCCTTAATCTGGATCGCTGGATGCTGTAGAGACCCTCCGTCGATATTGACTGTTGGCAAAATCCCAGCTGCGGCAAGTCTAGCTGAAACAGCCCCGGTAGGGCTGGAGGGCGTCGACCAAGAGGGTTTATGAACACGGAGACAAGTCAGGGAAACTTTTTTATTGACTGGCCACCAGAGAGATCACCTACAGCGTGGTCCCCGAGATTAGGAATTTTGAGGGGCATGTGCCTGTCAGGGACCCTGCCATTGCACGACGCTTCGTAGATTATTACCATCCAGTGTTGCGTGACACTGTTGCCCTCGAACACATTGTCACTGGCCAAAGGACCTGGATCAGCCGCACACAGTTGCATGGTTGAAGAAATCAGGGAAAGCGTTGTCGTATGTGTCCCTGGGGAAAACACTGGGCCCTGATTGGTTCCCAGTCGAATACTATTGGAAATTCCCAAAGTCTTTTGCTCCTCCATCTTCTAGTGCTTTATAATGAGGCAGTGCACGTGAAGGTGGGGTCTTCCCCTTGGAGCTGGATAGAGCCACAATCATAGAGCCCCCTAAGCCAGGCTAGCAGTTGGAAAGCATTGTTCCATATAGGCCTGTTTTCCTCTTTAATTCTGAAGTCAAGTTGTTTGCCAAGTCCTGGCCAACCGGCTGTGCTGCACTATGCCCTGCTTGATTCACCTGGACCAATTTGGTTTTAGGGCGGCCTGTGGCACCAGGCATTGTATCTGGAGTGTCCAGGTGGCGCTTACCCAAATGAGTTGCCTTCGGTGCCCTTTGGTCTTGCTCCTAGTGGACTAGAGAAGGCCTTTGACATGGTCAACTGGTCTTTTCTGGGTGCAGTGTTGAAACATGCGGGACTGGTGGTATCCTTTGTGCATCAGTCGGCCTTCTATGTAATCGCCCGACTGCACAAGTCCAGGTTCATAGGACCCTCTCTCCCTTCTTCCATATCCATAGGGGCACCAGCCAATGTTTTACCCCCTCTCTCCCCTTCTCTTCACTTTGGCCATCGAGCGCCTAGCAAGAGTCATATGATGTAATGTCCATAATGTCAACGCTTGGCTGGTGGCAGCAGCCTGGCCCTCGCGGAACCCTGCAAATCATTTTGCCGATAGCGCAGTTACTTGGCAGACTCTGTCGTTGCTCTAGCGCGATTAAAGCGCCAGCGGGTTTGAAAGTTTTAATCTTCATTTAAATTGATAAAAGCACTGTTTTACTAGCACCTACCGATTGTACTGCTTATCTTTCTGTAGCCCGCCCTGTTCCATCGCGGCTGGTGCCGTTTGCGTGGAGGGTGAGGCGAGCCGCCATCTTGGGTGGAGCTGGACCGGATCTAGCGGTCTAGTTCTCCTGGGAGGCAGGCCATAAAACATTTCCTGGTTCAGGGTCACTCGAGAACGTTTGGCTGGTGGCAGCAGCCTGGCCCTCGCGGAACCCTGCAAATCATTTTGCCGATAGCGCAGTTACTTGGCAGACACTGTCGTTGCTCTAGCGCGATTAAAGCGCCAGCGCGTTTGAACGTTTTAATCTTCATTTAAATTGATAAAAGCACTGTTTTACTAGCACCTACCGATTGTACTGCTTATTTTTCTGTAGCCCGCCCTGTTCCATCGCGGCTGGTGCCGTTTGCGTGGAGGGTGAGGCGAGCCGCCATCTTGGGTGGAGCTGGACCGGATTCAGCGGTCTAGTTCTCCCGGGAGGCAGGCCATATAAACAATGTGCATCCAGGAGCGCAGCGGATGAGCGCAGCGGGCGCGACGAATGCGCGCCGAAGTCGCGCATAAGTCGAGCCCGTCTGCGCCCGTCCGCGGTGGTCCGGGGCCTGGGGCCAGAACCCCTGGCCTAAACTACAAATACTCCTCCTCATCGTTGCTGTCACTTAGACCCCCTGACAGCGCTGCACTCGCCCCACCCGCTCATGCCTTAAAGCGTGCCGCCACTTATGGTATTCTGAAGCCTGAATTCACTCCTGGCAAAGCTCCCAAGCCTAAGTCCTTTTTACCTCCTTTGACCCCTCATGACTCTGAGACCACTCCCAAATGTCTATATTTAAATACCAGGTCCATGGTTAAACACCATTTGGATATCTTTCTCCTGCTCCAGGCCGAACAACCAGACTTTCTATTTCTCTCAGAGACCTGGCTTAATGTGGGATCCCTGCCTGATATTTTAGCTGCAGTTCCCTCGAACTACTACATTCTGCATGTCGACAGACCAGCCGGTAAAAGGGGCGGAGGGGTCGCTGCGATTATTCGCAACACCCATAAAGTCTCTTCCTCACCATCCCTTGACTTAATAGGATCAGACAACCTGATTTTTAAATCGGACACTAACACTGGATCACTACTTCTGATCCTCATATACCGCCCCCCTCAAAATAAGCCCACTTTCACGGCATCCCTAGCAGAACAACTTGCCCCCTTGATAATTTCCCACAATAAAATCGTGCTGCTGGGAGATTTCAACCTTTGGCTGGACTCTGCTGAGTCTAACTCTCAAGCAGCTACGCTGAAAGAGACCCTCCTAGACATGAACCTCACCCAAAATATTCACCTTTCAACTCATGATAAAGGGCACAGCCTTGATCAAATCTGGTCTCAAAACATCTCCCTGGCTATTAAGTCCATCACGCCCTGCATTTGGTCGGATCATTTTCTGATCAACTTCACCATGACCACTGAAAGAAGCAGAAAGCCCCTGTCCCAGCTAGGAGGAAAAACTAGAATCTGGAAGAATGTTGACATCCCCGCTTTTATTGGATCCTTAACTTCCTCCCTTCCCTCACTTGATCAGGGCATCGAAGAAATGGAAGAAGTCTTTTCTGGGTGGCTACTCCAGGCAGCTGATGCTCATGCTCCCTGTACCAACTTTCCCCGCTCTCGCCCCAACGACGCTCATAGGTGGTACACCTCTTTTGAAAACCCTGAAACTCGAAGTCCGTCAAATGGAGCGAAAGTGGCGAACAGCCTACTCAGAACAAGACAGGGCTAACTACTGTAAAGCTCGTAAGGACTACCAAAAGCTTATTCTGAAACATAAAACTGACTACTTTTCGGAAAAAATTCTCAAGGCTCATAATAAATCAAGAGAATTGTTCAATATTGTGGAAAATCTTAGCACCAGTGACAGAACCTCTCTTCCGATGGTCCCCACCCAGGAGCTCTGCAACTCACTAAACTCCTTCTTCTTCTATAAAATCTGTACCATTAAACAAAGTATCCCTACCACTCAGCCTCCTCTTCTTTTCACAGACACCTTTCATAATTCTGCTACCCTGGACTCCTATCCCCCTATTGAAAGTGCCAACGTATCCAAACTCCTTACAAAGGCCAAATCCGGCTCCCCTGATGACATCTGCCCCCCTCACATTCTGAAAGAAGTGGGTACCAGCATCCCCGGGGGCTTACTTTCCATGCTGAACGGATCGCTTACACAGGGTAAAGTCCCAAACAACTTTAAAAAAGCCCTCCTCATACCCCTTATAAAAAAGGCAGGAGCCAACCCGCTAGATCCGCTCAATTACAGACCCATATCTCTGCTGCCATACTGTGCCAAACTTCTGGAGTCTCACGTCTGTGACAGCATTTCCACATTTCTGGAAAAATCAGAGTATCTTGCACCTAATCAGGCTGGCTTCCGTCCTTGCCATTCTACTGAAGCGGTCATTCTTTCGGTGCAGAATACGTTGAGGCGGAACGCGGACGAAGGGATCCATCAGGCTCTGGTGCTACTGGAACTCTCTGCTGCGTTCGACACGGTCGACTACACCATCCTAGTCGACCGTGTCGAGCAGGCAGGCCTTAGGGGCCCTGCGCTGAGCTGGATCCGCTCATTCATCACTGGCCGAACTCAATCGGTCAGACTGGGCTCCTTCACAGCTCCTACTATATCCACCATCTGCGGAGTACCTCAAGGCTCCTCGTTATCTCCTCTGCTTTTTAATTTGTACCTACGCCCCCTTTTATACTCCCTCAGGAAAGCAAAGGTAACCATCTTCAACTATGCTGATGATTTGCAGCTCATCTTTCCTTTGAACACCAAGGACTCTGTGGTAGAATTTCAAAACACCATATCCCACATTCTGAGTTGGATGAGCTGCAATCATTTGAAACTTAACCCAGGCAAGACCGAACTGGTCTTGCCTGGACAGAGTATGCTTAGTTGGAATCCCAGCTTCTGGCCCTCCAGCATGGGCGCCCCCCCATCTAAGTCATCCTCGGTCAAGAGCCTAGGCATCTTTATCAGCGAGGATCTCTCCCTAAAAAAACAGGTTGGAGCAGTTGTGTCTTCCAGCTTTTTCCAGCTGAAGAAAATTAAAAACAATGCCTGTTTCTTCTCCTCAGCTGCCCTCACACAGATCATCATCTCCCTGGTTCTGTCCAGATTGGACTTTTCCAACAGTCTCTACTTTGGGCTCCAAACTGGAGAGCTTAAACGCCTCCAGCTGGTTCAGAACCAAGCAGCCAGACTTCTTTTGAACATCCCTAGGAGGCAATCAGTCAGACTTGGCCTGAAACAGCTACACTGGTTGCCGGTTGAGCAACGCGTGGCCTTCAAAGCCGGGTGCATCCTATTTAAGTCTTTACATGACATTGGCCCCCTATTCATTAGAGACTTATTTAAAAGATACAGCCCTTCCCGCAACCTCCGGTCCACCCATAAATCCCTCCTGACTGTTCCTCCATACAAGAGGAAGCGTCTCGGAGGCAGCTGCTTCGACCACCTTGCAGCTGCCTTCTGGAACTCTCTTCCCCTTCACCTAAAACTGAGCGACAATATCCTCAGCTTTAGACATTCCCTGAAAACCTGGCTCTTCTCTCAGGCACATCACTGAGCTGCTTCATCTCTACTAATTGACTGCCGCGCCTTGTTCCTTCCTATTCCTATTTCAGTAAATTAGAAGACCTCGGACCTGCAATGTTTAGAACCCCTTGAAACCTACGAGAAAGCCTCTGGTCTCTAGGTAAATAAGTTCAAATCTCTGTTGGTCCCAATAACGGATGACATGAGTGCCTATTCTAGGCATACCACAATCCCTCTGTGCCATCTCTCGTTTCAGTAGCTGGACATCGAGGTTTCTTGCCCTCTGAAGCTGAAGAGGAGTCTTAATTTGACTCCCCTACTTACTGAGATGGGAAGGGACCTGCAGAAGTGGAGGCGGCTACTGCTACATTTCCTGGGTAGGGTGGCCCTCTTCAAAATACTGATTTTACCCGAATTTTTATCTCTGTCTTTCAAAACGTTTCTCTCCCAATTTCCAGGCACAGGTTCAGGTCCTTACAGTCTTGAATCTGCACTTTTCTTTGTGCCAATGCCCCCCTGAGATTAACTGCCTGTAGTCCCCCTATGATGGTGGGTTGGGTATGGCTGACCTACAGTGCTATTACCGGGCCTCGCAGTTGGTTGTAGTAAATGATTGGTTTAGTGTTTTGGTGGGATCATCCTGCCTACTGCGCCAAGCTTAATTGGCTTGGCCCTGGCAGATTCATGGGATTGCTTTATGGGGGCCCGATCCCTCAAGCTTGTCTGGAGATCACCAGGACTGTATTATTGTGCTGGAGAGCGGCACCCGGTCTTGTGGGCTGGGACCGCAGACTGACAGGGATGACCCCCCTCTGGCAGGGGAAATGGTTGCACCACACTGCAGGGTTGGAGGGTTTCACGAAGTGGGACAGAATAGGCATTCCACACCTTAGGGGTCATTGGGTGGGTTCCCATATCCAGAGGTTTCAAGACCTACATGAGCAGTATCATCTCTCCTGCACCCAGTTTCACAAATATCTGCAAGTGCGTCATGCCCTCTTGGCAAATATTCCCTCTGATATGCAGGTCCTGGACTTCATCTCTATCGAGGCTATATTGTTGATGGGGAAGCTAGCTAGGGGCGCCATTTCTCAGATTTACCAGCCTTTAGTCATTAACGCACCAGATCAATTCCCCCAGTTTGAGACGAAAATGGGAGGTTTAGGTGGGGGAACTTGAAAATGCCAAGTCACGTGAAGGTAGGATGGCCACCCGGGGGATTATAATTTCTGCACAGCTCAGGCTGATCCAAATGTACTACCTACATACTACCTATATGATAGACCCTTGCGGCTTCAGTCGAGTTTGCAGGATTCCCCAGGCCACCTGCTTTCGATCGTTCTCACTAGAAGCAGATTTTGTTCATGTGGCCTTATCTTGCCCGAGCTCCTGCCAGAGTATTGAGAAGGAGCTCTCCTCAGTCCTGGATTGGTGGCCTGCCCTTACTCCCCGGATTGCCTTGATGGGGTCGTTGGAGAGCGTGGGTGGGCAGAGAACGGAGAGCATCTTTATTGGGGTTGCAATGTTGGTGGCCAAGCGTGAGATTGCACGCAAATGTAGACCACCCCTTGTGTTGGAACGGTGGAGGGGGGTAGACTAGTGTGCTCTGCAAGAACGCCCCATATATGCAGGGCGGGCTGCCTACAGACACACAAGAAGATATGGGGCAAATGGTGGAACTCTAATGGGCTCGTTGCGGGGGATGCCTAACCTTCAAATATGTCACTTTCTGTAGCATGACTTGGTGGGCAGTGCTCTTGTTTGTGTTTATCAATACACTTAATAAAACAATACCATTTGTTTAAATACAAAAAAGGTTGCTTTGCAAGCACACCTATAGTTTTGTGGCTTTTAATCTTGGCGCCGTAGCCTTAACTTCTCCACAGCTGGAGATGTTCCATTGACTATTCATAAAGGCATTCAGATTTCTAGGGTCACCGAGTGTTTGAGGCAATCGAAAACCCAAAAATCAAAATTAGTGCATGTTTTTAATTAGCAGACTTCACATTAAACACCTATTTATCTAGGCTCATATGAAAGCAAGTAGGTGTTAATTGATTTCTTTTGGTGCAGTTTTCAGTCATTAGGAAGTGCTTTCCCTGGCAGTCTAATTTATTCAATGCAGGCACAGTGCTGTAATGAGGATGGAAGAGTATGCTAAAAGTAGCAGCTGGCCACAGTGCCAAGATGCTTGTGAAAGTGGCACTGGAAGTCTGAAATAGAGATTGATGACATCCCCAATTATAAATACAGACTGATGCAACCTACAAGAGCCTCGTGAGAATATTCGGAGAGAATTACAGCCACACTTGGAAAAGAGACACCGAGGACAACCACTCAAAATACAAGACAATATATAATAGGCCTGAACTGAAAAAACAATCGAATCACTTACAATCAATTATTTTGGGCCCCCCAGATTCTCATAAAAATACAGAGCAAAGCACAGAACAATCAATTATCTCAAAATTAAAAGGAGACTCGTCATACATGGTTGAAGCATTGAAAGGATCATAATTTCTAGAAACAAGGATACTCCAGTCTTTCACAGCAAATATTTCAATTCTACTGAATGAAGAGAGTACTGCATTGTGATATTTCATTTTGTGGCAATCAGCTCTGTTTTCAAACAGTGGCAAATATTGTATTTTGTATACCTCACAAATGCAAAATATGGACCTTGAATTTTGCTACTGCAATACAGCCTTGACTGCCACAAAAAACAAAAACAAAAAAAAACAGAAATAAAACAAAATAGCCCAACCTTCTAATTTGGAATAGGTTGCTAAGCAGCAGCTGTGTGGATTATGTTGACCCACCACCTCTCTATGCACATTTGACCTTAAAAGTTATAAATTAATTTAGCAGCATGTTTAGAGATCCACTCTTCTAAAACGTAGTGTATTTTCAGTTTCAGTAGATCACTGCAATCTGCAATATCTGCCAGTTTAGAACGCTTTGCACAATGTTTGAAAGACTGCCATTCAGCCATCTCAATCGATATGTATTTGAACAGGTTGTATTCATTTTGCAGGAATCCATGTGAGTGAAATTCATTAGAGTGTGAAGTGCTTTTAGGCACTGTGCCAGCGCCTCTGTTACATGCCTCGAGGTGGAATAATTCATGGCTAGACAGTCCTGCCCTGTAGAGAGTTTCAGCCAGAATGCCTACGTTACATTGAGCCCTTGAGGTCAATTAGGGGTTGCCTGGAGTATCCGCTGCTGCCACAGGCTAGCCCTGTGATAGCCCTGTGACTGCTCTTGCTGCCCTGTGCACGGTTTTTACTGTAATTACCACTCCTGCTTGTACTTTAGCTAAGGGGCCAATGATGGGACAAAAGGTCATCTCTGTGACGTCAACGAGTGTCAAAAGATGCATGATGTCACGTCCGCTTCCACTAGCATTTAACAGAATCTACGTCAGAGCAGAGGCCTGGCGATTACCTGGATTCACAAAGCCTATATGCCTGTTGACCGGGCACAGAGGAGCTGGAAGGGACTTTCTCCTACGCATTTGGCAGATGTCACTAACCTTTTCCAGCTGCGCCTTTTTTGTGCTGAATTTGAGAAGATTTTGGCGTAAAATAAGAACCCATGAAATTAGAAAAATAGCAATTTTTTCAGGAATTCCTTCCCAGGCAACATTCAACAGATCCCTATACTCAGCTCGGTCAAAAGGTCCTAAAACGCTTCTTTTGGATAACAGTAAAACCCCAGACAGGAGACTGCCGGGTAGTGTAGTTTAACAAACGTCATGATTATGTGGGGTGTTGCAGAGGTGTGGCGCAGCGGCCAGGGTGACTGACTCCGGAATCAGGGGATCACGGTTCGATCCCCGGCACCCGTGGCAGATTAACCCAGCACCATGTGACTCTGGGCATTAGCTTGCTTAATCTTCCCAACGGCCCCCAGCGCCTAGAGACCCTAACGGGTGATGGTTCGGGCTTTACAAATGTTTATTATTATTAATATCTCATTAGCCGTCTTTGGAGGCAGAGGCTTTGCCACTGAAAGATCTCCAGCACCTTGGGTAATCGGGCTTTGCCCTGCACAGAGTAAAAGATAGTCAACAATAACCCTAAAATGTTACAGTGCATTTGTAAATAAAGAACAGCCAGGCAGGCCTCTGTGGCTCTCTCAACCACTGCTTTTAGGCTTGATGACGCATGATAATAAAATCTCCAACTCGTTTCTAAGAAGCAGCTGTCCCTATGACTCAACTTCTTCGCACCTAGTTTACAACATCTTGACAGCTGAGTCAGCCTTGCCAGGAATCAGACTCACGTGACGTTCGTCACATCGTTGTATATCTCAGCAGTGAGGGTTTAATTGACTGGGATCCTTCAGCAATGACATCAAAGTTACCACATTAGCAGGAGATGGGAGGTGGGAAACTCTACCTTTCCAGTAAATTGTCACTTTTTAATCAGGAATGAATACAGTGGCGGCTCCTCTGCTAAGGCGGAGGAGCGTCGCCCCACAGTAAAGATAAAATGATAATAACACCATGTTATTATCGTTTTATTTTTTACTACTGGCCCTGAAGGTGCGGGGTGGTGCTGCCCACACAGCAGGGGGAGGAGTGGTGACACTTCAAGTGCGCATGACTTTTTGATTGGACGTCTTGGGTCAGTCAAAAAGACTTGCAAACTTAGCATGTTCTCCACCAGGTTGTGTTGCACAGCCAGGTGGAGGACATGCACAAGTGTCCATTGCCTGTCTGAGCGACCGATCACAGTGCTACTGTCATGCCGGTGACAGCAGCGTCGTGATTGGCTTAGGGGAGTCTACTTCCTGTTTCCTGCATTGACCGAAGCGGATGGAGGAGGAGCGGGTGCTGGCAGATAAGTGCGATTTTCTTTTTTCTGAACTCACTGCCTCATAACCCGCCCCACCCATCTGCCCTGTAGCAGCCGTTACTAGGAATAGTTCTTAACTTATCTTAAGGGAAGCCTTAAAACATAATGAGAAAGCCTGCCACCTCTTTCCATAGCCAACACAATGGAGGAGCACGTTTTTTCCTGCAAAAAAATGTATTAATGGGCACCTCTGCTAATCTTTCTGATGCTTGCATTGAGCAGCAGAGGACCCCAACCCTATGTTCTGCTCACTGGAGTCTTCTATGATCAGACTGAGACAGAAAATATACCCAGGGGCAGCAAATAAAATTGGCCCCATTAGTGAATTAGAAAGTTACAAAATCGCCTATGTTTACAAATTGGGGCAGTTTGAGCTTGTAAAGACACACTCTATAAGTGTTTTGCAAAGTATGTGAAACTGCATTGATTTGAGCTTGCTGCAAACAATGTTTGTTTAAATATCAGGGAAATCAACAGTAAAAAACAGGCCAGCAGACCAGAAAGCAGGCCCACAAAAACAAGCAAAAAAATGGCTCACACACTGACCTGCGACACCAAGCATGTTAGGCACTGCCTGACTGCCCGATGGGCCAGTCCGACCATGGAGTCTTAACTTACTTGTATGAGTGTAAAGTTATTAACTGCTGTGTCAGTACATTCTAATCTACCTGAGATTACTAGGTGCGAAATAAGAGTGCAATATTTTAACAAAAGGAGCAAGTGCAGTTTCGACAATTTTGGTGCCAAAAAGCAAGGGATGTATGACATTACAATGCATGCTTTTACCACGCATGCCTTTACAACGCGGTTTTTACAACGAAAACCTTTACAACGCATAGCGCTTTGGGGTGCTGGATAGTGAATAGTTTAATTTACTATTCCAACTCCAGTCCCCGTGGACACTAGGGAAGGTGTTGGATAGTAAATTAAACTTATTCCCTATCCTAGAGCGCCCCCCAGCGCAATGCGTTGTAACGGTTTGCGTTGTAAAAGTTGCGTCGTAAAGCCACTGCGTGGTAAAAGTTGCGTTGTAACGGATGTTTCCCAAAAGCAAGTGTATCTCTTGAAAAGGCCTATACTCACCAAGTCATGCATGAAGCATCCCCTACCAAACTCCAATGCAACCTGTCACCTCTGGTTGGAAGGTATTCGCCATTCCAAGTCATGGGCCTTTTTTGAAAATAAAGCCTGCAGTGTTCATGAGTCAAAAACGCTAAAGGTGCTGTGCTAGCAACACACAAAGGCTTCATGTTGACACCACCAGTTGTTGACTAAAGACAGTACTAGTCTGGGAATCTGCATTTGGGTAGAGAATCTTCATTTCTGCAATAATTGGGTGCTTCTCCTAAACCCTAGTTTTGAGGTTATCTGAGGCGGATGGAGGCATTTCATGGTATCTTGTGATGCCAAATCAAAAGAAGGAAACTACGGGGTGACTGCTTCTTGTAAATTGTCACTTTTATGTAATTCTGGGCCAAAAATATTTGTGAAAACTCAAGTGCAAAATGATTCCAGAGAAGAACTTTGAATAGTAATGAAGCGCAATTTATTGAAGGCCCAAAAGTAACATCACAACTTCAACAGACATCAACTGAACTAGTGATTACTTAAATGACTTTCTTCAGCACTAAACTATAACTGGAGTAGTACATCACATCTGTCAAGGACTCTAGCATCTGTTTTTGTTCTCTGCAGCTACTGTGCCACTCAGACTCAGGGCACATTTTTTTTCAGAAGCACCGTCTCCTTCTTTATCCACAGAGCTAATCTGAAAACAATTAGGGCTAGATTTAGAGTTTAAGGGATGGCTTACTTTGCCACACATGTGACAGATACCCTCTGCCTTAGTACAAGTGCATTTTATCTAGGGCTCCTGGTTTTATGGTATTTTATTTTTTTACCTTTCAGGTTGTATTTGTGCATATTTATTTTTTTCTCTTTTTACCTGTATTTATCCACATTTATTTTGGGTTTTGTGAAAAAATGAACATGAAACTAGGATGTTTCAACGATTATTAAAACAATAAAAGTACACTCATGCTTGAATGCCTGAAACATATCTACAAATGGCAAGAGGTTCAACAAGGACAACAGGTAAGAAGAAAAAATAAAAGTAGTACCTCAATCACTGCATGATAAGTGGAAGGACAACACTCAAGCTGAAGCAATCAGTACTTGGTCTATGGTCCCACCCACAGAGACACCAGCAAGAGAGCTAGCTGGTTCCCCCCAGAACTCCTAGCCTCCAAGCAAACCTGCCGGAAACTAGAGAAGAAACGGCACAATGTAAAGACACCAGACAGCCTCGCATCCCACAAAGACGCCATTCGCAAACACTATCACCTCATCAGGTGTGCCAAGAGGACCTCCTTCAAAAACCAGCTCGACAACAACGCACACAACAGCAAGGGGCTCTTCAACATCGTAAAGGAACTCTCCAACCCCAGCTCCAATACCAAACGACATCCCGCCGTCGCAAGCCCTATGCGACTTCCTCGCCACCTTCCTCCTCTGCAAGATCGCTGACATCCACAACAGCTTCAACGCCCAGACAGCCCCAACAGACATTGACACTCCAGACACCCCGCACACCATTGACCACGACCCCCTGCTAGCCTGGGCCAACATGAACATAGATGACACCATCAAGACCATGAGCACAATCCACTCCGGCTCCCCATCAGACCAACTCCCGCACCACATCTTCAACAAAGCCAGCAGCTCCATCGCACCCCACCTGCGCAACGTCATCAATCTCTCCTTCGAGACGGCGACCTTCCCAGAGCACCGGAAACACGCCGAGATCAACGCCCTACTTAAAAATCCAAGGCAGACCCGAAAGACCTCAAGAACTTCCGGCCCATCTCCCTGCTTCCGTTCCCAGCCAAGGTCATCGAGAAGATCGTCAACAGACAGTAAAAAGATCCAAATATGCATAAGTTGATTTTCCAAGAAAAGGGTTTATTGATCATACAGAGTTGAAGCACAGCACATCTAAACAGGTACCAATAGAGATCTAATGAATCGGTTGGTCTGGAATCTGGAACCCAGGATGTAAAATGCAGGCACGCATCATACATTCCAGGCAGCAGATTCAGACAGGGAAAACAAGGCAGAATGAATGTAAAACAAAATGCAACACATCTTACCCCAAAAAAAAACAACATTAATCCAGATACCTGCTGGGAACACACTTTTGCCTATTGGAAACTTTAACCCTGGAGGCAACAGAGGAATCTAGATGAACAGAACTGGGAGAAGGTAAAACGGGAAAAGCATCATGTGTACTTTGGCAAAGGTCCTGAGTAGAAGAAGGAGAATACTGTACATTTTCAGGATTGCAATATCTAGCAACCCTGCGGACATTCCATACTCTACCATCCTGTGTGACAACACTATTTTTGAAGACTTTAACAATTTTGATGGGAGGGTAAAATTTGGAAAGGCCCTTTACCAGAAAACCAGGTTTTCTAATCCGTACCCAATCCCCCACAAGAAAGTCATTATCTTTGGTTTTCATTTTGGAATCAAACAGGGTTTTCATCTGTAGTTGTTTGTTCTCAACCCGTTTGGCCACAGCAGCAAGATCACAAACAGAATTATTTACATCAAGTTTTACATCAAGTTTTTTAATCCACCAGGGACATATATCAGAGGGAGGTTCCCTACCCTTAAGGAGTCTAAAGGGACTAACACCTGTGACAGAGTGAGGGGTTATGCGATATGTCCACAATCTTTTCCTCACAACATCCACCCAACCATCGTCAGAAGTCTGTATAAGATTCAAACATTCCTTAAGAACGCGGTTAAAGCGTTCAACTTGGCCATTTTCCCTAGGCTCGTAGAGAGAGGTGGTGTAATGCTTGATTCCACATGCACCGAGGAATTTCTCAAACTCATCAGACACAAGCTGAACACCATTATCCGTGACGCAGGTTTCAGGAAATCCCTCCCTAGCAAAGACTTCCTTAAGGAAGAGAATAACAGATTGGGAAGAGGCGGAGCTGACGAACTTTACCTCGGGCCACTTGGAGTGGTAGTCTACCAGAACTAAGGCATACCGAGCATTATAAGGTAACTGCTTGAATGGACCAGATATATCAAAACCCACTTTCTGCCAGGGAAAAGTGGGCCAAGCCACAGGCTTGAGGGGAGCAGAGGTCACATGAAGCATTTTGTCACTGTTGACACAATGCGAACAATTTCTTACCAGCCTATCCACCATTTTGTCCACACCCGGCCACCAAAAGCTCTCTCTAATAAGACGTTTCATTGACGACATGCCAATGTGACTCTGGTGAGCGAGAAGAAGAATCTTCTCTTGTAAGGATTGGGGTGGAATTAATTTACCAGCCTTGAAAAGTAAACCAGAAAACTCTTCAATTTCCGATGAAACCTGGGAAAAGGGAGCTATATCCGGAGAAACACCCCTAAGGAGTGGCCAACCATTCCTGACAAAATCAAACAGCTGTTGGCAAATCACATCCTTGCCAAGTTCAAGGAACCATTCCTCCTCCGACAATGAAATGAACTCCTTGGACACACAATCTCCAACAGAAGCGACAACATCAATGTCATTAACCAAGTTTGAAGAGTCCTCACAAGGAAACCTTGAAAGAAAATCAGCAGTCACGTTACATTTACCAGGCACATATACAATATCAAAATCATACTCTTGAAGGCGTGAAGTCAAACGAGCTATACGCGCAGTGGAGTTCCATCCACCACCAGGGGATAAGATACCAACTAAGGGTTTATGGTCGGTGCGTAAAACAAAACGATTTCCCCAAACATAATTCCTGAAGTGCTCCACCGCCCAAATACAAGCCAGAAGTTCCTTTTCAATTACGGAGTACCTTCTCTCCGTGGGAGACAAAGTCCTTGAGGAGAAGGCAACGCACCATTCGTCCTTCCCTGATGACTGACTTAACACACTACCAATACCATAAAGGCTGGCATCAACAGTAATGATGCACTTCTTGTTGACACAAAAGGACTTTAAAGTAGGAGCATTTACTATCTCCTCTTTGATCTGTTTAAAAGCTTGTTCCTGCTTCTCCGACCAAACGAATTTGGCTGAACTTCTTGTAAGTTCTCTGAGAGGCTCCATTTTATTTGCAAAATTTTTAATAAATTTGCTATAATATTCGCAGAGACCTGCAAAAGATAGTAACTTTTCCTTGTTGTCTGGAGAAGGAGCCTTGACAATGGCATCCACGAGACTTTTTTTAGGTACAACTCCATCCCCTGAAAGTGAATGGCCCAAATAATCTACTGTCTTACAAAAAAACTTGCACTTACTAGCTTTGATGGTCAAGCCAAACTCCTCCAACCTGGAACAAACCTCCCTAAGGTGACCATCATGTTCAGAGATGTTTTTTGAAAAGATGAGGATGTCATCTTGAAAGCATTTGACGTAGACACTCAAATCCCTGAATATGTGATACATTGCTCTCTGGAAAACAGAAGCGGCTGACGCTAGGCCAAAAGGCATTCTTTTAAATTGAAACAAACCATGGGGAGTGATGAAAGCGGTGAAGTGTTTTGAGTCTTCTGTGAGCTCAATCTGGTGGTATGCAGACCTAAGGTCTAATGTGGAGAACACACAGGCACCATCAAGCATACACAGCATTTCATTTATGTTAGGTAACGGGTGACAATCTGTAACCAAACATTTATTTAGCGCCCTCAGGTCTACACATAGCCTAATTGTTTTGTCAGGTTTAATCGCCAAAACAATAGGCGAAACCCATTCAGAGGATTCAACCTCCTCTATGACACCATCTTTGACCATGTTATCAAGCATGACTCTGAGCTCCTCTCTGATACTGATGGGAACCCCTCTCAATTTCTGTTTTAGGGGCACCGTATTAGGTTTGACCTTAATTCTGTGCGTAAAACCACTCAATCTCCCTAGTTTCTCAGAAAATACGTTAGGAAAGGAGATGGATAACTCTTTTGACATGGACGCTAGGTCATAGTCGCCATCAGTTATAGCCAGGACACAGACTGGATCTTTCAACCTAGGATTTAACGAGATCCCCAACTTAGCTTGATCCCGCCAACCTAGAACATTCACACCTTTAGACGCAACATACATCTTAATAATGGCTGAATTGTTTTTTACAATAATAGGAACTTCTTTAAAACCTATAAACTTGATCTTGGAAGTATCAAAATTGTATGCATCAATATCAGGTTCACATAAGGAATTCACATCAATTAGATTACCAAATGACTCTGTACAGTAATCACGAGTGATTATAGTCCACGGTGAACAGGAATCCACCATGAGCTCCAGAGTTTTTCCTAATATATTCACTGAACTCTTTGGAGAAGGCAGAGTATCTGCTAGTGTCATGTCGAACGAAGACTGTATAGAAATTACAATGCCAGACTCTCTAACCAGCTGATCATTACCCTCTCTCTCCGCAACATAAGATACATTACTATTTGTTCGTTTGTAAGTACTATAAGAAGGTTTCTTGTAATCATTAACTGGTTTAGTTGAAGTTTTGCAATATTTAGAAAAATGACCAGTGCGATTACACTTATTACATTGTCTATTCAGAGCAGGACATTGTGGAAAGGAAGCTATATGATCCGGGCTTCCACATCTAAAGCAATAAAATTGTTTGCTTTTGCCCTCGTATTTGTTAGAATTTTGGGTTTTAACATTCACAGTGCTAACATCACCAGTGGAAGTAGAGGGAGTAGGTTGAACAGAGACCTTGTCTAAGGATTTGATCCATTTGTCAGACTGTTCTAATGCTTTGGCTGTACTTATGGCAGTCTCCAAACTGGGATCTCCTAAGATCCATAACTGCTCTTGTACTTTTTTGCTTTTAACATGCACCACAATTTGATCTCTAATCATTTCGTCGGTCATCAAACCAAAATTGCAATGAAGAGAAAGTGCACGCAAAGCAGTTAAAAAGTCATCGAAACACTCACTCTCATCTTGTACCCTTGTATAAAATTTAAACCTGTTCAAGGCTACACTGGTTACTGGTTTAAACCTTCCCTCTATTCTGTGTACAGCTTCATCATAGACATTTGAATCACCACCAGATCTCACTGGAGGTAAAGTCCTAAAGACAAGTTGTCCTTCTGAGCCAAGACAATGTAAGAAAATGTTTTTTTTCCTTTCTGCCGACATCCTTTCACCATCCATAGCCTTAAGGTAAGTAAAAAATTCTTCCTTCCACCTAGTCCAAGGGATGGGCGGGTCTCCTTTGGTTTGTAAGAACTTTGAAGGTGGGTCGAATTGCATACTGGCTGTAGCAAGATGCTCTCTCTCTTTTTTTTTAAAAAAAAAAATTGAACAGTTTCTCACAAGTAGCAATGTACATCAAAAATAACAGGTAGTATATTTCAAGTCTTTTGTTTTTTTAAAAAGAACGTAATTCTGGTAAAAGTATATGAAGGATAATGAAATTATGTCTAATTCAGTCTTTCCGCGTATAAATATACTTTGTTTTACCTTCCGGCGTGCAAAACTTGCCTGACATCGGCTTTTCAGCGTCTCCGGTGATCGTGTATCACGTTGTCATGGATACACAAAATGGCGCTTGAGCGCGTAACGTGATGACAACAGGAGCGAGCTAGTGGCGTGATGACGCAGCGCGTGAGCGAGACGCAACGTGTAAGAACACGTCAAGGAAAGTCTCGAGCGCTCAGCAAGATTCCCTCGCGCACAGCAGGAAAAGGAGTAAAAGAGTTTAAAATTGAATTATTGGGGTTTTATACATCACCCAAACGTCGGAGAAGAATCGCTGAAACCGTCAGGATAAGCACAAGACACGAAGGTAGATGCGGTAAGGTGCGGTAAACTTCTTGTCGTTTTCTTTACCGTTGGAAAAGCGGAAAACTTTGAAAATGTGTAGAACAGCGCCGATGGGTCGTATTTCTTCGTAGATACGACGTAGGAGAATAGTTCACATTAGTTTTAAGGATATTTTCCAGGTTGATCCTTTTTTCTTATTTTTAAAACTGGTACAAAAATAGAAATTTTCTGCTCCTGTGCTTCTGGGATGGTGGCAGAAATAGCGGTTTCCCTCGTCGCCAATAAAAAGATCCAAATATGCATAAGTTGATTTTCCAAGAAAAGGGTTTATTGATCATACAGAGTTGAAGCACAGCACATCTAAACAGGTACCAATAGAGATCTAATGAATCGGTTGGTCTGGAATCTGGAACCCAGGATGTAAAATGCAGGCACGCATCATACATTCCAGGCAGCAGATTCAGACAGGGAAAACAAGGCAGAATGAATGTAAAACAAAATGCAACAGACAGCTAACCCGATACCTCAAAGAAAACAGCCTCCTGGACCCATCCCAGTCAGGGTTCCACATCAACCACAGCACCGAGACTGCCCTCATCACCGCCACCGACGACATCAGGACCCTGCTGGACAATGGAGACCGCGGCCCTCATCCTCCTGGACCTCTCCGCCGCCTTCGACAACGTCTGCCACCGCACACTAAGGACACGCCTCCACGAAGCATGGATCCGAGTCAAGGCCCTGGAATGGACCACCTCTTTCCTGTCTGGCAGAACCCAGAGCGTCCGCCTCCCCCCATTCCAATCTGAAGCCTCCAAGATCATCTGCGGCATACCCCAGGGATCATCCCTCAGCCTGACACTGTTCAACATCTATAAGGCCCGCTCTCACAAGTTGCCCGACAGCACGACCTCAACATTATCTCCTACGCCAACGGCACTTAACTGATCCTCTCCCTCACTAAGGACCCCCTCACCGCCAAATCCAACCTCCACGAAGGAAAGAAGGCCGTCGCCGCCTGAATGAAGATCAGCTGACTGAAGCTGAACACAGATAAGAGGGAGGTCCTCATCCTCGGCTCCAATCCTTCAACCTGGGACGACTCCTGGTGGCCTACAGAACTGGGAGCAGCCCCGACACCCACCGACCATGCAGGCACCCTGGGAGTCATCCTCGACTCAACACTCTCCATGACCAAGCAAGCCAACGCAGTCTCCTCCTCCGCATGCTCCACAAGATCTACAGGTGGATCCAGACAGATAGAAGAAGAACAGTCACCCAGGCCCTCATCAGTAGCAGACTCGTCTATGGAAACGCCCTCTACGCGGGAGCCCAGGCCAAGCTCATCAAACTACTGCAACGTATTCAAAACGCCTCTACCCTGATCCTCGACGTACCACGCCACAGCCACATCACCCCACCTGAGAAACCTGCTCTGGCTCCCCATTAACAAGAGGATTTCCTTCAAGTTCCTCATTGACGCACACAAGGTGTGGTAAAATCGATTACCTATACTTAATTTGCTATCAATAATCAATAAGAATAACTCAGAAAAATAAGAGGCAAAATCCGGGATATTGAGGTTAACTCAAAAGGGTTTTATTCCTGTAAAAGGAATTGGGTTATTGGCTCGAGCCAAGGTGGCATAACCATTCCATCACCACACAGGTTCAGGAAGGGGCAGACAGACAACATATTGTTTACAGAAGTACATATATATAGTCAATGCATTACAATGTATGAGCATGTAGTAGGCGTAACAGCTGGAAAAGAAGAGATAAAACATGGAAACGTCATATAATAGGCGTTACAATAGGCGTGCATGAAGGCGTGTACTAGAAACGTCATTAATCATGAGGTCACAAAATGGGTGGATACATAAGAGAATCTTGCAATGTCAGCAGAAATTCATGGCAGAGATGCGTGCGCAGCAGATTGACGTGAATCTGACGTGTAACTGGAGGGTGAAGGGGACTTGACACTTAGCACTACAAGTGTAGACATAAGTCTGAGATGTCAGATCAACCTGATCCCAATATCGTATCTAATATCGTATGTTTTAAGAACTGTAGTGTCTGGAAGGAAGGTCTCTCGGGCAGAGACTACTCTATACTGTCTGCGTGTATATGCGACTACGTGTCGGCATGCGGGGTGAGGGGGCATGGGCCTACCATGGCAACGGAGTCTATGAATTACTTGCACGGAGACAGAGGAACCGGGCCCTCTGCTCCTGCAGCTGGAAGGATGTTTACTTGAGCTACGAGACAGGAATGTATTTTCGAGGAGTGGAGCAGATAATTCGAAGGTTGAATACAGTCTTGGCAGGCAGAGGTTAGGCTATGCGCCGGAGCCGCGCAAGGAGTAAGGTGGGGGCCACTGGCACAGAGGTAGCTTGGGCTGAGGCCCTCGGAGTCAGAAAGCAGGAGAGAACTCGAAGAAAAAGCTCAATGGCATAATCTGGGCCTACTTCGCCAGAGCTGAAAAACGTGTAAAGTGTACCACAAAAAGACGGTGGCACGGCATATATAGGAACTGAATATTCAATCCGTTCATGGCGGATCTGAAAGAGGACATGTTAAAGATGGACGCAAATGTATTTGCGTCTTCGTAGCAGACACAGGAGGGAAATAACATGCACTGCAAGCTAGTACATGGAGACGGTGGGGTACTCGCTGGGGAACACTACTCGATCAAAAATTATATTTCCTCATTCCCTCCTTGTTCCCCACGGACCCTTCATGATACATCGATTCTCATTAATTGATCGACTTGTTCACTTAACATCAATTGCTCTTCTTGCTTTTCGCGTTTTGAATGGGAACTTGGACGTGGAACACATGAAGTGGCACACAGGCCGCAAATTGCCGGTCCACATTGGAGACACAGGCAACAACTGAATACTACGAGAAAACCAATACCTAGGAGGGATAGGATCTTCCACCCCCAGGCTGACAACGTTGTCCAGAACCAACCGGACCAAGTCCAGGTGCCTGGAGTCTGATGTATCAAACTTGCAATTTTATGGAGACGAGTAATAGCTTTGTACACGGTTGGCGCATTATTTGGGATGAAAACACAGCAGCTTGACCCGATGACCTTACAAGCTCCACCCCTATCTGCCAAGATGACGTCAATAACAAGACGATTTTGAAGAACAACAACCCGCATAGCGGACTGCTCCTCCGTTAAGTTACCTAGAGCTGAAGTGGTCTCAAGTACCACTGCTTCGAGGGTTCTGGTTAATCTACGGATTAGCTTACTATTGGAAACAGTACCTAAGTAGGGGAAAAAACCTTTATTGAAATCTGTGTATTGTTCCCATGTAGTCTCAGTATAATCGACAAGTGGGAGATCTCGTTGATATCGATGCTTAATCAGGTTAGTGTTTCTATGATAGTCAGGAGGGGCTAGGAAAACAGGTGGCAGAAGGAATGCAATGTAACAGGTACCATCCCAATCTAGAGGCAAACGGACATATGCAGTATGGCCACAAACAAAATAGGAATGACGTAAAGCCCTAAACGTGGATCTACCATGATCACTGAAATCGACTACGGTAGTACATTTACTATGACCTAAGTGTATGGAACCATTCTTGCGAACACATAGTTCACCAGTAACTGGCAAAACTGCCATAGCGGGTAGAACAGGAGCAGCTTCGGATTCGACAGATAAGATCATGAATGTAACTGTGTAATTATCTAATCCATATACTTCATTTTCTAGATCGGTTCCAGTACCAACGGGGAGTCCCTCCTTGTCGGGGTAACATACTTTAAGCAAGGCTGAGTTCAGGTTTCCCCAAACCCAGTTACCTTCGTAAATGGCAGCATCAGAAACTAGGGCATTGAGCATTTTAAACCATGCACCACACGTGCCATTGTGAGTGAACGGGTACGGAAAAAGGGGAAGAACTCCCTTGTTTTCTTGGTAGGGAGGGAGTCGACCACATATCCAACAGTTTGTAGCATTGGTAACCTGATGGGAGTGATGTAACATACTAATGAAAGTGTTGTTGCGCAGCGCAAGCCTATAGGATAACTCGTGTGGGGGTAATTCACTAAAAGAATGTTCAGCAGTAGCATTATAAGTAGATTGTGCACGCTTGAATATAGGGTAGTATATATGTAACAAAATACTAGCAGTAATAACCAGCAAACATAGAAAAAACATAACAAGTAGTGTCACTATACAGCGACTACGCAGTGATTTGCAATATGCGTTCTTTTTATGTTGTCTTTGTCTATCTCTCTCTCTATCACGATCTAGGGGATACATGTCAGAAACTAATTTAACCGATTCACCTAGGGGAGGACTTAAACAATTAAACTGTCTGACTTGCTAGATCGTAACTTTTGTCTGTATTCTTCAGAAGCAGATTTCTCAACCAAAGGGAGTTTTGAGTCTGAGTCAGTTTGTGTAGGAGGGCAGGGCTTAGAAACCAAGTCCGAAGGAAGTCCGTGAAATTTTTTGATGTGGCTGGAATGCAGCCATCCCTTCCTGCCCTCTAGTTTAACAGCTGTTCTCGTCGTAAGCAGAACCAACTTCGGCGATTGCCAGCGGGGCTCCAATGGACTTCTCCGATCAAAATTCCTGACGTAAACGTAATCACCAGGAACCACCTCATGGGGCTTCGTCTCGGTGTTGTCGGGAAAGGCTGCAGCTACCTGTGAACGACAAGATTGTAGTGCAGACATCAAGGAGGCAAGGTAATCTGTCAGCATAAGACAATCAACATCAGTTATTTTACGTGGAATAGGCGTCCCCCACATATTCGGTGGCCTACCAAAGACCACTTCATACGGGGATAGCCCAGATCGGGAATGGACCACCATCCTCATATAGAAGAGGGCGACCGGCAGGGCAACTATCCAGTCCACACCCTTCTCTCTACAGATCTTGGAAAGTCGGATCTTTAATGTCTGATTATGACGCTCCACGAGACCTGCTGCCTCGGGATGCCGAACACAATGGAACTTCCACTGATAACCTAACAGAAGTGTAATATGTTTCACAAGTTCGGATGAGAATGGCTGACCATTATCTGAGTACACGATACGGGGCAAACCATACCGTGGGAAGTATTCACGCACCAACTGCTTGGCAGTGGTCGGAGCAGTGTAATCGGGGACTGGGTATGCCTCTATCCATCGGGAAAGAGCACACACGACTACGAGAACATACTTGAATCCTCGACACCGTTCCATCTGGATATAATCCATCTGGAGGACTTCAAAAGGGTGGTCGGGAGGCTGAAATCCACCTTGTTCTACGGGAATGCTTTTACCTGGATTGAACTGACCACAAATCATGCAAGTACGCACTTTCTGTTTGGCTGCTGCCCGTAAGTTTTTATTGGACCATATGTGTTGAATACTGTCTAGCATTGCCTTCTCCCCGAGGTGTGCGGGACTATGTATTGTGTTAATGATGACTTGTACCATAGAATCGGGGAGAAACCATGTAGATCTTCCCTTCGTCATCCATCCCTGGTCTGTTTGGACCCCTCCTAGTTTAGTCCATTCCTTAATTTCATCTGGTGTTGCATGTGATTGTATGTCAATTACATCATGTGCGGGATCCCTAACTGACATGCAGTGTGGTGGTACCACTATTTGTGTCTGGTCAGTTACATGAGTTCGATTCTGAGCAGTTTGCTTTGCTGTTCGGTCTGCCAGGTCGTTACCCTGGGAAATGACATCAGTAACCTTGGTATGTGCCTTACATTTCATGATAGAGATTGCAGTAGGTAGATGTATTGCATCTAACAGAGCTTGAATGAGGGGACCGTGCTGGATGTTGGCCCCATGAGAAGTTAAGTAACCTCTCTCTCGCCAGAGGACTCCAAAGTCGTGGACGACTCCGAATGCATAACGTGAATCAGTATATATGTTGACTTTCTTATTTCGGGCTTGAATACATGCTTGTGTCAGAGCAATAAGCTCTGCGGCTTGGGCTGACAAAGTGTCAATACAATTGGTTTCAATAACTGTCTGTCGTGACAGCATAGGCTGCCACTAATTCACCTGTCTTTGTTCTCATACATGAACCATCCACATAAAGTGTCAGGTCTGGATCTGGTAACGGAACATCTGTCAAGTCTTGTCTGGGTTTTGTTGTGATAGTAATAAAAGGTAGTAAAAGGCTTACTGTAACATGGTGTTGCTAAGACAGGTGCTTGACATAAGGCTTTCTTTAAGTCTTCAAAAGCTTGTGTATGTTCCTGAGTCCAAGGGAGGACAGTCGAAGTCGCTGCCTCCTGTGTCGTTAACTGAATGAGTGGCTTTGCTAGAAATGCATATTGGGGAATCCATTGTCTGCAGTATGAGGTAAGGCCTATGAACACCCGCACTTCCTTTTGTGTTCTGGGTGGTGACATGTTTGCAATTAACTGAATGCGATCAGGTGTGAGCTGTCTCCCCACTTTGGACAGCAAGTGACCCAGGTACACAACTTGCTGAACACAGAATTGTAGCTTCGAAGGGGACACCTTGTGTCCCTTGTCGGCCAGAAAGTTCAAAACAGTCAGTGAAGCATTTTCACATTCGGGTTCGCTTCGAGCGGTGATCAGCAGATCATCGACATATTGAAGCAGGGCAGTGTGAACTGGCATGTGGATACAATCAAGTTGCTTTTTCAATGCTTGACTATAGATGCTGGGGCTTTCTGTGAATCCTTGAGGTGCACGGGCAAATTTGAAAGATCGTCCATTTAAACTGAATCCGAACAAATATTGGCTCTCTGGATCAATAGGGACACTGAAGAAGGCGTTCTTGAGGTCTATTACAGTAAAGAACGTCGCTTCTGAATCAATAGCAGTCAGCAATGAAGAGATATCTGGGACCACAGGGTACTGCGGTACGATACATTTATTCAATTCGCGCAGATCAATAATTAATCGATAAACAGGTGGAGCATTTGGGTCAGTACGTTTAAGGACAGGAATGATAGGAGAATTACACACATTAGAGTCGGTTTCCACAACCACTCCTTGTGCAATGAGCTCGTCAATTATTCTCAGTAAAGCCACTACAGCATCTGGGGGTAACTTGTATTGTCGGATTCGTGGTAATACCACTCCTGCTTTAAGTGTGACTCGATATGGGGTAATGTGCATGCAACCTACATCAGTGGGGCCCTGTGCCCACAAGTGTGCAGGGACGTTCTGTAGCCGGGGATCCATATCTCTCAATACATAATGGCCTTTGAAATCTCGCAAAAATAATCGTACTCCCTCGGGAGAACAGCAAATAATGGCTCCTAGAGCTTTCAGTGTTTTTATGCCTAATAGATTTTCTGGACATGATTTCGTGAGTAATAAATCTGTAGTCCGTGTCAGGGGACCTACTGCAAGAGGGAGGGGTTGTGATACTTCGTTGATAATGGGTTTTCCTGAAAATCCGAGGGACACGTTCTGTGAGCCTGAGAGGGGTGCCCCTGGTACTTCATTGTGGCTTATCGTAGTTCTGCTTGCCCCTGTGTCAATGAGAAACTTTCTGTCTTTCCCTAATACTTGACTATGTACGTAAGGACCATTCTGATCTACAGGAACTTCAATAAGGGGCAAGCGGAATTCACTCTCTAGGCTGTTTCATGTGTATCGTTGGTAATCAGGGTAATCGTTCTGTGCATACTGATACATTTGCTGTGTCGTGGTTTGTGTTGCAGTAATGGGCTGTTGCTGAGGTATCGCTACTGTCTGTGAAGGAGCTGGCATGGGTGCGCTCTGCTGTATATTCTGGGGTACTTGTTGTGAGGTCTGATCTTGTCTAGGAGGACGCGGTCTCTCTTTAGTCTTACCCGTGGCGATATTGTGTTTCAGTACGGCACAATCGTTTATATAATGACCTGGCTGTTTGCAATAATTACATACACCCTTTACGGGAACTGACGTATTACTAGATTGATTTGCACCCTTTTTCTGACCATCAGCAGGAACCGACTGAGCAACTAACATTTTCATTTTTGTATCTTTCATACGCCTCTGTTCGTGTTCTTGTTCTTCTCTAAGTCTATTCTGGTGATACTGTAACATTTGTAACATTTGTGAAGGAGTATTAGCTTGCCAAGTACTTTCTACTTTCAGTACTCTATTCTTGACCTGGGGTAAGGAATTCTCGACTAATTTCGTAACAAAAAGATGTGGATATGACTCGCTACTTGCTTTCAGACCACTATTTATACCAAAACATTTCTCAAATCGTGTATAGAAATCACTAGTGTCTTCATCAGGTTTCTGTTTGCATGCTGAAATAGCACCCCAATCTTCCTTTTTCGTACTCAATAAACGTGGCAACACTTGTACTAATAAACCTGGTAACGCTTTAACTTTGTCTCCAAGCCCTAGGCCTGGCACTCGGGTATTCTCTTCATCTTGTAATGCAGCCCAATCAATCTTTGCGTCTCCCACCTCCCACTCTTTTTCCTTGAGTTTCTCGTATATGCCTGGAGGTAGTAGTACTTTCAGTATTTTCATAAGGTCGGGATAAGTGTAATCACCCATTAACAACATATCTTTTATTTCGCGGTGAAAACCTGCAGGGTCTTTATCGTGACTGGGTACTAATTTCTTCATTTCCAACAATTCAATTTTAGTTACAGGTGTGTACACGAATACGCGTCTAAGCGTGTGGTCTGCATTCTGTACGGGGTGCACTTCTCGCAACGGATTCTGTCTATCCATATAATACATGGTTTTTCGCTCCATAACGGGTGCTGAATTGATCTGCGGACATAGGAATGTACTATATTTGTGACGGTGTTCTAGAATTACTTTAATTAGATCAGTACTTAGACCTTTCCATCTGTTCGTGACCAGTTCTATTAGTATGTCAGGCAGAGGGCCTGGATCAGACCGTTGGCTTTTATACAATAAGAGCAGATGTTGTATCATGTACATACCAGCTAAGCGCTGTTCACTTGGTGTCAAGTTCAAGAACGTATGTGCTAACGCATCATCACCATATTTCTCAGAGCTGTCAGCCCATTGCACGGCTGACCTGGCCAATTCTTGTTCATCCATAGAATCGAGTACATGGTACCCCATTCGCTCTTGAAGTATTCTGTCAGTGGCTTGGAATAAGTGTTCGGGAGTTCTAGGATTACACATGGCTTCCTGATATATCCATTTACTTTCTGGGCGCACTGGGCGCATCGAATTATTAAACGGTCTTCCCTTACCTACGTAAGCTATCATTTCCCTGACCGGCAACTGTGAGTGTTCTGGTGTCTCGGCTTCCTCCTCTGGCTCCTCCTCTGTGGATTCATGTTTGTCGGAATCAACTTCCGGCACGGGCTGTCTTCTCTCATGCATCTTATTAATTGCAGTTCTGATTCTTCGGTACATATTATCTATACAGGCCTCTTTGTCATGCTGTCCATCTGTTATATTCTGACCCCATCTATGGAGTGCTTTTACATCTTCCGGGTTCATACCCGGCCTGTCCACTTCTCTAATGAAGCAGTTTATAAGAAACCGCAATATCTTGGCTTTAGTATCCACTTTCTGGTAGGCCATGGCCTCCTTAATACTGTCAGGCCCTACTCCTGTCTGAACAAACCGATATACTCTATCTAAGTGTTCTGTCATTCCAGGTAATGTCATTAGGAAGTTCGTGACTCGCCGTAAACGTATTGACGCGAGTAACATTCTCTCGTCATTCTTTCTACCGGGTACAGGATCATATCGGCAGTCTGCAAGGCGATCTCCAAGAATTGCAAGATCTGTTCTAGGTGTACGCTGTTGTGCTATTTCTCTAAAACTCAAGCGATGGAGTTGTGGCGGAGTCTGGTAACCTATCCCTCCGGACGCGCCTCCGGAGGCGCCGGCTCCGAAAGCGTTAGTCGGGTTCGTGTCAAGGGAAGTAGGGGGTGGAGGAAGATCAGGAGGAATCCGGGGAGGAGTAGCTTGTCGGGGAGGAAGAGCATAAGGATTCTGACCATTTGGCGCAGGTACCGGCACTGGCACTGGCAATGCGGTATTAACATATGCGGGAGCTACATCGTCTAAATAAGAAGAAAGGAAAACGTCCTTTGCTGTCTTCTGGTGTGTCTTAGTCGGGAGCAATGGGGGTGGTAGGTCCTTCGGTACTTCTGGAGAGGCCTTTGGCAGGCCTTTTGACAGGATGGGGAACATGCCATTCATAAGTGTATTTCGCTGTCTGTCTACTTGTTCTAATTTTACTCTGATACCTTCCTCAACTAATGCGTCTTCTTGGGCCTTGTCAGACTCTTCCTTACTCTTTTCTTCTAATCTGTGTGCTTTTTCGGTACGCCTATGCGATTCTTTGCGCCATAACTCGATGGCATCTTTCTGTGACTGTCTGGCTTTCTTTTTCCATAATGCTTCTTCTACTCTCATGATGCAATCTGCATCCCATGTCCCAGCAGCGGGCCATCTCTGATTCTCTGACAGTTCTTTAGTATAATCCACCCATAAGTCAAGAAACAGAACAGCATCTAGGCCGTGCTTATGGTACATAAAGTACCCTGGAGTGTCCCTAGGTGGAACGGGAACAGCTTCCTCTAGAACCCCTTTACGGGTTTTTATTTGTCTTAGTTTGGAAAACAACGGCATTCTGAAATCTGGCTACTTGGTTCTTACTCGGATATAAACACACTACACATAAAACACGCATAAGCACAATAATGAAGATCGGACATTCACTCATACCACGACATTTGAATGACACATTAAAACATTTCAAGAACGAACCACATTAATTGAGTACAATGACATGTAACAGGATGTACCGCTAAACGGCACAGATACACCTTGTGCGGGTGCAAACTAGATATTCTGCTAAACAGTATAGATACACTGCTAAACAGTGCAGACCAGGCTCGTGTACCCGAACCCGTCTTGACCGGCACAAACTAATGCGCACGTCAGGATGCGTCCCTAGCAACGGTACTCACCAGGAAGCACGGAAACAGAAGGCCTCGGAAACCCTGGACTGGACTGGGCTCGGACTGGATTCGGACTCGACTCACGTAGATACTTCGGAACTTCGGAATCTGGTGGGCCTCTGTATACCTCGGATCTTGCTCTCTCAGCTAGGCTCAGGTCTGGATCCTCCGCACTCCTCACCGCCTCGTCTGGGTGTCGATCGCAGCCTGAGGGAGATACAGGAAATCCTGCGGGTACGCGTAGTTGTCCGTCCGGCTGTGGCAGGGGGCTAGGCCTGCAACGCACCTCCGGCGCGTGGGGTGGGGGAGGAGTCCCTATTCGGGCGCCAGAACTGTGGTAAAATCGATTACCTATACTTAATTTGCTATCAATAATCAATAAGAATAACTCAGAAAAATAAGAGGCAAAATCCGGGATATTGAGGTTAACTCAAAAGGGTTTTATTCCTGTAAAAGGAATTGGGTTATTGGCTCGAGCCAAGGTGGCATAACCATTCCATCACCACACAGGTTCAGGAAGGGGCAGACAGACAACATATTGTTTACAGAAGTACATATATATAGTCAATGCATTACAATGTATGAGCATGTAGTAGGCGTAACAGCTGGAAAAGAAGAGATAAAACATGGAAACGTCATATAATAGGCGTTACAATAGGCGTGCATGAAGGCGTGTACTAGAAACGTCATTAATCATGAGGTCACAAAATGGGTGGATACATAAGAGAATCTTGCAATGTCAGCAGAAATTCATGGCAGAGATGCGTGCGCAGCAGATTGACGTGAATCTGACGTGTAACTGGAGGGTGAAGGGGACTTGACACTTAGCACTACAAGTGTAGACATAAGTCTGAGATGTCAGATCAACCTGATCCCAATATCGTATCTAATATCGTATGTTTTAAGAACTGTAGTGTCTGGAAGGAAGGTCTCTCGGGCAGAGACTACTCTATACTGTCTGCGTGTATATGCGACTACGTGTCGGCATGCGGGGTGAGGGGGCATGGGCCTACCATGGCAACGGAGTCTATGAATTACTTGCACGGAGACAGAGGAACCGGGCCCTCTGCTCCTGCAGCTGGAAGGATGTTTACTTGAGCTACGAGACAGGAATGTATTTTCGAGGAGTGGAGCAGATAATTCGAAGGTTGAATACAGTCTTGGCAGGCAGAGGTTAGGCTATGCGCCGGAGCCGCGCAAGGAGTAAGGTGGGGGCCACTGGCACAGAGGTAGCTTGGGCTGAGGCCCTCGGAGTCAGAAAGCAGGAGAGAACTCGAAGAAAAAGCTCAATGGCATAATCTGGGCCTACTTCGCCAGAGCTGAAAAACGTGTAAAGTGTACCACAAAAAGACGGTGGCACGGCATATATAGGAACTGAATATTCAATCCGTTCATGGCGGATCTGAAAGAGGACATGTTAAAGATGGACGCAAATGTATTTGCGTCTTCGTAGCAGACACAGGAGGGAAATAACATGCACTGCAAGCTAGTACATGGAGACGGTGGGGTACTCGCTGGGGAACACTACTCGATCAAAAATTATATTTCCTCAAAGGCACTCCACAAGACCGCCCCAGCCTACCTCAACAGACAACTCTTCTTCTACATCCCAACCGCCAGCTCCGTTCCGCCGACCTCGCCCTCACCCCTCGCATCCGAAGAACAACCACAGGTGGCAGATCCTTATCCCACCTAGCCACCAAGACCTGGAACACCCTCCCACTGAGCCTACGACAGACCCAAGACCTGCTGACCTTCAGGAGGCTACTCAAGACCTGGCTGTTCAACCAGTAGCGCCCTCCCCCCTTTTCCCCCCAGCGCCTTGAGACCCTCACGGGTAAGTAGTGCGCTCTACAAATTCTTGATTGATTGATTGATTGATTGGTCCAGCCGAAAGAAGAGGAAGTGAAGCTAGCTCATGTTGGCCAATTAGAAGGCAGCAAATAAGAGTTACAATGAAGCCAACAAATGGTAACCAATGGGTGGACTGCAAGTCCCTTGTTGTATACCATATCTCAAGAAAGCAAGAGTGCATGTAGCTCATGCGCTGTCACTGGCGAGATCTAAAAAATGAACATGTTACAACAACATTAATTCATGCACCTTGCAGTTCTGCTCTTTTCCTTTTTTCACCCCCTGCTGTAAATGCTAGAGATGCCAAATGCTAATATATTTTCCACCATGCTTCTGAGCGGTTTTCACTAAGTCCTCAGTTTTGACCCTTCAATTCAAGACAAATTGATGAGATCTGTCATGATATATCTAATTAAGTACTTGCACAACCTCTTGTGAAAGTACTGAGATTCCTCTATCTGAATGCCAAGTCTTATTAAAAGTACTTTATCCCTAGTACAGAAGAAGCTAGTCAAAGAATGGTGGTACTCCAGCCTCATACACCACCTTTAGGTATTCACGTAATGAGCTGATGTCCTCTGCACCCAAGCCATGCAACAACTCTGCACAGTGTGTCTTGGCCTGCCCCGGACTCTCATATGGCCCAATTTCCTTCCGCGCTTGCAAATGGTCAAGCATGGGACAATATCAGCCAGGCAGTTGGAAAAGCCGTGATCACCTGAAACTTCTCTGTATATATTTCAACGCAAGATCCCTTTCTAAGCATGCCATCGACGTATGGGACCTCCTGAATGAAAAGAAACCCGATCTGGTTTTTATAACCGAAACTTGGCTGAATGACACAAACTCCCCAGATCTGGCCAATGCATTACCCAGTAACTATAAAATCATTAAACAGGACAGAGTCGGAAGCAGGGGAGGGGGAGTTGCTATCATATTTAAAGACTATCTGACCTGTCTTCCGGTGCAAGCAACCACTTACAATGAACATCAAATTCTCCCCTTCCAATTACTCCATGAAGGTTTCACTATCCTAGCAGGAACTGTAATTTATAACCCCCCAGGCCACCAAGTCAACCTTAACACTAAACTACTCACTCAACTTCTTCCAACCTGCCTAAAATATAAAAACTCCCTGGTAATTGGAGAATTTAACATACATTAGGAGAAAAAAGACAATCTAGCTGACTCTCAAACTGGAGAGCGACATGCAGATTCTCAATCTCAAACAGTGGATAGAAGGACCAACCCACATAGCTGGTCATACGCTGCTTGACCTACTCTTCTCCAACATCGAAGCTACTGACATTCATGAGATCAAGCCACTACTCTGGACAGATCATTCGCTCATAGTTTTCACGCTAGGCTTATCTGTGAAATCAACCAAACCCAGGGAAATTCATCAAACATCAAATCGAGCCTGGAGGTTAGTCTCTGAATCCACTTTCGAAACACACTTCTCAGGCACTAATATAGAGATCTCAGACGACACCACAGTATGTACAGACACAGCCACCCTTGAAACAGAGATTTACCAAACACTGGATAAACTGGCCCCTATTCGGAAATCTCGGAAACGGCCCCATACGGAAAATGGTACACCCCACAACTTAAAAGTCTTAAGAGGGAATGTCAGAAACTTGAACACGAATGGAGGTTGTCCAAAAATGAAGTAAACAAACTAAGATATAAGTTCAAACTTAGATCCTACAATCTCACCATAAAAATCACAAAAAAACGTACTATTTCCAGCGTATCAACAAGAGCTGTAACTCAGCCAAATAACTCTTTAGAATTGTTAAAGAACTCAATAAGCCGTCTAGCATGACCCAAAGCCTAACCCCCTTAGTAGAGGCCTGCGACAGAATCAGTGTATTCTTTACTGAAAAAATAAGAAAGATCTACACCACTTTCAGCCCCCATAGCTCCCATAGTAAAATTAACGTAACAAACAAGGTTTTTTTTACTCCACATCTGGAAGCTACATCAATCATGGGTAACTTTACTCCCCTCACAGACGATGAGGTCCTGAAGGCAATGAGCACAGTAAAATCCGGATCCCCGCTAGACCCTTGCCCTCACTTCATTTTCGCACAGATTGCCCCCACGCTCTGCCCACTGATCACCCAGCTTTTTAACAAATCCCTAAGAACTGCCATCTTTCTCGGTTTATGGAAACATGCCTCAGTAATCCCCCTCTTAAAAAAAGCAGGAACGGATGTCCTCAATCCTGAAAATTATCATCCCATTTCCCAGCTCCGCTACCTTTCTAAGGTCCGAGAGAAATTGGTAAACGGGCAGCTGACCAAGTATTTGGAAACAAATCATCTTCTTGATCCCTCTCAGACAGGATTCAGAGTTAACAACAGTAAAGAGGCAACGCTGCTGGCAGTGTCGGACAATGTCAGATTATACACTGACCAAGGAGGGGCAGTTGCCCTGATATTGTTGGACCTGAGGCAGCGTTCGACACAGTCTCTCATGACAGCCTGATGAATATCCTCTACGAAAAGGGAATCTATTCTAATGCACTGAGCTGGCTACGTTCATTCTCAAGCAACCAAACACAATCTCTGCATCTCGGTCAATTTCATTCCAAACCCAGCCCCATCGGCTGCGGTGTCCCGCAGGGGGCCTCACTAAGTCCCACCCTATTCAATGTCTATATTTCATCACTAGCTAAAATTGGTAGGAAGTGGGGCATCTGCTCCTATGCGGATGACACGCAACTGATTGGCCCCCTGGACGAAAAACCAGATATTATTAAATCAAAGCTGCACAGCTGTCTCTCTAAGATGGCCCAGTGGATGCACACACACTGCTTAAAGTTGAATGCAGGAAAATCCGAAATCCTACTGTTTGGCGGTGCCAAACGAGTGTGGGACGCCACTTGGTGGCCACCCACTCTAGGTAATGCACCTACGCCCAAACAACCCGCAAAAAACCCGGGCATCATTATGGATGACGCCCTGACCATGAAGGAACATGTGCGGTCATTCTGTGGCAAAGGCTTTGCTATCCTGAAACTGCTAGCCAGACTTTTTCCCTGGATTCCATTGGACTGTATACGATCAGTAACGCAAGCCCTGCTGGTTAGTCTGTTGGATTATGGAAACGCTCTAATTGTAGGCATGAATGAGCACCTATTTAAATGACTACAGGTGCTGCAGAATGCAGCGGCACAACTTGTCTGCAATAAGGGGAAGTTTGATTCTGCCTCAACCTGTTTTAAGAAACTGCATTGGTTGCCGAGGCTCCAAAGAGCAGTATTCAAACTCCTTAGCCACACTCACAAAGCTCTTTACAAAACTGGCCCTAGAATACTTCAGGAGAAGATTGAATTCTATGTTCCCACAAGGAATTTGCAGTCACTCCAATCAGCCCTTGCCATAACCAGTCGTATCAACAAAGAAAGGACAGGAGGACGATTCTTCTCCTACTTAGCAGCCAAGAGTTGGAATGAGCTTCCCCAAGACCTACGACACACCTCCAACTACCTCCAGTTCCGTAAAAAACTAAAAACACACCTATTCCCTAAACTCTAAGCAACAGCCCTGCAGAATTACCAGCAAATTTGGTTGTCAGCGCCTTGATATCCCTCGGGATGAGTGTTGCGCTCTACAAATAGCATAAAATAAATAAATAAATAAATTTGACAATTAATGTAAAAAAAAAAAAAAAAAGTAAATTAAATCAAAGGTGCCTATGAAACATTTTATGATAGGCTTGCACCAGACAGCCACATCTACCCATTCTCCTATTCACAAGGGATGACAATTCTGAGCACTACACAAAATCCTTGAGATTTTAATAATGGTGGCTGGTTAAAAAATAGACTAAATCTTATTGCCTTTACTGATTCACAGAACAGGCGAAGTTTCATTAACATTACTTATAGATTTATGGAAGACAAAGTAATTCAGTAGGAGAAAATAAAACTATATATATTAAGTCTTCTGTGTGACAATAGCGAAGGGAATGGTAACAGTTTTTTACCTGCATTGAATGGCTTGTGAAAAATGGCTAGGAGCGTGTGAGACCCTTTAATGACAGCACAGTACAGGCTTAGTCTATTTGACTATCCATAAGTACAGAGCACATGGTTTGGCCTGTTAACCCACAGAGATAAAGTTACCCTCATGCTAACACTACTACTATTAGTTCATGAACTCTTTCTCATTGTCTATATAGGGGTAACCTTCCCTCATAATGGTGGAGTTGAAAAATTGCCTCTACAGCAGTCCAAGTAGAGATCTACGTGATCTAGTACCATATATGAATGAACACACCTTGCATACATGAAACACATCCCCATACCTGGGCATTACACTCCAATATCAGTTTCCATCTTATTTTATCTTGATTTATAAAGCGTATAGCTACCCTAAGGCTTCCCAGCGCTGTGAGTCAAAAATGTGCACCTACCGATCTGCAATTGGTCCATAGTTAATTAGGGTATAGCCAAGTTTGAAAATGTTTTCAGAATTTGCCTCATCCGGATCAATTTGCAGACTAAATGGCAATCTGTTCCACAGTTTGAGGGAGCGATAGGAGAAAGATCTTCCACCCCATTTGGTTTCTGAATGTACGGAACTATTAGAAGACCAGTGTGTGAGGGTCTTAAAGTCCTACTTGGAAAGAAGGCGGTCAATACGGCTCTAATCATATGATGGCCCTTCCAATTTATCACCTTGTGAGTTATGTATAGTGCCTTAAATTCCAGTCCCATCAATATAAAAGGAACCAACTGGATTTGTGGCCAGTTCCAAAAGGGTCGGCAGCAAGCTGTCGAATATTAAGAGTGCTGGAGACACAAAGAGTTAACTTTATCCTACTCGCACATCCTATGCCTTTCTTTCTCATTCTAAGCCAGCGTATGAGAGCCACAGCAATTGAAAATAAGAAATCAAGGTGGAAAATGTAGGCACATTTGGTAACTTCTGCCTAGGCAATATGGGATTTTCTAAACTTTCTGACTAACATATTACTTGATCAGAAGGACTGTTCAGGAGCACAGTGTTGGGAAAATGCATCTGTTGTGGCTCAAGTAGCTGTCCAGCTTATCTCTGACAGACACATGCCTGGAAAAACAAATACATGTGCTATTTACTAGTAATGCTCCATTGGTGGGTCCTCCGCTAAGGTGGAGGAGCATGACACGGCAAAACCAAAGGGGATGATGGACGGAGTGTTGAACATTGCAAGCACTCACCCCCGGTCAACTGATCTGGGTTTAATCCATCATCAATCTTTTGCTCATTCTGCCACCCCAGTTCAGACATGGCCATATGCAAATCAGTCTAACCCTGTGCCTCATGGGAATAGTCCAGCAAGAACTGCCAAGCCATGTCTTCCCTGGACCGGAAGCAAGCATTCTGGGACTGGTTTCTGGCTAATCATCCGTCATCAGCCAGGCTAGCTTGAATCCAGTGGCAGAGTGAGCAAGGGACG
Organism: Lissotriton vulgaris; assembly: GCF_964263255.1. NCBI lineage: Eukaryota > Metazoa > Chordata > Amphibia > Caudata > Salamandridae > Lissotriton > Lissotriton vulgaris. The sequence continues at coordinate 81,586 of NW_028252369.1, read as the reverse complement.
CATGTCTGGGCATACCCTGCCAACTTAGGGCGAACAAAGCAAAACCAAAGGGGATGATGGACCGAGTGTTGAACATTGCAAGCACTCACCCCCAGTCAACTGATCTGGGTTTCAACCATCATCATTCTTTAGCTCACTCCGCCACCCCATTTCTGACATGGCGATATGCAAATCAGTCTGACCCTGTGCCTCATGGGAACAGTCCAGCCCGAACTGCCAAGCCATGTCTTCCCTGGACCGGAAACAAGCATCCTGGGACTGTTTTCTGGCTAATCAGCAGTCATCAGCCAGGCTAGCTTGAATCCAGTGGCAGAGTGAGCAACGGTTTCCGGCTAATCAGCCTTCATCAGCCATGCTAGCTTGAATCCAGTGGCAGAGGGAGCAAGAGACCCACGTCTGGGCGTACCCTGCCAACTTAGGGCGAACAAAGCAAAACCAAAGGGGATGATGGACGGGGTTTTGAACATTGCCAGCACTCACACGTAGTCAACAGATCTGGGTTTAATCCATCATCATTCTTTAGCTCACTCCGCCACCCCAGTTCAGACATGGCGATATGCAAATAAGTCTGACCCTGTGCCTCATGGGAACAGTCCAGCCCGAACTGCCAAGCCATGTCTTCCCTGGACCGGAAACAAGCATCCTGGGGCTGGTTTCTGGCTAATCAGCCATCATCAGCCAGGCTAGCTTGAATCCAATGGCAGAGTGAGCAAGGGACCCCCGTCTGGGCATATCCTTCCAACTTAGGGCGAGCAAAGCAAAACCAAAAGGGATGATAGATGGAGTGTTGAATATTGCAAGCCCTCACCCCCAGTCAACTGATCTGGGTTTAATCCATCATCATTCTTTAGCTCACTCCGCAACCCCAGTTTAGACATGGCCATATGCAAATCAGTCTGACCCTCTGCCTCATGGGAACAGTCCAGCCCGGGCGCAGGGTCAAGACTGATTTGCATATGGCTGGGTCCGAACTGGAATGGCATGGTGAGCAAAAAAACAATGGATTTAGGCCCAGATCTCTGCACTGTGGTGAATGTATGACATTGTTCTGCATTCTGTCCATCAATAGTTTTTTTGCATTTTCACCCCAGAGGAGCGTCACCCTAATGCTTTTTGCAGTGTAAAGAAAAGGAAAAATAAAATGATAATAACTGAAGGTTATTATCATTTTAATTTTCCCCGTTGCAATGTCTTTGTGGGGCGGGCTGCTCTTAACACCATCACTGCTGATGGTGTCCCCCCCTGTGCTGCCCCAGATTTATTCCCATTGTTCATGACGAGCTCAGCTCGTCATAAGCACACAACCAGTGTACTGCATGATGAGCTGAGCTTGCCATGAGCAGGGAAGGGGTTAAAGAAGGAGGAGGAGTGGTTTGCACTCTCTATATGAGCATGAGTGCTTGGCTGGCCCTTTTGGTCCGCCCAAAACAGTCATGCACACATACTGTGTTCTCCATGCAGGCTGCATTACAGCCTGCATGGAGAGCATACCCACCCTCCGGCCCCTGGCTGAGCACCATGTCATGGCACTCAGACCAATCACAATGTTGCATTGTAACCTTGTGATTGACTGCAAGGAGCCTGGGAACCCTGGTGCTTCCTGCTTCCTGTCTCCTCCAAGAAGCTAGGAGGAGGACGTAGGAGAGGCAGCCGGCCTCTAGGCAAGTAATTTTTTTTTAACCCATGTCCCCTGGCCTCTTCCCCACACCCCACCCCACTGCTGCTTCCAGGTAGTAAAAAACACTTCTTCACATTACCATAAAACATTCCTTTAAAGCTCTATCTATTGGCCTTGCCAATGTTTGTTTAGAGTGTATTTGATCATAAGTGCAAGTAAATTTCTTTAAATTACTGCTAGGTGCATTTGACTTCTACCACAGTAATTTTCCTCCATATTCCGATCTGTTTTTTTTAAAAATCTTTTCTTGATATCTGTTCTCTTTTTTTCCTTTTCAGAACCATTAATTGAAAAGTCTTGTTAGATCTTGTGAAACTCTCCAGGAATTAAATACGTTATCTGTAATTTGAGTGATCTTTCCAGAGTCATTGAGTAAAATGTCGCACTTGTCACAACTTCCATATTTCGTTGAATTTAGGTTAGAACACAATTAACATTTTGAAACTGAAAATTGCCTTGTACAAATCATTGTAATTTTCATTATTTACCAAGCTTCCTTTTAAGGAATGTACATCGTATGCAGCTTAAACCTAAAATGCATCTTGAAGCTATCCCAAGAAAATATATAGGCCTTGGTAGGAAGAAAAAACAACCAGCAAAGTCTCAGGGTCATTACAGAAATAAAAGGTGGACTTCTGAGTGTAAGACGGCGTGTTTGTCAAATGAGCAAATGCTGGTAGAGCTTAGATACTCGAAAGGGAGTATATTGAGGGACTATATTGTCAGAGTTTATTTTCTGAATAAGTAGATGTGAGCCCTTACAAAGTATTTTACACTTTACTTTCTTACAAATATGGAGACAGGGAACACAATTAATAATGGAGAATTATTGTTCTTTTTTTGCGTAGTAATGTTTAGATTACAAGTTTCGCTTTGCACTCCTTCGAAGTCATCTAACTGCTTGTCAGAGAGACACTGAGGGCCTGATTTGCAAAGGTAAACTTTAATGTTTGTGTTAGTTTACACTTTTTTGGTATTCACAAAGGTATTTCACTAGTAGTATATTGAGAAATTTCCTAGTTATCACAAAGGAAAGTTTCAATTCTATTAAGGAAGCGGAGGCGAGGATTTTGCTAGTCCTTTCTCCATTTTATTGGACAGCAAGTTAAAAGTAAGAAAAAACATTAAAACCATGGACTACCATAACCAACATGGCAGCGGTAGCCATGGTAGCACATCAACCAATAAGAGTCCATCAAGCAGCATATAGGGATTCCCAGCCGGTAGTCCTTCCTCTTTCTTGGGTGCTGCAGCAGGAAAGAAGTCATCTATCCACTAGTACGCTTTCTGATCGGAGCCTAGGGAAGAGAAACAATAATAATATCTTGTCCAGAACAATGTTGAACGAAGTCAAGAAAATTGCAATGGAGTAAATAAAACAATTTGCAGAAAGAAGAAAAAACATAATTGAACAGTAATCCAATATGTACATTAAGACATAGGAAAAAAGGTACTTCCCTCAGACGAAGAAAAGATCATCAGAATCCAGTTTTGGGAGGGAAGGCTCGACAAAGCCTGGGTGGGAAAATCCTAGCCTCCGCGTCCTTATTAGAATTGAAACTTTCCTTTGTGATAACTAGGAAATTTCTCATTCTATGTCAGGAAGCGGAGGCGAGGATTTTGCTTGTTCAAAGCTTACTCACCACCAGAGATGCAGCCTCATGGATTGGTTTAAAGTAGAACTTTTTAAAAGCTGAATCTGAAGACCAATCCGCTGCATTCATAATATCTTCTAAACGTCCCCCTACCTGTACCGCCTTGGAAGCCATTGCACCTCTAGTGGAATGAGCCCCAAAGTCAGTGATATTAATTCGAGCTTCGGACATAATCCACCTGACCCATCTGGCAATGGTGGGAGAGGAAACTGCTTTAAAAGGTTTTTTAACCGCAATACGAAATTGTCTCTCGCCCGGAGGGCGGAATTCAAGAGTAACATCCTCATAAGTTTTGAGGCAACGAACAACACAGAGCTTTGGTGAATCTGGGAAGGCTGGATAAGATACTGACATGGTATTACACTTAGTTCTTCTTGAAACTGTAAATGTAACACCTTCCGGGGTAAACACCCTGGCCGAGATATCCAGAGCACGAACATCCGAAGCTCGTTTACAAGAAATCAGGCAGAGAAGGATCACCAATTTAGCAGAAAGTTCCTTACGCGAAAACCACATTAACATCCCATAACCCAGAATAACGGGGTTCTGGGGGACGCGAAAGGCGAATACCCTTGAGGAGTTTACAAATCCAAGGATGCTCACCCACCGGAGAGCCATCAACAAGAGCATGACCAGCTGAAATTGCCGACCTGAAAGAATTAATGGTGCTGTATGCCAATTTCTTTTGGAAAAGATCAGCGAGGAAGTTAATCACGTCAGTGACAGAGGAGCCCATGGGATCCAGGTGTTTTGCCACACACCAACGAACCCATCTGTTCCACGCTGATATATAACGCTTAGTGGTGTTGGGGGCCCAGGCTCCCCGAAGGAGCTCAGCGTCTTTCAAGAGTGAGTCGCAAGACCAACGTCCCCTGAAATCCTCCAGGCCATGAGATGTAGATGGCCTTGGAGAACTAGAGGATGCGGGTGACCCAAAGGATCCGTCATAATGTGGTCGAACGACAGTAATCGAAGAGGTCTGTCCCAGGACAGTTCTAGAATGGAAGGAAACCAGCATTGAGCTCTCCAGATTGGAGTGATCAAAATCAGAGATGCTCTCTGTCTGCGGACCTGAGCTGCTACCCTCTGAATGAAAAGGAAAGGAGGAAACGCATAAGCTGGAAACTGGGACCAGTCCTGTAGGAAGGCATCCACTGCTTCCGCACCCGGGTCCGGTTTCCAGCTGTAGAAGCGGGGAAGATGGGCGTTCCATCTGGACGCAAACAAGTCCATCACTGGCAGACCCCAAAGGTCCGAAATTCTCTGAAATACCGAATGATCCAGCCTCCAATCGCTGGCATCCCGAAAATTCCTGGACTGCCAATCCGCCACCATGTTCAGATCGCCTGGGAGATACTCCGCCGTGACCGAAATCTGACGAAGAAGGCAGTAGTTCCAGAAGTCCTTCGCAAGATCCGCTAGGACCTTGGAATGAGTGCCGCCCAAACGATTGATATATCTGACCGCAGTCGTGTTGTCCATCCGGAGAAGAACACAACACAAGACTTTGGTCGTGGTGAAAGAACGGATTGCGAAAGAACCCGCGAGGAGTTCCAAGCAATTGATGTGGAGGTGAAGTTCTTCCTCCGTCCACCTGCCGCCCACCGAGAGGGAGCCACACCGGGCACCCCAACCCTGGCGACTGGCATCCAACTCGATCACAAGATCCGGACGGGAGCCAAAAATCGCCTTCCCGTTTCACGCATCCATGTGATCCAACCACCAAAGAAGTTCTGACCGGGCTTCCAAATTTAAGGAAATCAGTTCCGAGTAAGTGAGACCCTTGCAAAGGTGAAACGCTTTTAGTCTCTGGAGAGCCCTGTAATGAAGAGGGCCTGGAAAAATGGCCTGGATCGATGAAGACAGTAAGCCCACAATCCTGGCCAATTGACGGAGGGATATCCGATCCCGACGGAGTACTTTGCGAATCTCCTTCTTGATCTTGGAGATCTTTTGAGAAGGAAGATGAAGTGTTGCATCCGTAGTTATGATCAGAAATCCAAGGAAAGTCATTTCCTGACGAGGAATTAAATCCGACTTCTGGGCATTGATGATGAAGCCCAGTGACTGAAGAAGGGAAATTGTAACCTGAAGGTGGTGAAGAAGGAGGACTTTGGACTGATTCATTAAAAGAATGTCGTCCAGGTAAATTATTAGGCGAATCCACAAGGTACGTAGATGTTCTACCACCGGGCGCAGGAGTTTGGTAAAGCACCAAGGTGCTGAGGAAAGAACAAAGGGGAGCGTACGAAATTCGTAAACCTGATCCCTCCACAGAAACTGGAGGAACCGACAATGAGGAGGATAGATTGGAACCGAAAGATAAGCATCCTTCAGACCCAAGCGAACCAACCAATCGTTTTGCAACAGAAGGTCTCTCAAAAGATGGATGCCCTCCATCTTGAAATGTCTGTAAATCAGCCATTCGTTGAAGGAGCGGAGGTTGATTACCGGTCTGAACCCCTTGTTTTTCTTCTCCACAAGAAAGATATTGCTGAGGAAACCATTTGGGTGAAGAAAAGAGGGGATGATGGCGCCTTTTTGCAACATAGCCCGAACTTCCAAGTCTATAAGCTCCTGCTCTGTGACTGAAAAAACTAGAGGGCGTGGCGAGAGAGCTGAACAGGGGAACCGTAAAACTCGATGTGAAACCCCTGAACAGTCTCCAGAACTCAAGAATCTGATGTTATCGACGACCAGGCCTGGGGAAACAACGCTAACCTTCCCCCCATTCGAACCAGAGAAATGATGCGAAATCTTACCATTAAATCCTCTGGAGTTGGACTGGTTGCCACTATGTCCCCTGCCTTGGCCTCTGCCTCCTCTGGAAGGGTAAAAGGTACCCTGACGTCCATCATTCCAGCCGTTGTTTCTTCTGGATTGACCTCTATTGGGGCCTTGCTGGAGTTGGCCGCCGGAAGAGCGACCCCTGCCTCTGCCGGTCCCGCCAAAAACCTTTTTGGGAAAAAACTTCTTCATAGAAGCTTGTGCTTTGTCTAGGGCAGAAAAGGTAGCAACGAACTTCCCTAACTCCTTTACAAAGGGATCCCCAAACAAAGCACCCTGCGCAATCGGGCCCGCTTCTGATGACGACAACTCTCCCAATTTTGGAACAATTTTAAGCAACAAGGATCGTCGACGCTCCGCTGAAAGAGCACAGTTGGCATTGCCAAGAAGGCACATTGCTCTTTGCGACCAACCAGCAATGTCATCAACCGAAAGAGGCATGCCTGACTCTTTAGAACGTTGGGCTAATTCAATTATTTTTGTCAGAGGACCAACAACATCCAACAGTTTATCTTGACAGGCTTTCCAAGACCTATCTATACCTTTCTTAGGGTCTTTGATATACTTGGCAAAGAAGGTGCACAATTTTGGATCAATTTCAGGGGTGCACGCCACCCTAAAGGGAAGAGAAGGGCGTGGGCACTCAGAACGCAGGCGTAAACGTACATCCTGAGGTAAAGGCTGTCGAAGCTTAGCAGCAACATACTCAGCAGTAGACTTCTCAGGAAACCATTCTGATGACCTGGGTCTAAAAATAGTAGATGGGTCAAACATATCGGGAGGCACAAGTTCACCCTCTGAACAACCAGAAACACTAAGTTGTGGGCGCCAAGACCTGCTCACATCCGAAAAATCCTCTGAGGAAGCATCCTCATCCTCATCTACATAATCGTCCTCCTCATCATCTCCCTCATTGGGAAACCCTTCCTCCGGGTCAAGGTCCTGGGTGGCAAAACCACCAGTCTCTCCGGGTGAGTCATCCCCCGGTAGGGTGCGCTTCTTAGCGTGCGCACACTCTTATGAAAGACTTCAGTTAATTTGTTGAAGTCCTCCAGGTGCCCCGCGTCACGCTTCCTGGCCGTACGTGGTGGAACACAAGGAACACCACTGGGCCCTGCCCCACTGTCCCCAAATACACCTGAACCAGTCTTGAACACATGGGCTGACAGCTTATTGACACTGTCCTGCAGAGGTGCCAGAGCTTGAGCTATCACAGAAGAGAGAAGCCTGTCCACCTCTGCAGGAGGGCGCAAAAGGGGCAGTTGTGGCTGTTCATTTGAATTCGCCACCTCAACATGAGAAGGACCGGACTGCATTTCAGCAGAAAAACTGGTACCCATAAAACAAACACCCCAACTAAATACCAGGGGAAGCCCCTCACACAGGTACCACAACAGGCAAAAACGTTACACAAAGCCTGGAAGCTTAAAAGACTGACTGAAAATAAAAAATAATTTATTTAAAATTTCAGTCAGAAAAAATATCGTGCCATCTAAACCACAGCGTCATTGTGAGGGACAAGGCAGAAATAAGCAGAAGCGCAATGCCTCAGCGCGTTTCTACACAAGCGCGAAGAGCGCTGAGGAGAAAAGCCGGTCGGCGTCAGAAGCCGACACCAAGACCGCGCACGCGCGTAGAAGAAACGCTCGGGCTAAAAGCCTACCGCGTTAAACAAACATCAATAAAACAGCCTACAACAGAGGCGAAGTTTAAAACTTATCAAACAAAACTAATACAAAGCTGTCTATAATCAATTACTAAACTGCCACGACAAAGATCAAGCTGAAGTAAAAGACTGTGACTTATCTTGCCGAGGCCGCAATGGAGAAAGAGGAAGGACTACCGGCTGGGAATCCCTATATGCTGCTTGATGGACTCTTATTGGTTGATGTGCTACCATGGCTACCGCTGCCATGTTGGTTATGGTAGTCCATGGTTTTAATGTTTTTTCTTACTTTTAACTTGCTGTCCAATAAAATGGAGAAAGGACTAGCAAAATCCTCGCCTCCGCTTCCTGACATAGAATTACAAATACAGAGTCTCTGCATATAAGAAGATAGGACTGTCTTGTTATGTGCGGAGACTCTACAGTCGTAAAGCTACTGCTAGTAAAATACCTTTGTGAATAGCAAACAATTGTAAATTTACACAAAAGTGTAAATTTACATTAGTGAATCAGGCCCTGAGTTGAAATTAACTAGGGACCCCAACATGATAGAATATAGGGGGGGCAGCTTAATGTGAGCATATGAGTACATTCTTCGATTTCCAGAAAATCTATTCTATGTCCTGTATGCTGAATGTCCAAATGTTTATGACCATATCACATAAGCCATGCATACTCTAAATAGGGAGGATAGTACACCTACCATCTGATGTCCGTAAACTTTGTTTACCATGAAACAGGAGCACTGCATGCCATTACAACGCATACCATTACTACGCTAGTCGGAACAACGACTTGCTCTAGGGGTTAGACTGGAGTTGGAATAATAAATGATACTATTCCAACATCCAGAGCATGTCGCTGTTCCGACTTGCGGAGTAATGGCATGCGTTGTTACAAAGCGGTTGTTGTAATGACCGCGTTATAATGGCATGCAAGGTAACGTGGCATATTCTCTTTTGTCGGATAGCCTGCATCCGCCAAACTCTAAATAACCATTGTGTCCGAACTGAAAATAAAAAGCACGAATGCATGTGACGTATTAACGTGAATTTCTTAAAATTCAAGAATTTCATGCTTAGAGCTTAATAATTCCCCTTTTCACTAATTTACGACAACTTAGGCAATGTCGTCCATCATTTTATGATGTTGCTGTCTGACAATTACTTGAACTGCTGTTTATTTTGTGTCATAATAAAGACTCATAGAGGTCACTAGCGGAGAACATATACTCTGTCATATGTACCTGAGCAGAGTGTACATTCCCAAGGACAGAGTGACTGCCCAGGCCTAATAACATACTATGTAACATTTCATGTGCAGAGGGGAGGTGCTGTGAGCATTAGAGCTCCATGTATTAGAATAGGTGAAGATATCTTCTAATGTATTTCATTGCAACTGTTGCTCTTTGCTTGTTTACTATTGGTTTAGAGAATGAGACCCACCTACTAATGTAGTAGATGTATGAAGCTTTTGCCTAAAGCCCTATAAAGGATGTGATTTCTCCATGCTAAAAGAGGAAGAACGTTCCCCACTCCTAGAAGGTGCATCTATGCAGGATTTATCCTAGAATTTTCCTGAGTTCTTTTCTGTATTTTTTTATTGACTAGTATGCCTATTGATATCCCTATTGTGGCCTCAGCCTACTAATTTCTGTACTTTATTTAATTGATTAAATCTTAAAACTGAGATCCTTGTCTGTAATTCTTTATCAGAAATACTTTATTCTTGTCTTCGGCACGTTCCTTACTTTAATTAGAGAGACAGGTCCAGCGGAGATCACCAAAGGCCAGCAGAGTTGACACCACTCCCAATCCAGGGCCAGTGCACAGAATGAGATTTAATGCAAGGGAATGTACGCTGACAGATATGGTAGCAAAGCTGATGGTCTGACTAGATCCGTAGGATTAAGGTAGTTCTTGTAGGGACATCATTTCATAAAGAAGAAGTATACACTGTTGAAATTGTGATATAGTGAAGAAAAACATGTTTCAGGAGAGTTCAATAGCACACACGCTGTTTACTTAATAAGGTGCCATGCAGGGATAGGCTGGAAGACGCTGATAGCTGTGCTGCAATTTGCAGGCCTTTCATTTCATCGCAATGCGATTGGAGACCAAACAGAGAACTCGGTGATTGACAGAGACATGAATGAAAGGCTACAAAAGGTCATAACTGACATTGAAAGACAAATATCATGGTGAGTAAGTCCTAGGGAAAGAAAGAGCTAGAAAAGGAAGAGAAATTTCCATCTGAAGGCACACCTGCAAGGGATATGACCATGGCATCCGCAGAAATTTTTCAAGGGGGGGCTAACCTAGCAAACGAAGGGGCGTGGTAATGTTAATCAATGGGGGCGGGTCTAAAATGGCAGACAATCAGGATCGGGTAATGCTCAGGCCAAGCTAAGAAAAAAAAGTGGGGAATTCTGCATTTGAAACTGGACAACAATTGGAGCACACTTATGAACCCTAATATTACCCTCCTGGCCCCTTAAAACTCATAAATTCCCTGATTCCTAAAATTAGGCCCCTGGCACCCCATAACCCATACCCCCCTGACCCCTAAAATTGTCCCCTTGGCACCTCAAAACCCATACCCGCCCTGAACCCTAAAATGTCCCGCCTTGCAACCCAAAACCCATACCCACCCGGAACCCTAAAATTACCCCTGGCACCCCAAAACCCATATCCACCCTGAACCCTAACATTTCCCCTGGCACCCCAAAAGCCATACCTACCCTGAACCCTAAAATTACCCCTGGCACCCCAAAACTCATACCCACCTTGAACCCTAAAATTATCACTGCCACCCCAAAACCCATACCCATCCTGAACCCCAAAATTACTCCACTGGCATCCCAAAAGCTGAACGCTACAGGCAGATTTACAAGCCAACTGGCATGCCTGCAAATTCAGGACAGTGAGTGTAAAAATTCAGGACTAAGGGTCAAAATTCGGGACAGCAGGTCAAAATTCAGGACAAAAGGTAAGGTTTACAGACATATACTATTGAGCAACCTTCTCTGATGTAAGTAAGTAAATAGACAACCACTAACGCACAAGTGAAAATAAGTTTATATTAGGTTGAGACAATTGTGCACTTCATGGTTTGTCAGTATACGTGCAGCTTTAAGCAAATGTGCAGGTCTTTTTGTGGTAACAAAACCACCCCCACCTTTCCAGCTCCCAGAGAAAACACCTGATGCCCGGTCCGCCCAGTCTGGTCTTGATATCACCCTCCAATGGCGCCCTTCATCTTCACATAGACCCTCTCTCATGTTTATTTAATTTTTTCTATAGTGCTACTCATCGCAAGTATGTGGGGTAGAACATTGGAGTGCGTTACAACACACACATATTATAAAGAGACAATCACTCATATAAATGGGAAAGTCAATGTATAGGAAATGTTGCTTAAGATAATGGGGCTTACAATGTGTAATCATACTTTCATCCATCATTCAGTCTTTCACCATTCATTCTGTCCTTCCATCTGTGTGCCCAACAATGTCCATATTCATTCATTTACAAACCTATCCATCACGTTTCCTACCATCCATCATTTCACTTATCTATCACTCAATCCACCCTTTTACTCATTCATCATCCATCCATCTACCCTTTCACCCTATCCATCCATACACTCATCCATCCACTCTTCCACCCATCCATCCATTAACTCATCCATCCAGTGATTCACCCGTTCAGTCATCCATTTACCCATCCCCCTTCCTCTTTCAATTCCCCTTTCACTTAGCCATCCATCCTTCCACCCACCCACCCACCCATCCATCTACTCATCCACTCATGAATCCATCCATTGAACCTATCATTCATCCATCCTTTCACTCATCCATCCACCCTTTCACTCCTTCACTCATTGATCCATCCTTTTGTCCATCTACCCGCCCTTTCACTCATAATTCCAGCCTTACATCTACCCTTTCACTCATCCGTCCATCCATTCACCCTTTCACTTATCAATTCATCAATCCACCCTTTCACTTATCAATTCATCAATCATTTCACTCATCCATCCACACATTCACTCGCCTGTCATCCACCCTTTCACTCATCCATCCATCCATCCATCCATCCATCCATCCATCCATCCATCCATCCATCCATCCATCCATCCATCATTTCACTCATCTATCCAGACATCCATCCACCCACCCCTTCACTTACTTACTCACTCACCTTTTCACATTAATTATGAGACCTATCAAGAACTCCACCCTTGCTGTAGTTCCTAAAGCAAGGGGTGGGGTGGAGCAGGGTTCACTATGCCCCTGCACATAGGCAATCTGAAAAAGTGGAAGGCATGAGTCATGCATGATGCACAGTGCCTTGACGTGGGGCGACCGACATGGTGTTGTTTCCAGAGCGTTAAGTGGCATGAAAAAACTAGGGGGGGTCTCTCCAAAAGGGTGTTTGATGTAATAAAATGCGTGGCTTAAAACACATAGGCTAAAGATCTGTGCTTAATATAATGTGCCCCCCAACTGGTATTTTTGTTGCTTCTGTCATTGCATCCAGATATATAATACAACAAGTAACGTTACACTTGGAACAAGTAACGTTACACCTAAAACAAGCCAGAACTATTGGCTTTGTCTATGGTTGTTAGTTGCATAAAATAAAAAAGCATCAACCATGGCTGCTATACTAGAACTATATTTCTTTCCTTTGAACTTATTTCACTGCCTTCCTTCCATTAAGTGGATTCCCACCTAGCAGCAGCATGGGCGTTTTTAAACTTCCATGTCACAGAATGCCCTGCCCTGAACTGAGGCTGTAGGAGGTCACCACATGCTGTGCCAGCCCAGACTGACCCATTATCATTTTGTTTGTGGCAATCAGCCCCATACAGAATGATAACGGGTGGGGTGGGGCTGCTCTTGTGCACAAAATAACAACGACAACAACACCACCACCCTGCTGGATAACCTCGCCAATCTCGGACTCAAACAACTGGTGAACACCCCCACCCACTACGCCGGACACACACTCGACCCAATCTTCTCATCCAGCAAGCACATCTCCTTCAATCACGTCACGGAACTGCACTGGACAGACCACAGCTGCGTCCACTTCAGCTTCAGAAAGAACACGACCCACCACCACCCGCAACAATTCCCCACAGAAGCTGGAACAAAATTACCACCGACCAGCTCACCACATCTTTGAACCAAAACCCTCCCGCCACAGCAACGGACCCAAATTAAGCAGCCATCAATCTCGCACAGTGGATCACCCACTGCGCTAACGAACTAGCACCCTTGAAAAACCATCCCAACAAGCCAGGAAGCAAAAAAGCCTCCTGGTTCAACGATGACCTCAAGAACTCCAAAAAGAACTGCCGCACCCTCGAGAAAGCCTTGCGAAGAAACCCAACCACAGACAACATGACCGCCCTCAAGAACGCCACCCGCAAACACCACCAGCTGATCCGCACCACCAAGAAATCAGCATTCAAGGATAGACTGGACGGCAACGCCCACAACAGCAAGGAACTCTTCAGCATTGTCAAGGAGCTCACCAATCCCAGCACCGGCAACAACGACATCACTCCCTCTCAAGACCTCTGCAACTCTCTAGCCTCGTTCTTCCACAGCAAGATCGCAGACATACATAACAGCTTCGGCGACCAGCCCACTCCCCTCACCACTGAACCGAAGCCCCCCACCACCACCCCCCGCGCCTGGACCCCAATCAGCACCGACGACACCATTCGCTTGATGAACTCCATCCACTCCGGATCGCCAACCGACCCATGCCCCCATCACATCTTCAACAAGGCCGACTCCGTCATCGCACCCCAACTCCGGTACATCATCAACTGCTCCTTCAACACTGCTATCTTCCCAGAAATCTGAAAACATGCCGAGCTCAGCGCCCTCCTGAAGAAACCTACAGCAGACCCCACCGAACTTAAGAACTACCGCCCCATCTCGCTCCTCCCGTTCCCTGCCAAAGTCATAGAGAAGACCGTCAACAGTCAGCTCGCCGCCTTCCTTGAGTCTAACAGTTCCCTCGACCCCTCACAGTCCGGCTTCCGAGACAACCACAGCACTGAGACCGCCCTCATCGCAGCCACAGACGACATCCGGAAACTGCTCGACAACGGGGAAACTGCGGCCCTCATCCTCCTGGACCTCTCCGCAGCGTTCGACACGGTCTGCCACCGCACACTTGTACAACGCCTCAGGAACATCGGGATACAAGATAAGGCATTGGATTGGATCATCTCATTCCTAGCCGGAAGAACCCAGAGAGTCCGCCTCCCCCCTTTCAAATCAGAGGCCACCGAAGTCATATGCGGCGTTCCACAAGAATCATCGCTCAGCCCCACCCTCTTCAACGTCTACATGAGTCCCCTCGCATCCATCGCACGCCAACACAACCTCAACATCATCTCCTATGCAGACAACACCCAGCTGATCCTCTCCCTCACCAAAGACCCAACCACCGCCAAACCAACCTACACGAAGGGATGAAAGACGTAGCCGAATGGATGAAGAACAGCCGCCTAAAACTGAACTCCGACAAGACGAAAGTCCTCATCCTAGGATCATCCCCCTCTGCCTGGAACGACTCATGGTGGCCCCCGGCCCTAGGCAGCGCACCCAAACCAATGGACCATGCTCTCAACCTGGGATTCATCCTAGACTCCTCCCTCTCGATGTCCAGACAAGTCAACGCCGTCTCATCATCATGTTTCAACATCCTACGCATGCTCCGAAAGATTTTCCGATAGATCCCCACCGAAAGAAGGAAGACGGTCACCCAAGCACTTGTAACCAGCTGACTAGACTACGGAAACACCCTCTACGCCGGAACCACAGCCAAATTGCAGAAAAGACTTCAACGCATTCAAAACGCCTCCGCCCGACTCATCCTTGACTTACCTCGCCACAACCACATATCCGATCACCTGAGAGACCTGCACTGGCTCCCCGTCAACAAGAGAATCACGTTCCGTCTCCTCACCCACGCACACAAGGCCCTCCACGACCTAGGACCCAGATACCTCAACACTCGCCTGACCTTTTACACCCCCACCCGCCAACTACGATCGTCCAACCAAGCCCTCGCCGCGATTCCACGCATCCGAAGAGTCACCATGGGAGGAAGATCCTTCTCCTACTTTGCGGCCAAGACATGGAACTCACTCCCCACCCACCTCCGTCTCACACAGAACCACCTCTCCTTCAGAAAGCAACTCAAAACCTGGCTGTTCGATCAGTAACATACCCCTCTCCCTTAAGCGCCTTGAGACCCTCTGGGTGAGTAGCGCGCTATACAAATTCCTGACTTGACTTGACTTCCCTGCAATACCTAAAATTAAGGTGGATGGTTGGATGATGTCCGGCCCGAGGATGAACCCCGGCGTCTGGCCTCCCTCCGGGATGCATTTGTGCACATGGGCGTGCACAGGAGGGGCAAGGAGAGGCACTCCAGGGGGAGGCAAGCGCCCCTCCTTGCCCCCCCCCTGCGGACGCCCATGGATATGACAAGAAACAAAGGGTTGCACACACATGTATGGCGCAAACAATGGCCCAATACATGGAGAAAGATTGGGACTTAAAGTTCCCACTTTGTGGCACATTCCATATACTTAAGCTTTTGGTTCTGTGTGTGGTTGTGGTTGTGTGTGTGGTTGTGTGTTTGTTTGTGTGGTTGGGTGTGGTTGTGGTTGTGTGTATGTGTGGTTGTGGGGTTGTGTGTGTGGTTGTGTGTGTGTGGTGTGCACTGACGGCTGGTGGTGTGTGCCTGATGAAAGCGTGCACTGATGGCTGGTGGTGTGTGTGTGCCTGGTGAAAGCATGCACTGACGGCTGGTGGTTTGTGTGTG
This sequence comes from Lissotriton vulgaris, assembly GCF_964263255.1. Lineage (NCBI taxonomy): Eukaryota > Metazoa > Chordata > Amphibia > Caudata > Salamandridae > Lissotriton > Lissotriton vulgaris. The sequence continues at coordinate 65,941 of NW_028252369.1, read as the reverse complement.
CCTGGTGAAAGCGGGCACTGACGTCTGGTGGTGTGTGCCTGGTGAAAGCGTACACTGACAGCTGGTGGTGTTTCTGGCCGGTGAAAGCATGCACTGACGACTGATGGTGTCTGTATCTGGTGAAAGTGTGTACTGACGGTGTGGTTGTATGTGTGGTTGTGTGTGCGGCTATGTGTATGGTTGTATGTGTGGTTGTGTGAGTGGTTGTGTTTGTGGTTGTGTGTGTGGTTGTGTGTGGTTGTGTGTGTGGTTGTGTGTGTGGTTGTCTGTGTGGTTGCGTGTGTGGTTGGGTGTGGTTGTGTGTGTTTATGTGTGTGTGGTTGTGTGTTTATGTGTGTGTGGTTGTGTGTGTGTGGTTGTTTGTGTGTGGTTGTGTGTAATAGTGTGTGTTTGTGTGTGTGGTTGTGGTTGTGTATGTGGCTATAGTTGTGTGTGTGTGTGGTTGTGTGTGTGGTTGTATGTGGTTGTGTGTGTGTGGTTGTGTGTGGTTGTGTGTTTGGTTGTGGGTGTGGTTGTGAGTGTGTAGTTGTTTGTGTGGTTGTGTGTGTGTGTGTTGTGTGTGTTTGTGTGTGTGGTCAGATGTGGCTGTGTGTGGTTGTGTGTGTGGTTGTGTGGTTGTGTCTGTGGTTGTGTGTGGTTGTGTGTGTGGTTGTGCGTACCCCTCACACTTGCTACCAAGGAGGGCGCACAGGCTGCGCCAGCCCACGGCCCCCCGCCCCTCCTCCGCCGGCACTTTGATGGCCTCAGCATTGGCAGGCGCAGCGGCCCGCCGGCAGTAAAGCGGTTAAAACGAGATGGTAAATCTGACTTGGTAAAACCACGGCGATGTCAGTCGAGTCATCTGCTATCAATCTGAATGTCATCTGATAGAGGAGAAATGGATGATAAAAACAAGCATTTTCGGAAATTATGTAGAATATTCCATTTGTGGAGTGCTGTAGTCGGGCCGGAGCTGAATTTTAATCAGGGGGTTCTGCTGTTATACTGGCATAAATCACAGCAAGCTTGACTCTGCGCCCGCGGCACCGGCTCCTGACTGTCACGGCGGTTGGGAGGCAGCAGGAAAGGTGGGAGGTGCCAGGGAGAGGGGGGAGGACACAGATAGGAATGGAGGAACCGAGGAAGCAAGAAAGAGAGGGGTAGACAAGGGAGGAAAGGAGAGGAGGAAGAAAATAAGATGAGAAGAAAGGAGGATGGGCGACGAGAGAAGAGAGGGATAAAAGGAGGAGGGGGTTATGAGGGAGGAGAACAGAAGTGGATTGACAGAATAAAGGAAAGAAAGCGCGAAAGTGAGAGAAAACGAAGGAGCAGTAGAGGCAGGCATGCAGGGTGGAAGCAATTAGAGGGGAAAGATGAACAGGGTATAAAAAAGAGAATGGAAGGAATAAAGACGGGAAGCTGCACATGGGGGACACAAGAAATAATGAGCAGAAGGAGAGACGGAGAAAGGCAGACGCACAGAGAGAAAGAACGACTGAAGAAGATGGGGCAATGTTGCAGAGAACGAGGAATGAGGTAAGAAAGAGAAAACAGGAGCGAGAACGAGGAAGGTGGAATAAAGAAGAGGAAATCAAATAATGAAGGCAGTAATAAAGAAGACATAAGAATGCAGGCGATAAAGTGGTAGAAAATATGGAGGAAGGGGAAGAAAGGAGAAAGTACGCAAAAGCATGTAAGAAAATAAAAGATGCATCGAAGATGAAGAATGGGTGACAGGGAGATTGACAAAGAGGAATACACAAAGGAGGAGAAGGGTGGTGAGAGGAGCAGCAAGAAAGGAAAGCGGGGGAAATAGAAATGGCAGGGCGAGGACAAAGAGTTTACGGAGGAAAAAATGAATAGAAGTAGGGAGGAGTGGTGGATGGAAGCAGAGAAGGAACATAAAGTAGAGATGAAAGGAAAACACTGCGAGCACAAATCAAGAAAGAAGTAGAGAGACAAGTAAATAAGTATACCAAGAACGATCTATAGATAAAGTGAAAACAAAAACAATAAAAACAACTGACTGAGAGAAGGAGGTAAAAATGGAAGGAAAGTGAACAAGTCAGTGGAAAATGAAACCACGGCAAACTGTGCGAGCCTGCGGGCTGGCCAGCCAAACTGATAAGCTTTGTTGTTGGAGCCCATAACGAAGTGGGTGGCAAATGGTGAGCAATTTCGTGGCTGCTTTGATGTTCTCAGTGGCCACGCGGCTCACTGAGAACATCAATGCGGCAGCAAAAATGCTCCCAAAGCCTGCAGGAGGACAGATGGTGCGTGCGCCTTGCGCACATGCACTGTGCCAAATCCGCCTGCAGACCTTGGGAGCATTTTTGAATGCCCCTTACTATAACGTTGGTTCTACGAGACCTAAAAAACAAGGAGGAGTTAGACCCAGAGAGCGATGAGGAGGGTATCCTTACATTTTTTGCCATGGGAAATAATATTAGTGAACATTCTAGCGTTATCAGAAGCTAAACGACCCTTCACAAAACCAACTTGATCAGTTTTGATCGAAAGAGGGATGATATTGTCAAGGTGGGTCGCAAGAATCTTAGTAAAAATTTTACAGTCATAATTAATTAATGATATAGGACGATAGTTTTTACATAAGGAATGGTCTTTATCAGGTTTGGGGGTTATAATAATTAAGGCATCCATAAATGACCCAGAAGCTTTGGCATCAGCAATAAAGGAGTTAAAGAGTTGTAAAAGTTTAGGAGCAAAAATAGAATTAAAAGTAGAATAAAACTCCACAGGTAACCCATCAGGACCTGGTGCTTTCGATTTTTTCAAAGAGTGGATAGCATTATTAACTTCCTGAAGAGTAATATCTTTCTCTAGTGTGTCAAATTCATCAGGAATAGGAGGAGGGGGGGACAAGAGAAAAAAGTGTTTAAATTTGGAACGGAGGGGAATGTGTCATCAGAATAAAGAGACCGATAGTATTCATAGAAGACCTCAGCAATCTCTTCAACCGATGAAACAAGTTGCTTAGTAAATTCGTTAAAAATAGGGCCAACAGTTTTACATTCAGACTTAACTTTTAAGTAGTTTGCTAACATCCTACCCACCTTATTTTGACCTCCATCCTATTTAGATTTAATTTTAAGCAGAATGTTACAAGCTTCAGTTGTTGCTAATTTATTAAGTTCGGTCTTTGCTGTTAATAAAACATGAAGGGCATCAGAAGACTTAGAGGTAAAACATTCATGTTCTAATCCTTTAATTTTACGTAATTGATCCTCATATTTGGTTCTCGTGGCCTTCTTTTTTTTTAAACATAAGAAATAGTGAAGGCACAGAAAGCAGCTTTGAAAGCATCCCAGTTATTAGGAACAGAAGTGTCTAATGGGTCATTAAAAGTAAAAAATTCATCAAAAAAAGTAGTGACTTCTTTAATAAAGGCTGAATCAGATAATAAAAAAGTGTTACATTTCCAGTGACTAAATTTAGAGGAAGCAAGTGTAAGGTCTAAAACTGCATAAACAGGTGCATGATCCGAAATAAAAATGGATCCATTGTCAGATTTTTTTTTTTCTTTAAATATTTTTATTAGAAATGTTTTTTTGGCACACATATAGCACAGAATACACAAAATATAAATACATATATTAAACAAATGCTAGTAACAAAAAATTCTATATAGCGTTAGGCAGCTCTTTTACTTCCATATAACCTACAAAACATAAAAATTGTTAAATCAGTTATGGCTTTCATTTAACCTTTCTTTCCATCGATGAACTGGTTCCCATATTTGCCTTCCCAGCCTCCTTGCCCTTTTGCCTTTCCTAGCATAAATGCCCTTTTCAAGATTGAACGTCCCCAATAACAAAGCAATCCATTGTTGTGTTACTGGAGGTAATATATCCAGCCAGGCTCTGGCAATCAACAATCTTTACACCGCTTTTGCAACAAATAAAAATTCACAATATTCACCATCAAATCCCCTAACACCTAACATAATTACAGTTGGTGTTAAAATCACATTCAATCCAAGTGTACGGTCCATAAATTCTTCGATACCTTTCAACAGTGTTCTTAATTGAGGACATAACGCAAAAATGTGAATACTATCCGCTGCCGGAGTACTGCAGCGAGGACAAGTAGTCCCTGTAATACCACCCCACTGTGCAATACGATCCGGTGTATGGTAGAGTTGGTATAAAGTTTTGTAGTGTTGGGATTGGAGCGAGGCAGAACAGAAAACAGAGCATCCTAGTTCCAATGAGTCCAAGAAAAATTGGCTCTGTATCCCTAATTTCCCAGCCCATTTATTTCCATATTTTTCAATATCGTCCTGCTTCAATTCTGCCAAATTAGCATAAAAATGGCGAATAGAACACATCCCTCCTTGTTCTATGGCTTCCATAATATTATTTTTACCAAATCCTGCCTCGCCTCCTTTTTTCCTATTGAGGAAGCTCCTGATCTGCAGATACTTAAAGAAACTCTGTCTAGTAATATTAAATTTTGCCATCAAATCTGAGAATTGCAGTATCTTTTCATCTAGGCCCAGCAGATCTCCTATTTTTGTAATTCCATTTCTATCCCATTCTGCCATAGTAGCATCGGCAAAAATTAAGGGTGGGAGAGTCTTGTTCCTGTATAGCCTGGTGTATCTGTTGTATCTTCCCAACCCACATTTTTTTGCTACAGCTGACCAGATGCTATGTGCTGCTAAAACTGTCTTAAAACGAGTGCGTTTATAGTAAGAAAAGTCAGCGCAGTTTAAAAAAGCATTCGCAGTATCAGAGCCCAGTACAATAGAGTATATCATAGTCGAAAAGGCATTAACATTCAGATCCGCTCCACTAGCTCCAATCAGACCCTGAGTATATTGAAGAGCCGATGCCCAATAATATAATCTAAAATCTGGAACCCCCCATCCTCCCCTAGCCCTTGGTAGAGCCATAAATTTGTAAGCCCGCCTGGTCTTCCCATAAGACCAAATAAATTTATTCAAAATTGACTCAAGCTTATTAAACCAAGAGGACACAAACATAAGGGGTATTGTTCGGAAAAAATAAAGAAATTTGGGGAGTATAAGCATTTTGATCACATTGGTACGGCCCACCAGTGTGAGTCTAAGATTGTTTATCCTGACCAAATCTAAGCTTACTTTCCTCATTAAGGGGGAAATGTTTCGTTCTACCACTGTCTCTAAATTAGGCGAAATTTCAACACCTAAATAAACTGCTGCAGAAACCACGCGTGAATCGTTACAGCATACCATTGCATTTTTGATAATCTGCGTTTTTGCACTATTAAGCCTATAGCCAGAAATTATGCCGAATTTAAGGGCCTCTTGCTTGATTTCTCCAATTGCCATAGATGGATCCGGGGTAATTATAGCGACGTCATCTGCGTACGCCAGCAAATTGACTTCTATCCCATTTGAACATAGGGGGGGAATACTAGGATTAAGATTGAGATAACGTAAATAAGGATCCATATAAAGTGCAAAGAGGAGTGGGGAACTCGGACAACCTTGCCTTGTCCCTCTTTTTATCTGTACCGCAGCCGTTAGTTCCTGATTAATTTTAATTCTAGCCGTTGGTGCCTTATATAAAACCTGAATTGCACTAATATATCTATCACCAAAACCATAATGTCTCATTAACTCCCACAAATACTCCCATGCGACCCTGTCAAAAGCCTTCTCGGCATCAAGAAATAAAGCTGCGACAGGGCCGCCCGCAACCTCCATAGCATCGAAGCAGGTAATCACTGTCCTAACATGTTCCGTAGTACCCTTCCCTGGGATAAAACCATGTTGGGCTGGGGAGACTAATTTCTCTATAACAGTAGTCAGCCTTGTTGCCAAGATTTTCGAATACAACTTCACATCCGCATTCATTAAAGCAATAGGTCTATACGACCCAGGGGCTGTGGGAGGTTTACCTTTTTTCAAGATGACTATGATTTCAGTGCCACCCCATGAGTTTGGAATTGAAGCTTCACTCTGAGCTTGAATGAGTATATCCAGTAACTCCAATCTGAGGGCCGAAAAAAATGTTTTATAGAATTCAACCAGAATCAAATCTGGTCCTGCAGCCTTAGATGACGGAAGATCTGATAGGGCTAATGTCAATTCTTCTATAGTTATAGTAGAGCCTAGTTTTTCTTTTTCCTCTACCTCTAACTCGTTAAGTTGGATGTTTCCTAAATAATCTTTGATTTTATCCCTACACACCTCAGCTTCCACATCATATAATTCTGAATAATATTTCCAAAACTCGTTTCTTATATCTGCAGGATCAGAAATCAAATTGCCTGAACCATCTATCATATTCTTAATATCACCTGCGGTAATTTTCTGTCTAGTTCTGACGGCAAGAATATGCCCCACCCTCTCACTAAATTCGCAGGCTTGTTCTTTCTTTGCTAAGTAGTTTGCTGCTGTTTTATTAGCAATACTTTCAGCTATTTCAGCCTTTATTACCATAATTTCCAACATTTGTTGATCCAAAGGGCTTCCACTCGCGATTAACCTACTCAGCTCCGCCTCTGCAGTCAGGAGAGAATTAACTTGTTGTTCTACCCTTTCTCTTTCTGTTTTCTGTCTAAAGGTTGTAAAGCTAATCGTCTCCCCCCTTATTACTGCTTTAAAAGCATCCCAAGTATTGCCACTACTAGTGCCCCCCTTATTGTTAAGCCAAAACTCTCTAATCCACCTTTCCATATTTTTACAGTAACCCTCATCCTTTAACAAAGCTCTCTCGAATGTCCACTTGTATACCTTTCTTACTATCCCATTTAAACTAACTGTCAAGATTAAAGGATTATGGTCTGAAACCAAGCGGGGTAGCTTCCTAATCTGTGTATTAGAGAGCAAAGAGTTGGAGATTAGAAAATAATCCAACCTTGCCATTATTCTATGAGGACAAAACAGGTGATGGACCGAATGTGGATCAATGTCACACATTCATCCCAGTCCAAAGATCTGGGCCCAAATCCATCGTTTTTTTGCACACCACACCACCCTGGGTTAGACAATGGCGATATGCAAATCAGCTCTGACCCTGTGCCCCATGGGAACAGTCCAGTCCGAACTACAAAAGCCATGTCCTTCCCAGAACGGAATCAAGCATCCGAGGACCGGACCGGTTTCGAGGTAACACCTCTCATCAGCCCGGCTAGCTTGACTCCAGTGGTGTGGAGTGCCTGGGACCCACGTCTGAGCATCCCCAGCGCACTTATGGCGGTATTGCAAACAAAACAGGTGATGGACCGAATGTGGATCAATGTCATTCATCCCAGTCCAAAGATCTGGGCCCAAATCCATAGTTTTTTTGCACTCCACACCACCCTGGGTTAGACAATGGCGATATGCAAATCAGCTCTGACCCTGTGCCCCATGGGAACAGTCCAGTCCAAACTACAAAAGCCATGTCCTTCCCAGAACGGAATCAAGCATCCGAGGACCGGACCGGTTTCGAGGTAACACCTCTCATCAGCCCGGCTAGCTTGACTCCAGTGGTGTGGAGTGCCTGGGACCCACGTCTGAGCATCCCCAGCGCACTTATGGCGGTATTGCAAACAAAACAGGTGATGGACCGAATGTGGATCAATGTCACACATTCATCCCAGTCCAAAGATCTGGGCCCAAATCCATCGTTTTTTTGCACTCCACACCACCCTGGGTTAGACAATGGCGATATGCAAATCAGCTCTGACCCTGTGCCCCATGGGAACAGTCCAGTCCGAACTACAAAAGCCATGTCCTTCCCAGAACGGAATCAAGCATCCAAGGACCGGACCGGTTTCGAGGTAACACCTCTCATCAGCCCGGCTAGCTTGACTCCAGTGGTGTGGAGTGCCTGGGACCCACGTCTGAGCATCCCCAGCGCACTTATGGCGGTATTGCAAACAAAACAGGTGATGGACCGAATGTGGATCAATGTCACACATTCATCCCAGTCCAAAGATCTGGGCCCAAATCCTTCGTTTTTTTGCACTCCACACCACCCTGGGTTAGACAATGGCGATATGCAAATCAGCTCTGACCCTGTGCCCCATGGGAACAGTCCAGTCCGAACTACAAAAGCCATGTCCTTCCCAGAACGGAATCAAGCATCCGAGGACCGGACCGGTTTCGAGGTAACACCTCTCATCAGCCCGGCTAGCTTGACTCCAGTGGTGTGGAGTGCCTGGGACCCACGTCTGAGCATCCCCAGCGCACTTATGGCGGTATTGCAAACAAAACAGGTGATGGAGTGCAAAAAACGATGGATTTAGGCCCAGATCCTTGTACTGGGGTGAATGTAAGACATTGATCTACATTCTGTCCATCAAATTGTTTTTTGTAATTTTCTCCCTGAGTGTACTGGGGTACTGGGGTAGCTCAGACGTGGGTCCCAGAGCCTCCACACCACTGGAGTCAAGCTAGCCGGGCTGATGAGAGGTGTTACCTCGAAACCGGTCCGGTCCTCGGATGCTTGATTCCGGTCTGGGAAAGATATGGCTGTTGTAGTTCGGACTGGACTGTTCCCATGGGGCACAGGGTCAGAGCTGATTTGCATAAAGCCATTATCTGACCCAGGGTGGTGTGGAGTGCAAAAAACGATGGATTTAGGCCCAGATCCTTGTACTGGGGTGAATGTAAGACATTGATCTACATTCTGTCCATCAAATTGTTTTTTGTAATTTTCTCCCTGAGTGTACTGGGGTAGCTCAGACGTGGGTCCCAGAGCCTCCACACCACTGGAGTCAAGCTAGCCGGGCTGATGAGGTGTTACCTCGAAACCGGTCCGGTCCTCGGATGCTTGATTCCGGTCTGGGAAAGATATGGCTGTTGTAGTTCGGACTGGACTGTTCCCATGGGGCACAGGGTCAGAGCTGATTTGCATAAAGCTATTATCTGACCCAGGGTGGTGTGGAGTGCAAAAAACGATGGATTTAGGCCCAGATCCTTGTACTGGGGTGAATGTAAGACATTGATCTACATTCTGTCCATCAAATTGTTTTTTGTAATTTTCTCCCTGAGTGTACTGGGGTAGCTCAGACGTGGGTCCCAGAGCCTCCACACCACTGGAGTCAAGCTAGCCGGGCTGATGAGAGGTGTTACCTCGAAACCGGTCCGGTCCTCGGATGCTTGATTCCGGTCTGGGAAAGATATGGCTGTTGTAGTTCGGACTGGACTGTTCCCATGGGGCACAGGGTCAGAGCTGATTTGCATAAAGCCATTATCTGACCCAGGGTGGTGTGGAGTGCAAAAAACGATGGATTTAGGCCCAGATCCTTGTACTGGGGTGAATGTAAGACATTGATCTACATTCTGTCCATCAAATTGTTTTTTGTAATTATTCTATGAGGGGCAGAGAAAAAGGTATCACCATCTGTCTGTGGATGAAGATTAGCCCAGACATCCGATAGAGCGTTATGTGCGGCCATGTCTACTATAGCCCTATGCACCCTCTTCTTGCACCCAATATATCGATGCCCCAATTGCATCTCGACACTAGAAGGACGGTTGATGTTAAAATCCCCACAGCAGATAATAGGTTCCAACCAGGTTGATAGTTCTTGATCCAGAAAGTGAAATATATCCGGATCATCACCCGTTGAGCCACAAACAGAAACCAATGTAAACCTAGCTCCTCTAAAGCCTACTTCTACAATAACCCACCTCCCCCATATGTCTTCTTTACTCCTAAAAACTATACATTCCGTACCTCTCCCTAACATAGCTACCCCGCGTGTTTTTGAGGCTTGTTTTGTAAGTGCTAATACTTTAAAACCCAGTTGTTCTAACAAATATCCCTTACCTCCCTCCACGTGGGTTTCCTGCAGGCAGATCAAATCTGGATACATTGACTTACAAAATGCTGAAACTCGTAATCTTTTCTAGAGATCATTAAGGCCACAGACATTCATTGACATAATACGGCAAGCCATTAAAAAACATCCAAAATTGGTATCAGCTCCCTATTCCATTTCTCAATCTCACCCCTTACTTCCCCCTTCCACCATATGTGCAAGATCTGTAACTGCCTCAACATGTATCTCTGTGCGTGCAATGTGTGCCATTTTCTTCCCCCCTTCTCCCCCCCTCCCCCTCCCCAAACCCCCCCCCACACTACCCCACCCCCACCCTCCCCTACAGGCAAATAGGTCAGTCATGACCTATGTGTGGACGCCAGGGAAGCAGCAGTCGCCACTCCTCCCCACCGCCGTTCCAAATTCCAAAAAAAACCTTTATTTATTTCTCCTTATATCCCAAAACTTCCATCATATAAGCCTTCGCTTTAATTTCAGAAAAGAAAAATTTGAACTGGCCTTTGGTCACTATTTTCAATTTAGCGGGGTACAACAAATAAGCCTCTGAACCCAAGGCCTGAATATGCGGTATCAACTGCCTCAGCCTCCATCTGCGCTCAACTGTGGCGTGGCAGAAGTCCGGCCTTGCAAAGAAAGTGACATTATTAAATGTACGTCTAGACTCTGGCTTAGCCTTATCCAATATCAACTGTCGCAGAAGAAAATTCCCCACAAAAATTAACAGAGCCCTCGGGCGCCCTCCCTGAGCTCCCACTTGTCCCCTTTTGAGTGAGAATGGGAAACGGTGGGCTCTTTGAATTTCAGTTTCCCACTGCCAAGTTGTTAATTCGGGGAAAGCCCCCTTTAGAAGGTTTACAACAAACATTCTGGGATCCTCCCCTTCAAGACCTTCTTCCACGCCTAACAGTCTGATATTATTACGGTGCTGTCTATTCTCAAAGTCCTCCAACTTCCAATTGACGTCTTCTGCCCCCTTTTGATGCTCTTGTTTATATATTTTTAAATCTCTCAGATCATCCTCTACTTTGCCAGTTCTTTCCTCCATGTGGGTAACTCTCTCCACCATCTCGTCCTGCCTTTTGCTTATATTTCTAAGTTTGTTCTGAATCTTCCTTGACTCTTGCCTTGCCCTCCTACTTTCCCCCCTAGCCTCGGACTGCATTAGTTTCAGTGTATTAAATAATAGATCGAGTGTAACCGGAGGTTGAGGTGGCTGTGTGGAACCTTGATCGCCAACCAACGTAGCCGGACTGTCTTGTTCCAAAAAGGAAAAAGTGGTAGTAGAGTAGTCCCAGGCTAGCTTTTTAGTAGGGTCGGTGGTGCTACTTGCTGTAGAGGGCTTTCTTTTAGAAAGACGTTTCTTCTGCATGTTTCTCTGAGCTGGAGAACTGCTGCCAGTATCTATACCAGTAGACTCATCTGTGCTAATTTCGTCTGAAGGCAAGGACTGCGATTGAGATTGAGAGTCTTCATCGACGGAATAGAATTCATCTGTGGAGGCAGTTCCATTACCAATACCCACTTCAGCAGAGGCAGAGGCAGAGTACTCACCTCCTAATTTAATAAATCCTCTTTCCATATCTAAGTCCATGACTTCTGCCCAGTTTAAAGTACTAGGTTCAGCACATAGCAAACCAACCCCTTCATTACTAGTCATTTGTACATGAGGTTGATGCGCTGACTCTGACTCCAACCCCAGTACCGGCATGGCAATGCACACATTTTCGTCCGGCAACTGAGTACACATGGCACGGCTGTCTATTGAATTCACAAATCCATTACTCGCTTTTAGCTTCTCTGTGTGCTTTTTATCATGACTCTCAGGCTTGTACCTTTCAGCTGACCCAGCCCGAGGTTCCTCCAAGCCTACCTCCAGAACTCGGTCTCCTCTCCCAGCCGTAGCAGTAGCAGTTGCAGCAGGCAGTGACTCAGGCGGCTTCCCTTCCGCAGGTCTTTCAGGTTGCCTAGCAACCACAGCTCCGGCTCCGGCTCCAGCATCGGCTCCGATGCCGGCTCCTGCTCTGGCGTCCGGGACGGCAATGCTGACATCTCCTTGATTACTTCCCGGTATCCCGCTGCCTACAGGTACGTTAGCAAAGCTCTCCGTTACGGTGGGTTGGAGCAGCGTACTTTCTTTGGCCTTAGCTTTGTTGGCATTCCCCGGCTTTTTCAGGGAAACTGCGGTGTCAGGGCCGTTTCTTTTTACTGTTGTCTTCTTGAGGCTGAAGGCACCTTTCTGTGCGGTGCTTAAGGAAGTGGCTTTCAGGTCCGCTTTGTTTTTCTCTTTGGAGGCCGAGCCTCTCGCAGCATCCGAATCTGTAACTTTTCCTCCCTTGCCATCTTTCGCATCGTTTCCACGCTCCGGGAGGCATCCTGAACCAGGTTCTTAGAATCAACCTGGCAGCTTCGGTTAGTCTCCTCTTAATATGCAAGACTGCCCGTTCTATAATGTTACCGCGTTGCTCCTCAGAGAGTAAGACATCGGCAGTGCAACTCCCGAGGAGTACAAAGTATCCAGAGGCAAATCCATTCAGGCGAGGCTCCACCATTGAACAATTGAAACCCGGCAGAGGGGAGGAGGTGGAAGTGCGACTCACTCACTGCATCCCTCAGCGGCCATCTTGCCCCCCCTGTCAGATTTTTGAATAGAGGGAAGAAGGGACTTACTAACCAAAATGTAATCAATCCTAGAACGAGTATGATGCATATTTGAAAAGAAAGTGTATTCAAGTAAATCAGGATTACAGGTTTTCCAGACAATCGATAATGGACGAGAGGCAATGGTTTGTGAGATGATTTGTGTGATTTATCAGATTGAAATTTGCATTTGGACAATCTATCAGAAAAAGGGTCTAACCATTGGTTAAAGTCACCAGCAACAACAATATTGGGAAAATCCATTGAGGAGGGAAGAATTTTAATATCATTCCAAAATTCGGGATCAAATTTAACAGGGCCATAGATATTCAACAAGACTAATGTCTTGTTTTGTACCACAATCTTAGCCATTACCCAACATCCATCATCATCATTTTGAGTAGATAAAATTTGAACTGATAAAGCTTTATGGAACAATATAGCAACACCCCCTTTTTTGTTAGGTGCAGGAGAAAAAACAGCCTGTCCCACCCATTGTCTTTTCAACTTTAGTGATTTCACATCTGAACAATGAGTCTCTTGAAGAAGAACAATTTGAGAATTGAGTTTAGATAAATGGGACAGTACCTTTTGTCTTTTGACTGGATTACCAAGACCCCGGGCGTTCCACGTAACAAAATTACACATGATGGAGGGTTGGGAGGGAGGAAGACACGTGGAGTAGATACACTGCAGGGATATGGCTACAAGGAAAAAAAACACCATACAACAAAATTACATGAAGACAATCCAACAAGAAAACCCACAAAACTAGAATACATTGACTCAAAGGCAATAAGAAAAAACAACAGGAAGTAAATATAAAAACCCACAATACTGGGATACACTAACCCAAAAACAATAACAAAGAACACAGAGAAATAAATAGAAAAACAAAGAAATAGAAAGTATACACACAAAGAAAAAAGAGAAAGGGGAAAAGAAGAATTGGAAAGGAAGAAAGCAAGAGGAAAGAAACTAACAGACAGACCAAGGCAAAACAACCAGATCTGTAAAAAAAGAAGAAGACAATGAATAGGAAACATAATAGCACAAGGTGGGGCGGATCACAGGAAGAAAAATAAGATATAGGAGATAAGGAGCCTTAAACAGAGACAAAAACATTATAGGGACATAAGTAAAGTAAAAGGAATAAGCTTTAGAGACAATCCTGAAGAGCTAAAAGAGAGAAATAATCAAAGAAAAAGAAAAGTCAAGGATTTGTATCCATTCCATTGGAGGAGAAGCCATGAAGAAACAGTTTGAGTTTGTCAGGATCATCAAAGGAGCGAGAGCACCCGTTGTGTGTAACTTTGCAAAGACATGGATGTAGAATTCCGTATTGAAGATTAAGATGTCTCAACAGAGGGCGTAGAGCAAGGAATTCCTTACGACGAGCGTGAGTTGCATTGGAAATATCTTGTGAAATGTAGATATTATGAACAGGCCAAGTGAGACGGCGTTTGAGTTTGGCAGCCTTCAAAATAGTCATTAGTTCAGTAAACTCCAGGAAGAGCATGATGATTCCACGAGGTCTCGTAGGATTGGAGGTAAGGCGTCTCAAACGATGAGATCTTTGTATATTGAGGGGGTTAGAGGAAGATGGAAGACCCAAAAGCTCAGGAAGAAACTTCTGAAGGAACAGTACCATAATGGGACCCTCCACATTTTCCGGAAGGCCATAAAGGCATAGATTGTTCCTACGATTTCTATTTTCAAGGTCCTCCGTGTGCAGTTTCAGCTTATGAATTTCCTATTCTAGCATTGGAATTTTTGCAGAAATATCCTGAATCTCGCTAACACGCTGTTCCAGTTCCAATACTTTGCCTTCCATGACAATCCCTCTCTCCTCTATTTACTTTAACTTTTCGTTTGTTGCAGACATAAACGGTTGGAGACCTCGAACTTCATCCAAAATGGAGTCCAAAACTGGATTTGGAGAAGAATGAATTGGAGGTGGCGGGTCATTTTTGTGTCTCTTTGGTTTCGTGCCCGTAACAGAAGACCTGGCAGAATAAGAATCGTTGGCCATTGTAACGAATTATTCAACTCAAACTTTCAATAGAAATGAAGTGAGAAGTGGATACTCAATGAAAAAGAAGTTCGAAAATGCAGTAAAACAGCTCTTCAGAGAAAATATCAAAAATATCTTCAGTTGATAATAGCGCAATACAGACAAAGCGGCAGAAAATATTCATTAGAAGTGTAGGTATTGGAGTAATAGGATAGTGGTGATGGCATATCCAATGAGTAAAAAATGAAACATGAGCTCAGCGACCAAAAGAGGTGGCCGCTCATATTTCAAAGAAGATAAATAATCCCATATTTCCTGGAGAAGGCTAGGAGCAGAGAAGATGAGGTTAGTGGGAATCCTAATCGTTGCACTAAACCAGTACATCAAATGCAGCACTCCATATAGCACCAAAAGCCTTCCTCATATTAAAATACAAAGAAAAATATGTCCAAGATATAGTACCACTGAGGAACAACTTGTCCAAAAAACTCACTATAAAAACTGCTGTTGCCTCAGTCCCCAAGAGGCAGTAATGAAATAATTTGTCAGGCTGATGAGGAGTTGCGGGGATAACGGCCTAAAATGGCGGGCGTACGCACCTCAGCTTAATGGTGCTAAACGAAAACAGCATACTCATAAATGTCCAGAGAAATGATGGCAAGAAATGCAGGAGCACATAAGGGCAGCGTGGAGGAGAAATTGAGAGAAGGGCAGCGTGAAAAAAAAAAATTACCGGCGTTGCTGAAGAGACGTGGGCTCAGCGACCTAAAATGGCGGCCGCCCGCGTCTCAGCTGAGAGAGGAGACTCTGAAATCCATAAGTGGTGTTCCAAGGAGTGTCGGCAGTCCAATTGCGGTCCGGAGATTCACCGCATGATCAGGATACAGTGAGCATCACCTCGAGGGAAAAACCGGCACAGAGCGGCTCCAAAACGGGAACGAGCTCCGCAGAGTCACGGAGCTCAAGCAGGGTCTGCCATGACGCCTTGACGCTCAAGCCATGCCCTATAGATGAATTCTTGAAGTCCAGACGGCCCCATAAAATGCAGCCCCAGTAGTAGGTAATCTACCTCACAACCCAGGAGCTAACAAACCTACATCACTGACCTTACTGAGATGAGTGCACCCCCAAGCTACACCAAGACAGGAAACACACAGACCCCATCGGTCCTGAGCACCCCTTTAATCACGATCCAAATTCCAATCAGCATAAGGCCCCTGCCAGTCTCTATAACTATGAGTACCCCTCAAGCTCAACCCATCCCAAGCAGTCAGGTAGCTGCAGAATCCTTACATGTTTTAGTTCCTGGAGACTCAATGGGAGGAACCAGAGGTATCCTTTTAGATGCAGCAGTTCCTGAAGTGACCTCAGTACATAGTGGACCAATGGTCAAAGAAGGAGAGGTGCAAGGTGAAGTGGAGAAGGGAAACAATAGGGGAAGGGAAGGGAGAGGACACAGAAGTGCACAAACAGTAGCAAGGAGCTCTTTACCATCATGAAGGAGTTCTCAGACGCCGATGCCGCCAAGAACGACATTACCCCCTCCCAGGAACTGTGCCACACCCTGGCGGACTTCTTCCAGGACAAAATCTCAGTTATCTACAAAAACTTCAGACCCCAAAATCCTGCCACCGACAGCATCAGTCTGCTCACACCCATGAACACTAACAGCACAGACTGGGGTAGTGCACCCCTGTTGAAGTATGTATTCAGTTATAAAAAAGTTTGAGATGCCTATTCTGATGTGTGCTGTCCCTTCTAGATGCTTTCTGGGCCATACTGTGACCAATGTCAATGGCCTCATCTGGAGTGTTGCATGCAATTTAGAGGACCATATCTAGAGCACTGTGTCCGGTTCAGGAGGATCCATATGTGGTACTTTGTGAAGATCTGGTGAGAGTATGGAGTACAGGGTGACATTGTGGTTTGTTGCATGGATGGATGGATTTTTTTTTATGAAGATAAATGGACAGGGGTATAGATGGACAAGTGGGTGGAAAGCAAGCTTTGGTGTGGATGCATAGTAAATGAGCTTGCGGTGACGGATAGATTGTGAACATATGCGTATGCGAGACCGATTATGTGAGTGTGGGAAGGGAGGGATGGATGGTTAGTGTGTTTGTGGAAGAGAAAAAGATGAATAATGAGCATTTTTGTTGACAATTTGTGTGTAAAAAGAGTGTGTGTGTGTGTGTGCGTGTACGCATGCATGAATGTATGGAAGTTTGGATGAAGAGTTTGGGTATCTGACTGTAGGCGTGTGTACATGGCTGGGTGGATTCATAGGAAATGTGTGTAGATGGATGGCTAGATTCCGAGTGTTTGGAAGGGGATGAATGGATGGTGCCTTTGTGTGCACTTGAATGAGTATGTGTATGGTTTGATGGATATTGAGTGTGACCCTCGTTTAATTAAGTCTCCAACCCACAACGAAAGAACAAGCCATTTATATAATATGAAGATCCCCAGTACTCAACTTGTGCAAATCTTATTCCGGATGCCTGATCTCAAGAGACTGAATTGCTTGTTTTGCAGCAACAAATGGCACTTTCCACCTCCTGAGACATGTTCCTCTACACTGCTCACATATCCTGTGAATACCGTTGGACAGTGCCACAATGGTTTGTGCACCATGGTTGTGAGTTCACTAAGAGGCAGCATGAGGAGTAAGTGAAACAGCTCCACTATTGGTACCCTGCTTGATTAAAAAACTTGAAAGTCCCCATCTGTCCGGCTCAGGCTCTAAATCATCTTCTACATGACAGAAGGATGAAGATGGGACAACTGCTTCTTGAGGTAGGGAACAGTGTGGTTCCCGTTTCGAGATAGCAAACCACCAAGTTGCATAAAAGAAAAATCAGGTGTGACATACACTAATGTGCAATTCGTTGAGTTTCCATAGTAGAGGAAGCACTGTTTGACCCTAAGACCTATTTTTAATTGAATACAAAGGCAGTACTTCCTCCTTAGGGCGAGAAACCTAAACCGCCACTACCCCACAAAATAAAAAGTGTGGGGCTTATTAATGATCTCTGTAATGCCGTGCAGTGCAAGTCACCTTGCTATGCTGCACTGTTTGACAGGAAAAGGGCAGGAATGTGCTATATTTATTTCTCCTTTCCCATGCACTGGCACACAATGGGCTGCCTAGCTCCAACACAAGTGCCCTTGCACCATGGTGCAAGGGTGCCTGTGGTGCATGCAGGATTGCTTTTGTTCAGGAAGAGACACCTTCAAGTTCTTGTAAATCAGGTGTTGTGTCAAAATCCATGGGAGTTGTGTGGGAACACCCATGTAACGCCTTCACAGGGCAAAGTAACACAACACAGTGATTTGCGCTGTATTGTGTTTCTCCATATTTTTGGGGCTACTCAGAGCCACCCAAAGTAGCTTTGCGTGGCTTCAAAAATCTGTCTTAAGGTTTGCATTGCTCTCGCACCACGTTGCGTGGTGCAAGAGTGACCCAAACGGCCTCATAAATAGGCCCCTATTAGTATGTCAATGATTGCTAAGTGAAAGGGCTGTGGATTGGGAAGGGAAGCAATCTTCGGAGCCAGTAATTAGTTTGTATAGAAAATATATATATAGCTGCAGGCGTCATATGTTTTTCTTGAGAGCCGATCCCGCTGCTGCAGCGTTCCGGGGTTGCCACAACCAAGGCTGCCTAGCCTTAGATTTAGTCTCATGTCTCATTCTTCGACCATTCTATAAATCCTGTCTCTTTTCATTCTTTTGAATTCTTTTTCGCCCGTGAATTCTCTCTTTGTCACTTCCTCCTATCTCCCTTTTCTATTTTTCACTGTCTTGCTCTGGTTCAAAGTCTCATGATGAAAAAGAAGTCCTGGTTCACAAAAGTTAGTTTTTGTGCCCTTCACTTGTAACGAACCCCCTGCACAAATTAATAGCAGCTTTAAGGATAGGAGATGAGAGAAAAGGATCTTCAGTCGCAAGAAAAGAAAGTCCCTTTTCATTGGCCTTTCTATATCTGGACTTTCTTTTACTTCATTGTTTTCCTCTACCCTCTTTTAAACTCCAGTCCCCACTGTGATCATCCTAGTAGACTCACCACTGCATCTTTGCTTTATTCCTCTTCCTGTGCCTTCTCCGCCCACTCTGCCCACCCTTACTTTTATCTCCCCACTCCCCTTTGCAGGGACGTCCTAAGGATTTGGTGGGCCCTGGGCCAAAGAAATTTGTGAGGCCCCTGTTGGGAACAGCTTGAAATAAGGAACCAGTTTCAGCTCTTTCATGCCATCTTTGGCCAGTGCACAGGCACAATGGTCCAAATTCTAAATCTGTCAGCATCCAATATTCAGGGATAGTGACATGTTTCTTCAATGTTTTAAATACAGCAGCATGTCACTAATATTATTGCAAATAACCATTGTAACCCCCTCCTATTTCTCCTAAGTAGGGTCATTTTAACAAAATCTAAATCAAGCTTGTTTATGGATATTGCACGGTCATATGACTCACGTTAAAAATACATTAAAGGAAAACAGTATTTAAAACAGTATGTTTAACCCCTTCACTGCGGCGGCTATTCCGCCGCAGTGCTAAGGGGGCGGGGCGGCCGCGCGGCGGCCGCATGCTGGTGACGGAACCGCTCCGTCACCAGCGTCGGTTGACCTGTGCTTGTGACGGAGCGGTTCCGTCATGGCCCACCCCGCTCAATAGAACGTCAGCGCAGGCGCGAAATTCGCGCCGCGCAGGCGCGCCGAGCGGGCCATGACGGAACCGCTCCGTCATCAGCACAGCTCACCCGTAGCTGATGACGGAGCGGTTCCATCATCAGCACTTAAGGGGTTAAAAATTGGTCAAGGTCATCAGGGCAAGACTCTCTACAGAATGGAGCTGCCTATATGGAGCCCCCTGAAAGACTGGGGCCCTGGACCAGGGCCCACTTTGCCCATGCCTTAAAACGTCTCTGCCCCTTCGTCCTCCCTTTCACTCTCCCAGTCCTCACACCCGTTACAAACGTCACACCCTATATCGACTTTTACTCCTACAAGCGCACCGTCCATCAGCCCCCTCCACTCCAAACCTGACCCACCATCACCGTCTTACCTCTGTCACTTGCATCCAAATACCCCCCTCAAGTTGACGAAAGGGAACATGTTAATACTGTGCAAAACACAAGGCACCAAATGAGAAAATCACCCCAAATACTGTCACTTATTAAACCTTTTCCAACCTACCTTAAGTGGCAGCACATGGTGCCTTTCAGCCATGCCGCATGCAGTTTTACATAAGTACAACAACTATAATTTAAGAAGCTAACTATTAAAGCAATTTTTAATAACACAATGTTCTTTCTGAGGTTTTGTTTCTTTTCAGAAAAGGCATTACTCAGCGTTGCCAGCTGCGAGCCTCGTACCCTGTGGTCGCGTTTCTTAGCCAACGAGTTGTATTGTGCATTTTACGTGAATTCTCGACCTTTCTTGTTATTGCTTTCCGTTTCCTTCCCTTCATCAAATTGCCTTGGTGCCTAGACCGTCAGCCTCAGCGGATAAGCTCTGCAGAAGGGTACCAGGCCATCCATATGCAGACAGTGGAGGACAACAAAGGTGCCCGATGGCTAGAGTTACTAGGCGTCCCTGATTTGCCGGGACGATCCCTGATTTTGCCTAATGTCCAGTCAGATTTCGGCAATTTTGGCTCATGTCCCGGTTTTTAGAGGGGGGCAACTGGAACCAGTGAGAGGCATTCCAAAGCAGTGCTATTAAGCAGCTGTTATAAGTAAGCAATTTAATTAACAGGGAGGACACTGGTTTTAGAAATTACATTTTATTTATTTTCTTAGTGCCTCTTCTGTGTTTCTATGTTGATAAAAGCTGTCATTTTGCACCTCTCCCTTGATGTAAAATTGTAGTCTTTCTTCTATTTTTGCAAAATGTCCCGGTTTTTGGTTCTCCAGATCTTGTCACCCTACCAATGGCTTCTCTCACACCCGGGAATGAATATGTGTTGTGATGCTTTACCTCCTCCCAATGCACACCTGTGTTAGTTGTGTTTCTGTCGCTTCAGTGAGTTAACTACTAGAATTCGCTGAGATGTGGTAGGCCGCTCACAGAAGCTGTTCCTCTCCACAGCATGATTCTCTGCCTGACAGTGTATCAAATCTAACTAAAGGACAAAGGGCCTCATTTACAATATTTTGACGCAAGGCAGCGCAGCAAGCCTTCCTGCTGCACTGCCGTGTGTCTACAGGATACGGCGCATTCCTGTCCTCCCCTGCACTGGCGCAAAAACAGCAGCTGTGAGTCAGTGCAGACAACCTTGCATTGTTTTGCAAGGGTGCTTGACCCCTTCCTGCACAAAAACAATCATTAAAGACATTTTCCTCTTTCTATGCATGCCGCAAGGGAAAAATGAGAATAAATAAAAGTATTCCTTCTTGTTAAACCTCCTTACGCCTCCCATGGGAAGGCGTAGGATTCTAACGCATTGCCAGGATTACAGTATGTTGTAACTCTGGGAATGCATCACGTTCCATGGATTTTGCATGGGAACACCAACAGCAACACCCTTGGAATGCCCCTTTAACGCAGAGTTATGCGTGAAAGGGAAACATATTTACAGGGCCTTGGAAAGTCACACAGGGTGCCTTTACATGGCCTTGTATATATGGGGAATCCCATTGCACTGCAGTTGTGTCAATAAAAGTGGCACATCGACAGCGCAATGGGCTTGTAAATAAGCCTCAAAGTGTTCAGCAGTATATCCCACGATTTCTGGGGTCCCTTTATGTAAAATGGTGAACTTGGGCCTGCACTGGGGACAGCTTATAAGAAGACAGACTGAGGGCCAGATGTATCGAATTGTCACCCAACGTAGCGCAGGAGCCAAAAACGCTGCACTCCATCGTGTTAAATGGAGAGAGCATGAGAGCTCCATATCTGAAGAGATATGGCACTCTCCCCCCATCTCCCTAGCACCGGTGCAGAATTATGCTGCTGAATGCCAAGCAGACACCTTTGCGCCACAGTGCAAGTGAGTCTGATTGAGTCTAGTGTAGGTTTTGTACTGAAGGAGTTCCCTTCCAGAACAAAATACCATGCCTAGACAACTTTTTTACCTTTTCCTACTTTGTAGTATGCTGTATAGTGCAGCATGCATGCAAAGTTGGAAAAGAAAGAAGAAATGGAAACATTTTTCTTTTAACACCTGCTTTCAAGTGGCATTCATTTTTGACGTAAAACCCTCATACTATTGTTAGTAGATAGGGTTTGCATCAAAGACCATGCGTGGTTACATTGGAATGCCCATGTACCACCAATGGAATGTACTTTTGACGCTAAGTATCGCAAAGCGGTGCTTGATGCTGCTTTGTATAACCTTTATGCTGCTGAAATAAATGCTGGACGGAATGCTGAGGAAATCAAACATTCACCCCATTCAAGAGATCTGAGTTAAATCCATCATTCTTTTGCCATATACACCACCCAAGTTAGGGCACAGCCATATGCAAATCAGTCTAGATCCTGCTCCTCATAGAAACAGTCCAGCGCAAACTGCCAAGCCACGTCCTCCCTGGACTGGAAACAAGTGTCTTGGGACCATTTTTGGGGTAACACCCTTCATCAGCCAGACTAGCTTGAATCCAGTGGCACAGCGAGCAAGGGACTCGCGTCTGGGCATGCTTATCCCACTTAGAGCATAAAGATCTATGGCAACAAATGATGGACAGAATGCTGCATAAATCACACATTTCCCCAGTCAAGAGATCTGGGTTAAATCCATCGTCTTGACCACCTCATGGGAACAGTCCAGCTCGAACTGCCAAGCCAGGTCCTCCCTGGACTGGAAACATTCGTCCTGGGACTAGCATCGGGGTAGCACACCTCATCAGCCAGGCTAGTTTGAATCCAGAGGCACAGCAGGCTATCTTGAATCCAGTGGTGCAGCATTACCTTTAGGCAACTTTCCAGCACACACTTTTTGTGCTGGAAAGTGACTCTCAAAAAAACATTTTACGCGGGTTTGCGTCACTTTTGTGAGGCAAACACAGTGCAAAGTATTTGTAAATCTGGGCCTTTAGCACCTATTTATGGGGATTCTGACATAGGTCAGTGCAGCAAGTCACCTTGCTGCGCTGCCCTCTGTCAAAGTGAAAAGGCAGGAATTCACCATATTTAACCAATACGGTGCATTCCTGTTCTTTGCCCCTGAGCTGACACCATTTCGTCAATCTGGCTCCAATGCAGGCATCCTTGAACCATGGTTCAAGGGTGCCAGTGTTGTTGACAGGATTGTTTTTGTAGAGGAAGGTGCCCCAATCCTGGGAGGCTTTTGCATTCTGCAGCACACATAGAAAAAGGAAAATACGAGTAGAAGTAAAATTATTTCTCCTCCTTGCACCTTGCCTGGGGAGGCATAAGGTTTTGGCGCATCCCCAGGTTTACATACTTTTGTTAATCTGGGGAAGTGTGAAAATCCATGGGTGTTGCGTGCGAACACCCACCACAACACCCATTGAACGTCTCCCTAGTACAGAGTAAGGCAACGCAGTGATTAGTGCTGCCTTGGCTTACTCATTATCTTTGAGGCCATTCAGATTCATGCAAAGTGGCATTGCCCTACTTCATAAATATGATTTAATAGTTTGCACAATGAGAGCATCACAACAAGTGATGCTATGGGGCTGCAAGGGGCTCATAAGTATGCCCCTGAGTTTTCCATCTTTCAGTGCAGAGTGACCAGTAGAACACCGAGCAGCGGCAAAGATTCCCTTCAGTCAAGTGCAATGTGTGACAGGGGCACCACAGTAACTGTGCCCTGCTTCAAATGTGGCAGACAATCGGCCAGCCTTCAATGACTGATGTCTCCGTGTCCATATCTACAACACAGCATCAGCAAATCGGCAAAGGAGTTGGCTTATTTGCCAGGGACACCACCCAATGCAAATCAGAGAAAAGCACACCCTGCCTTCCCCCAGGATTGAGCAGGTGCTAAATATATGCTAGTGATCCATATGACTGAAGGCACTGCAAAAGTGTCTGCCACTCCCTTCTGTGCTATTAAGGTGCTCAAGGGGAAAAAAAGATGAAAAACCTTTTGTATTTTCAGATTACTTTTTGTAATAACGTCCCAGATGTGAATAAGAAAACCCTAGGCAAGGACTGATATTTGGACTATGATATGAATGCATGAATAAGGTTCTTGAGGAGTGCTGGGTCACCAAAAGTCCTCCTGATGCTAGAAAGGCAAAAACATGGAGAGAACCTACAGCAACTAAAGTAACAAGACTGACAGATGAGATGACTATTACAGGCTTCAAGACAGCCGCGCGACTCACTGTTGCTGGGAGAGACAAAGAAAACTGGTTCCATAATTGTGGAGTCACCTGTGGAAAGGCTCTTCCTCCTGAACATAACATTTGGACATAGTGCACTAGGAGGAAAGACAGGACTTTAGGCCATCGCTAGAATCTTCTCGAAGTAAAAATCCAAGGCCAGATTTATCAAGGGATTGCGTTGCCCTTGCGTCACGGTCGATGTCGCAAGGGTAACACAATTCCTACGTCAGATTTACCAAGCAACAGAAAGCCACCTTGCATGCTTCTGCATTGCTTTGTAAATCTGGAGTTACTCTGCCCTTGGAAGGCGTTTCATGGGTGAGGCTTGGGTGTTTCCACGCATCCGTCCATGAATTTTGGCATATTCCCAGATTAACCAACACAAATAAACCTGATAATGTGTCAAAATGCTATGCCTTCCCAGGGGAGCACAAGGAGGATAAATATGTGTATGTCTTCTCAATGTCTCCTCCTTCTAAGTGTGCTGCATCCTGTGGCTTGTTTTGTGCAGGACGGTGCCCCTTCATGACCAAAAACAACCCTGCCTACAACACAGGCCCCCTTGTACTAACACACAAAGGTTCCTGCATTGGTGCAAGGCAGCACATTGTGGTCCAGCACAAGCAGAGGACAGGATTGTACCATAAAATGTTAATTTTGGTGCATTCCTGCCCTTCCCTTTCATGCAGTGCAGCAAAGTGTTGAGTGAAAGTATGATAAATCTGGCCCCCAGTGAAGCGACTTACAAGCCTGCCAATAACCACGCACACACATGAAGTTTAGGATTACATGTCTTTATTCTGCTGCATGTAACTAGGAAGTCAACATTCTAAAATAAGCTTTCATGGCATTGCGCTTTTGAACATGACACCCACGTTACATCTCTGTGGAGTCCGTTAGGAGCCAAAAGGGTTCTATTTATAAAATATCTCATGACACTACATCCCCGCCTCTGTTAAATAAAACAATTGCAATTATGTTTTACAAATCACCAAATATATACTTGTAGCGACCTGGGACAGTCACAACAGAAAGGGTGGATACAGAGTTCACGTAACCAAAGGGCCGATACCACCTCTCATTCATTATACCCCCCACAGAACGTCAACAGTGAGTTTGGTATACAAGAAACAGAGACGGAGCCCTGGCCCTTTAATGCAGACTGGAACCAAGAGTGGGAGGAGTCATGACAAGAGGAAGAGGCGTCATATACCAGGAACGAGGAATCACAGGTGTGCTTGTTCACCCGGAGGGAGCGGAGCGGAGAAGAGAGAGAGCGTGGAGAGGAGAGGAGTGTGGCGGAATTCGAGCGAGCGGAGACGAGAAGCGGAGAGGACGAAGCGAAGGGAGAGAAGCCAGGAGGCCACCGACACAGCGGATCGCCCAGCCATACACCCGCGGGAGGTGTATGGCTTACTCAGGTACGCGACACAATCAAGGGTTGGGTCAGACGTAAAGGAGGGATCTTCTAATAACCCCGGTATCCCCACTTCCCTAGTATAATGTCCCTATCCTGAGCACTTATCCTTCACTTCGGCATTTTGACTAGACGTGTGGCACAGGTGGTTATTCCCTCACTCCTTTCCCCTGAGTGTAGTTACGCACTTGGACCTACGACTCATATTCTGTATTTCTCCTTCTGTTTGGGGCGAGAGACACGACGGAGCCAGACGAGACCCCACCTCGACAGACACCCGAGAGAGGCCGTCGAACAGCAACCGCCGAGTCCTGTATAACAAGAACCGCAAGGAGCCGGTCACCACGAGGAACTGTAACACGAGGAAAGAAAAGCTCTGATATTTTGTTTGGTAAATTAAAACCTAAGAAGACAAAGATTCACGTATTGCCTATTAATCCCGACCCCGTAACAATACTATACATATAAAACCACTTTTCTTGGATCTACCTTCTTGACGCTTTATTCACTCAGTCTGATCTGGTTACTTGAAGCTGGGAGCTGTCCTCTTCACTATCAAGAGATCTTCGAAGATGGTGAAGCAGTAACAGCAGTCATTAAGTTCTCAGGTTCAGTCTTTATTTCACCTTCTGGATCAGAAAACTGATTAATCAAATGCTGAAAGTGAGAAGGGTCTCTGGTACCAGACTTCCCATGTGTACCTTGATGGACACAACGTGGAAGGTGTAGCATCATACGGAACATTAGATTTGCTCCTTTGCTGTTGGCGGGCGATCACTAGATCTCCTGTCTTGAATTCAATGTTTTTTGCATGTCATCTCTAATCAGCATAGGCTTTCATGTTTTCTTTATTAAGCAAGTATTTCATTCTAATTGTATTATAACCTCCTTTTCGTTTGTTGGTCCATTGAGGTAACTTGGTTGTCATTGCGCTCCTGAAAATCCCATGGTCGAGTGAGATGTTGATTGATAGAGGTAGAATTCAACACAATTTGCAAATGGAGCCTCTCACGATTTGCACGCTGTACTGCTTTCTTTAGCGTACTCATAAAATGCTCAACGATACCATTGGCCTGTGGCTTCAAAAGTGTACCTTTCTGATGCTTTATGTTCCGATGTTCCAGATATTCCTTGAATTCTTTACTGTTAAATGGCAGGCCATTATCAGACTTTAAAATGGCTGGAATACCCCATGTTGCGAAAAATGCCATCAAGTCTCTCAATGACTCGCTCACCAGTTATGGATGGAAATCCTTTATTAATGGATATCGAGAGTACTCATTCATAATTACCACCAAATGATGTCCATTGTCGAGTGGATCAAAGAAATCGATAGCTATTCTCTTCCATGCATGCTACAGAGTTATGACATTGTAACAGTATGTTGAGCAATATTTGTAGAAAGGCAATTCCATAGATCACAGGCCTTGAGTTCCTTTTCTACCCGCTCATCTGAATATGGAAACTAGACACAATCTCAGAGAACTCTCTTGGTGACAACAATACTGATAGAGCGCGCAGTTCACCCGGGTCACTGGGTTTCCTGATTCTCACACGCACTGGGCCCTGGCGTGCACTTTCAAACCAATGACTCGCGTTTGGCGTGAACCGGGTGAGTTTATACACGCTACTATGAGTAATTCGGGGGGTGACTTCTCACCACTGCTGATCATGTACCTGACTTACCACAGGCACATTACTCCAGACGGATCAGGAGCTAGCAGGGAATAGGTGACAGGGGGTCTAGAAGAAATACACTTTATAACCCAAAGTACATTGTCCACACTGTAATCCGCAAAATGACCACAGACACCTGATAAGTTTAAGAGTTTATGTAAAGAATTTCAAAGTGAATATGTCAAAATTAGCAAAATACAAAATAACACATCAAGCATTAAGATCACAACCAAAAGGTAGCTATGTATTAGGGCAAGGACCATTTGAATATACGTGAACACTATGGGTAAGAATATTAAGAACCAACTAGTCACTGCAAGTTTATACTAGGACATGGGATATGAACGGGACCTAAAGCATTTATTTTATCTAGGCTATTATACTATCCTGCTAAGTTCACTGCAACCATACTAAAGGAAGGGGAAAAATTGGGAACACACTATTACGTATGTTAAATCAATGATATCCTATAGGTGGGGAGAGAAGTGGAACAAAACTGAGAAACAAACGCATATACTTGGCATTTCAAAGTGATAGAGCGATATCACAGGCAAGAGTGCTTTATTAAGAAAGTAGGGAGAGAGAGAGAGAGAGATTGGAAGACGCAAAACCCACAGTTTAATATTTACCTAATTCAGAATGAAGACTAACCCTGGCCACGGGTCAGTTGGGAAGACGGGGACAAGGACCCTCAGGGAATGGAATACCAGAATGTGAGCAGGTAGAGCTCACGGAAACTCAGGACAGGATACCCCTCAGGTGTTGGGTCAGGACTGGGCTCACCAAGGTACGACCAACTCCCACAGCTTTGGATGCAACGCCTGCGTTACCCCTTTTCTGCAAGTAATCCGCCAGTAACCCCGATTGGGTTCTCGAATTTTCCCCAGCAAAGTACTCCGCCAGCACATAGGACAATTTCCACCCCTTAGGAGTTTGTGGAAAGTATGGACAGAGTGCTCCGCAGCACTCTTAGCTTGATCACCTATAGAGTTCGTAGGGTCAGTGACAGGTCTGCTACTCGGACAAGTCGGACAATTTCCCTATGCTACACTAGGACAATTATACTGTTTGGGGACCCTTAGACCACCCACTAATGTTGCAAGTGACAGTTTCCCACATTATGATTGGTCAGGAGAGGTGATGCGGTCATTATCACCTCCTAGAATTCCATGTTCTCATCATAAATATGCAATTTTGCTTATCCGCCCCTTGGGTTCACGTTCCCATCCATAGGAATACAGTAGACAATACGAGAATACAGAGTATAGCAACATTGTCTTTGGGGTTCAAGGTGAAAAGGCTGCATCTTGTGATGGGTTTCTCAGGCGCATCGGGCTTCGGGAGCCAGCTGGCTTGTTTCAGCTCCTGCGCAGTAGAGTTTCTCCCTGGTCACATGACGGTGCCCAGCAGAGCCTCAAGTATGGCTCCGCTCCCGATTTTCCCAGCCCCAGAGACGTGATACATGAAAAGTAAGCGAGAACAAATTAGAATCACACATAAAAATGATCACACTGTATACCGTGATAAAATTTAACACACCCCTTACTTTATAACTTCTACAGCATTAAAGTTTAGTGCGAAAAGACAGATAGGCTAAAGCAGCAGTTGCAAGCATAGAGCGTGGTGAGAGACAAGCGGCCATGTTTGCAACAGTGCGCATGAGCAACAGATTCCCTCCAGAATGTGAGTGCGTCTCATCACATGGGTATGACCGACGCATGCGCAGACTGAATTTCAGCGAAGCAGCCATTTCTTCTAGTGCAAGCTTTGTTAGTATGAAAAGACACACAGGCAAGCCTCTTGGGGACACCCGCGTGTTGGGGAAAATGCTAAATAAATGACGAACAGTCGGATTAATATGATTATACATTAAACGAGGTTCATGAATGAGAGCAAGTCGCTTTACGTGCGAATCCTTGCTCCATCAATCCCCTCTTTGATGATATTTACTATCATCACTATATAACGGAAACAGATGCCAACTTTCATTCTTCCACATCATTCATCTCGATTTCAACAAACTTGTTGTTGATTTTTCTTTCAGCTTCTCTATGAGAGTGGTGATTCTTCACCTTTTTGTAGATTTCGTTCCTTAATTCTTCTAATTCTAATTCATCAATGTTTCTCTTCACCCCTCTTTTGTTTACAGTGTATTTTCTTTTGCACTTTTGACATTTACAGCAGATGAAAATTATCAACACAATCACACCTATTCCAATTATTGGCATCAGTATTTTCCACAGAATGTTTCTACCTAAGTTAGAAAACCAACTACCTATAGAGGAGAGACCTCCAGTCAGTCTTGTCCAGGCACTGTCAACCTCTAATGGTTTGAGTTCTTTTTCCAAATTAGTTATGTTCTTCACATATTGTTTTAATTCGATACTTTTGTCAGGAATGTAGGTGCAACAATGTTGCGCCTTCAGCATTCTACAGACTCTGCCCTCTTTTGCCAATAAGGTGTCAAGAGCAAGGCGATTTTGCAAAACCATTGATCTGATCGCAACCATTTCAGTATTGACCAGCAGGAATCCAGCAGCAGTGTCAGTTGATAACCGATCCACTACTGTAGACAATTTGCAGATTCTGTGAGTGTTCAGAACTACCCCCATTCCAGGTATCAGTGCACTAAAGATATCACCTACAATTTCACCTACGCTTTCACGTTTACTACGCACTAAGCCATTAGTTTCTTCATTGCTTCCAGCTGCATTATTCACATGGTATATTTTCGGGAAAACAATGCCAAAATAGCAGCTTCCATACCAGTGATCCGGCAATTTGAAATAAGCCTTGTTCCCACATATATAATAAATTCCGGGGAACACAGGTTCTGACCCATTTTTGAAACCCCAACCTCCAATTACCTTGTAATTATGTTCACACTCGCTGGAACCGATGAATACATTGTTATAATACTCTGTCTTTTCCCTATGGATACAAAGTTTTCCCTTTCGTTCAAAATCCAGCAACAAAGCAGGATTAGCTTCGCCTTGTGAGGTGTTATCCATGTGCTCAGCCCACCTAGGGACTCTATCATTTTCGTCACTTGCTTTCTTCTGAAACTTTTCTCTTCTTCTATCTGCCATCTTTATGAACAACTTTTCCTGCTCTTGCAGAGAACAGGTCAGATTAGCTTGTCTTGCTTCATCTAAATCTATGTTACCTATAGTCAGGAAGTATTCTCCCATATAACGAGTTACTTCACTTTTAATATGTACAAGGTTCAGGTGTCCTCTAATAGGAAGCTCAGAAAAGACTACGTCAGCATTTGAATAGTAGTACTGTAACGTGCTTCTATAAAACAAGCTAGCTAATATACTACAGGAGATTCCATAGGTTAGGGGTAAGTGGTGGTATGTCACGCCTTCAGCTACAGAAGTGGGTAGCTTCATGCAGACATAGCAGTCTTCTATTTCCATGGCCTCTACATAATGCACTAATAGGTTAGCAAAAACATTTAAATGCGTCCGGTTTCTCATTTTGTGAAAGTGTAGTCCATCCTCATCTGATGCTTCTAAATTAGGTCGTGTGTGTTTCAGACTAACTGGTCTGTCACGTCGTTCTAAGCTACGTGGTGTTTCTGCAGTTTGTACAGCTCCTACGTCTACTGCTTCTGGTTCAGTCGGGGACAAGTTAGGATTTTTACTTATCAGAAAAGGTAAGAAAATTGTAAGTCCTATCCACATCACTATTAACATAGCTACACTACACAAGCATATTTTACAGCAAGTTTTACAACACCCAAATCTGGATCTCCCAGCTACGTTTGAATCAGACATTTTAGCTTACAGGTGGCTATTGCAACCCCTCTTCTTTTCTTTTACACCAAAGGCTCACTTCGGGGTTTCCTCAAGGAGGGTCTTCGTCCGAACTCCGATCAATGATGTACTCTTCGTCACTTTTGCCACTGTGGTGTGGTTCATCAATTTCTTCCAACACCAAGTAAGTCCATTCAGGGCTCCGATACAGCCGGTTCTGTTTCTTTATTCTGTCGCTCTTTCTCAGAGATTTTCCTCGGGCTGCTTTTCTTTCACTTTCAGCTCTTTTTCGGTCTTGCAGCTTTTCTTCGACTGTCTTTATTCGGAGCCTCATCCTTTTGACGTACCGGGGTGCACCTTTGTCTCTGGCACTCCCAGTGGTCGAGGAAACCTGGCCTTCCTCGTGCACTCTTTTTATTTCACTTCGTTGTGGCACCTCTGTATTGTCCGATTTTATTTCCCTTCCTGTCTGACTAGTTCCAGGTCTTTCATCTATTTCTTCTGCCTGGTCCCTAAGCTGGTCCTGTTCAGGTTTGAACTGTATGTGCTTTCTATTTTCGGGCGACTTTATTTCTGTTGCCTGAACACGTTCGTCTATTTCTATCTGTTCCTGTTCATGCACTTCGATCTCTTGGTTTTCTTCCGCATGAACGTCAGCTTTAATCACTATCTGTCCCTTTCCAGACTCCGGAGTTTCAGGAGGAGTCTCAATGTCTTGGTCTATCCCTATTTGGCCTACTTCCTGATCAGGTGTGCTGTGCTTTTCGTTGACCTGACCGTTTTCTTCTATATCTGTCTCACCTGGACTATCCCACTCACTGTCTAGATAGGAATATTTTCTGGTTCGTATTGGATCATGAACCAGGTCGTCGGCGGGGAACCAATCAACGTCTTGACTTGTGCTCGGCAGTTCGATGTCAGCTAGCTCCGGACTCTCTTCCTCGGGAGCCTCTTCAGCTGCGCTGCCTTCAGCTCCAGTCGCGTTTTCTCCAGTTACCCGCTTCGTGTGACTGGCGTGGATCCACTTCGGTACACCAGCACACTTTACAGCAGTTGTAGTGACGAGGATCACTTGTCGTGGCTTTCCCCACTTTGGTTTCAGGCAACTCTTCCGGGTGTGTTTCTTTAACACCACCCAATCTCCTGGTTGCAGTTTATGTGCTGGAGTCTTTGGCCATTCATCAGTCGTCTCTCCAATCTGCTGAGAGAGAGAACGCACTTGGTCACCTAGCTGCTTGCAGTATTCTAGTACCATATAATCAGAAATGCTTAGCAGTTTGTGTCCAGGTACCCATGCCTGTCGCATCACTCTCCCCATTAACACCTCATGGGGGCTCAGGCCAGTCTTTCTGTTCGGGATACTTCTCATACTCATCAGCACAAGGGGTAAAGCCTCTGTCCAATTCATTTTTGTGGAATCACACATCTTTGCCAGTCTGGACTTCAGGGTGCCATTTATCTGTTCCACTATTCCAGAAGCCTCTGGACGGTATGCACAATGCAGTCTTTGCTTCATTTTAAAAGCTTTACAGAGTTCTTCTAGGACATCGTTGGCAAAATGCCCACCTTGGTCTGTTTCAATCGTCTCAGGGATTCCAAACCTAGGCATCAACTCCCTGAGCAGTAGCTTGGCTGTAGTTAGGGCATCATTTTTCTTTGCTGGGTAGGCCTCCACCCACCGGGAGAACAGACAAACTATGACCAGGATATATCTATATCCCTTGTATCTGGGCATTGTTATAAAGTCTGCCTGCATTCTGACAAAGGGACCTACTGCCTTTCCGATGGTACTCTGTTCTACTACAGTCTTTTTTCCTGCATTGAATTGCTGACACACTAGGCACCTCTGGCAAAGCCTTTCCGCTTGGTTCCTGAACTTTGAGTTATAGAACACCTTGTCAAACACACGACACATCGCATCCCTTCCCATATGTGTTGGTTCGTGTATCATTCTAATCATAGGGTCTATCAGGCTGTCAGGTAGCACAGGCACCCCAGTCGAGTTTATCACCACACCATCATCCCTCAATTTGCATCCATTTTCTGACCATCTGCCCTTTTCTGTCCTGTCTGTTGCCTGTTGTAAGTCTTTCAATTCATCCCATGTTGACACATTCTCAAACAACATAAGTTGGCAGCTGGTTCCACCCCACAACCCAATTTGGAGGGACATTTGGTATCGGGCACAAAATTGGGCAATTTGGTCAGCGTATCTATTTCCGGCTGTCACATCATCATTTCCTGATCTGTGAGCCGCACACTTGACCACAGCCAATTCTTTGGGCAATTGAATAGCTTCCAGTAAGTTATGTACCACCTTTCCATTCCTGATAGGTGTACCTGAGGAAGTCATGAATTCTCTTTGCAACCACAATTGGCCGAAGTCATGAACAACCCCGTAACAGTACTGGCTGTCGGTGTAAACAGTTATTCTTTTGTTCTTACCCCTCTTACATGCTCTTGTTAACGCGATGAGCTCCGCCACTTGTGCAGATTTCACCTCGCACAGGTAAGATGCTTCCAGAGTGTGCGTCAATGTGACCACAGCATAGGCAGCACACAGTCCTCCACTTTCATGTCTTAAACACGAGCCATCCACAAAGATGGTAAGATCTCCATCAAGTAAAGCTACTTCGCGGATGTCAGGACGGGGCTTAGTACTGAATTCTGTTAAATCGATGCAATTATGTTCCCCTTCCTCTTCACTTTCTACATCCAGAGGAACAGGTAACAGCGTCGCAGGGTTTAGGACGTTGCACCGGGAAATTGTTACATTTTCAGCACCAATCAAAATCCTCTCATACTTAGTCAGCCGACTAGGTGTGAGGTACTGGGTCTTAGTTCGTGTCAGTAGAATTACAACAGAATGTGGAACATATACTGTGACATGATGTCCCATGACAATATTTTCACTCTGTTCTAGACTGACACAAGTAGCAGCTACTGCTTTCAGGCATCCGGGTAACCCAGGAGCCACCGGATCGAGGGTGCCCGAAAAATAGGCCACAGGGCGCCGGACCAATCCATGCTCCTGGGTCAGGACGGAGAGAGCACAATTTTCTCTGGTGTGACAGAATAGTTCAAAAGACTTAGAATAGTCAGGCATACCTAATGCAGGAGCGGTACATAGACAGTTTCGCAACGTTACCCAAGCGTTCATGCTTTCACTGTCCCAACTGATGGGGTCTTCTACTCCTTTCTTGGTCATTTTTATCAAAGGTTTCGCTAGAGCTGCAAATCCTACAATCCACTGTCTGCAGTAACCCACGACTCCCAGAAACATTCTCACTTCCTTCTGAGTTCGGGGTAGTTCCATTGCTTTGATTATTTTTATCCTTTCTGTGGTGACTTTCCTGATTCCTTTTTCTATCTGGTGCCCCAGATACTTCACTAAGTTTTTACAAAACTGCAATTTATCAGGCGACACTTTATGTCCTCCTTTTCCTAGGTGATTCAGCAAGGCAATTGTGTCGGTGACACAGTCATTTTGGGTCTTAGACGCCACCAGCAGGTCATCTATGTACTGCACCAAAGCAGACTCTCTTGGCAGTACTAGAGATTCAAGGCATTTTTTCAATATCTGGTTGAAAATCGATGGACTTTCAGTGTACCCCTGAGGAACACGATTCCAGACATAGATATGGCTGTCAAATTCAAAACTAAAAAGGAACTTGCTTTCACGATACAATGGGATGGAAAAGAATGCATGGCACAGGTCAATGACAGTGAACCATTCCGCATTCCATGGAATTTGATATAGTATCACTGCAGGGTTGGGCACAATAGGACAGCAAGGTACAACAATTTGGTTTACCTTGCGCAGATCCTGCACTACTCGGTACTTTCCACTAGGATTTTTGATCCCAATAATAGGTGAATTGCAGGGGCTGCTCATTACTTCCTCTATGATTTCTGCTTCGAGCAACCTAGTAATTTCAATTGCGACTCCAGCTTTTACTTCTGCGCTCATTTTGTATTGTCTGGTTTTGGGGTATACAGCATTTGTTTTTATGGCTATTTTAATTGGGTCCACATTTGCCATTAAACCTACATCTTTTCCTGTGAAATCCCATACTTCTGGTACCACTCTTAACTGGAGCTCTTCAGGTAAGTCTTCAACGGACAAGGGTTTAATGTCAGCGTCAGACCTTACTAACATCAATTTGTACAAACCATCTTCATCTGGGGTCTGTATTTCGACACCCTTTGGTGTGCAATAGATGGTGCAGTTCATCTTGCACAACAAATCGCGTCCTAACAGATTCACGGGACTGGAATCACACACCACAAACCTGTGCATTTCTTTAAAATTTCCTATGGATATTTCCATAGGCTCAGTTACTGGAGTACTAATAATTTGATTGGAGACACCGACTACTTGGATTGCTTCTCCCGAGAGGGGTAGGTTAGGAACATCCACTGTTCGCACAGTGGACCGGGTAGCACCAGTGTCCAACAGAAAGGTGACGTCTCTTCCCTCTACCTTTCCTTCAATGTATGGTCCAGTCTGGTCTACCGGTAAGGAGGCGCCAAGCACGCACTCCTCATCCTCCCCCCTCAGGCCCCGTCAATCTTGTTCTTCACAGAGGAACGAATCATTTAGCAAGTACTGTGGAATTACTGCATTTCTTTCATTCTCTTCTTCCCACACTTCTGCCCTTTCATTCTGCTGACCCTGATTCTTAAAATTCTGTCTAGGTGCGCGAGGGACTGGAGGTAGCTTTACCTGTTGCTGGTTCTTCCTTGTCCCCTCTTTCTGCACCTGCGGATTTAAACCATTTATAGGGGCATTACCGGCCTGTAGGTGTGGACACTCGTCTCTCCAATGCCCTATCTGGCCACACCCGTGGCAGGGGAACTTTTTCATAGCCTCTTCCCGACTCCTTTTAGCTCGGAGTTTCCCTCCTCCCCCAGCATTGGTATTCTGGGTATTATTATTAGAATTCAATTTACTTAACTGTTTTTCCTGCTGTTCCGCCAATTTCACTTGAGCCCACATTACTTTCTCTTTGAGGGCTTTCTTTTTATTTTCAATTTCATCTTCGCAGTATTTTGCGTACTTAAGGACATCATCTATGGGCTTTCCCTGCCAACCTATTTTATTATCTCTTATCCATTGGGATATTTCAGGTCTTAATCCTAGCACGAATCTGTAACTGAAATGGGTCATGTCCTTCATGTCCACATTATCGATTCCACTGTAAGTTTTGAATACTTGCAGTAGCCTTTCGTAAAAGGAATGGACAGTTTCATCACGTTCTTGGGTAGTTCTATCTATCCGGGTCCAATCTGTTTCCTTTGCGGGCACCTTTTTCTTATGATACTGTATGACTTGATCATACTTTCTCATTACTTCAGGTGAAGGAGCTCCTGTTTTCTCGTCCCTAGCATACTCCTCACTGTGCCAATCAATCTCAATTTTGCATTCCGTCCACAAATCTACAGGAACTACAATATCGAAAAACCCATCCAGGTCTTTCAAGAGGCATTTCTGAACCTTAATGAAGCGTTCAACCTGTCGGTACCAATCGACTGGTTTTTCTCGTAGTTTAGGGAAGTCATTGGTAAATGACACAATATTCTGCCGGGACCATGGGACATGAACATATTTTCCCCCTGGGACCTCTCTCATGGGACATAATTTTTCCGCGGGGGTTACTTCCTTTAGCACGTATTCTGAAGCCTGAGATTTTGCCCTGCTGTCTTCCTTTTTCTTCGCCCACCGGGTTCTCCACTTTCCTACATCCCCCCACTTCTGCAAAAGTTTCAGTAATTCCTTTATCTGGATTTGTTTTCCTCCCACATTCAAACTTTCTAAGTCCTTGTCTGAGAAATCTACTCTGTAGGGTTTCTGAAGGATTTTGGAGCGACTGACATCTATTCCCATTTCCGTGGCAGTGTCCATTAATCTCTCATGGAGCAATCTAGCGTTTCTGGTAAGGTTTTTACTGATAAACAGTAACTCGTCTTCTCTGAAGGAGTTTAAACGCTCTACTCCTACATTTCCAGCCATCATTTCTTCTATTTCTATTCTTAATTTATATATCTCTAATGCTTTGGGTTGGGGAGTGGTCTCTTTTTCCAATTCTTTGGTCCATCTGTCTAATTCTTCTGGGGATACTACTGTGGCACTCCTAACCCCTGATGTGCTTTCGATCAGAACTTCCTTTGTTTTATTTTGACTTCTGGTTCCTGACATGCTAATTCTAGATTCCCTAATGGGCATATCCATCAGGACCACTGATTCGCATTCACTCTCCTGATCATCATCGATGAACACTTCTTTTCTTGGGAGTGGAATGCTAGGAGTCGGCATGATTGGAGAGATAACAGGAGGACGCGGACTAGTCAGGCCATCCCTATACAGAGGAATAGCAGGACCAATAGTTACTGGAATAGTCAGGGAATCTGGATGGGGATGTATCTGGGCTATGGTCCTGACCAAATCATCTCTCTGTCTAGCCAGGGCTTCATTTTCCTGCTCTGGTAAAGCCTTTTCTGCAGAATTGTCATGCAATACTTGGGGTACCAAAGGAGGATAAATACTTGGGGCAGTCGGGGTAACCAACCGGGGTGGGCCTTCTCCAAACGGCTGATAATTTGGGACCGTAGATCTAGGTCTGCAAAACCCATCCCCATCACTGGTTTTACTATCCGTACCCGTTCCTTCCGTCTCGCTATCCCTTCGGCATCTAGGATATTCAGAAAACGGGTTTGGTGACTGCACAGGTTCTGATTCTGCTACATAGGGAGGTGGGTTTTTCATTAACAAATCTTCTAGGTGCTCATCCTCTGAGTCCCCTACGGGCATTAAGTGATGGGTTTTCTCTTTACTTTTTCCTTTTCCCTGTTCTAATACCCCCATCATTGGAAACAATCCCTCTGTCATCATGCTTTGTCTCCAGTGTTTCATTTTCTGCTCTTTGGTTTCTCTATGGACCCTCGGATACCATTTGCTTACTCCCTTGTCCATTCTGGGTCTATCTCTTTCCAGAGCCTCAATTTCCCATTCCTCTAGGGCTTCGTATTGTGTTAATCTGGGTCTTGGATGTAATTCATTCATGCGAGTCCTTAAGTTAAACAGAACTCTCCCATTAAACGTACCATCAATAGGAAACGCTAGGACTCCGTCATCTGCAGTATACTTTGCCCAATTTTCTAACCATACACAGGTATGATACCCTTTTTCAAACATCATGAATGAAGCAGGAGTATTCGGTGGGGGAATGATCACACCCTCCCTCGTCCTAATGGGTTTGTCTGTTTTGAAAAAATTCTTTATTTTATCGGCAAATGACATTTTTCTTTTTATTCCGTACATCATATGTGGTCTACCTCGTATAATCTGTTCCCTATAGAAGCCTGAGTTTTGTGGATTAGGTAAAAACTCAGGGTACCACATACACCTTTCTAGACCCGCTTCTAACTCGGCCTGATTAATTTTGTTTACCTTTGTGCTTCCAATGCTAGCACTGCTTCTATCGCGTAGTAACCAATCAACACTGTGAATACAAAAATCTCTGTCCAATGGGTGCGCGGCCTTTTCGCAAGACGAGGTCTCACGCTTCGGCACTCACCCCTCCTTTACAAATTCGGCTTCACTACACACCCGCTGTCTTGACCAATACCAGCGCGGCACGGAGTGACGTCAGAGCAGTCTTCCGACCGACTCCCTCCTTCACAAGGTAACGGAAGCTTTTTACTTTCCCTAAAGTGCGAGTGCAAATTTTAGTTAACAACACACAACGTTTGCCACTGTGTCTGAGTGTTCTAAATAGATAGAAGAATTTTTTCTCGCTACAAGTAAACCACTTCTGTCTACTTTTCATTCACTCCTGGACAGACTTCTTTGCCTATCCTCTCACTCTAGTAATATAGAACCCGTTATTCTTCTGACTCATCCACTTCTTTCTGGGATATATATTAAGTCAGAATTTCACCAGCGGACTATTTTACTTACCATTCAAGCCTCGGAGACCCTATTACTCCTCCCGTATGTGACCCTTACTAGGTGATATCACAATGAAAGTTTTATAAAGGACTCGTAGCTATCATTTATTCAGGTGCAAAAAGATCCTAATTAGTGCTTCCAGTTATTCCTAACCCTGCACTAATGACTCTAACAAGTGACCTTAGCAGCTAACCGGATTCTACTCACCGTTAGCTAAATACTTCCCCGGGGATTCGGACTACACTGAACACGTACAAACAGTTCTTTGTTACTACTACATATAATACTTATAGCAGCAATGCAAAATCATATACACAGTCACATAAATTCTTAAAACACCACAAAATATTTGGAAAATGCAATAGCAAAAATCAGCAGCATAGAAATTTCAGCAGCACATTTAATTTCACAGTTTGTTTATCAATTATCCTATCTACCTAATTTAACTAGTCCTAACCATTACCTCTGCTACCAGAAAATTACTGATAGAGCGCGCAGTTCACCCGGGTCACTGGGTTTCCTGATTCTCACACGCACTGGGCCCTGGCGTGCACTTTCAAACCAATGACTCGCGTTTGGCGTGAACCGGGTGAGTTTATACACGCTACTATGAGTAATTCGGGGGGTGACTTCTCACCACTGCTGATCATGTACCTGACTTACCACAGGCACATTACTCCAGACGGATCAGGAGCTAGCAGGGAATAGGTGACAGGGGGTCTAGAAGAAATACACTTTATAACCCAAAGTACATTGTCCACACTGTAATCCGCAAAATGACTACAGACACCTTATGAGTTTAAGAGTTTATGTAAAGAATTTCAAAGTGAATATGTCAAAATTAGCAAAATACAAAATAACACATCAAGCATTAAGATCACAACCAAAAGGTAGCTATGTATTAGGGCAAGGACCATTTGAATATACGTGAACACTATGGGTAAGAATATTAAGAACCAACTAGTCACTGCAAGTTTATACTAGGACATGGGATATGAACGGGACCTAAAGCATTTATTTTATCTAGGCTATTATACTATCCTGCTAAGTTCACTGCAACCATACTAAAGGAAAGGGAAAAATTGGGAACACACTATTACGTATGTTAAATCAATGATATCCTATAGGTGGGGAGAGAAGTGGAACAAAACTGAGAAACAAACGCATATACTTGGCATTTCAAAGTGATAGAGCGATATCACAGGCAAGAGTGCTTTATTAAGAAAGTAGGGAGAGAGAGAGAGAGAGATTGGAAGACGCAAAACCCACAGTTTAATATTTACCTAATTCAGAATGAAGACTAACCCTGGCCACGGGTCAGTTGGGAAGACGGGGACAAGGACCCTCAGGGAATGGAATACCAGAATGTGAGCAGGTACAGCTCACGGAAACTCAGGACAGGATACCCCTCAGGTGTTGGGTCAGGACTGGGCTCACCAAGGTACGACCAACTCCCACAGCTTTGGATGCAACGCCTGCGTTACCCCTTTTCTGCAAGTAATCCGCCAGTAACCCCGATTGGGTTCTCGAATTTTCCCCAGCAAAGTGCTTCGCCAGCACATAGGACAATTTCCACCCCTTAGGAGTTTGTGGAAAGTATGGACAGAGTGCTCCGCAGCACTCTTAGCTTGATCACCTATAGAGTTCGTAGGGTCAGTGACAGGTCTGCTACTCGGACAAGTCGGACAATTTCCCTATGCTACACTAGGACAATTATACTGTTTGGGGACCCTTAGACCACCCACTAATGTTGCAAGTAACAGTTTCCCACATTATGATTGGTCAGGAGAGGTGATGCGGTCATTATCACCTCCTAGAATTCCATGTTCTCATCATAAATATGCAATTTTGCTTATCCGCCCCTTGGGTTCACGTTCCCATCCATAGGAATACAGTAGACAATACGAGAATACAGAGTATAGCAACATTGTCT
The DNA here is from genome assembly GCF_964263255.1 of Lissotriton vulgaris. Lineage (NCBI taxonomy): Eukaryota > Metazoa > Chordata > Amphibia > Caudata > Salamandridae > Lissotriton > Lissotriton vulgaris. Next base: position 25,491 of record NW_028252369.1, on the reverse strand, counting down.
TTGGGGTTCAAGGTGAAAAGGCTGCATCTTGTGATGGGTTTCTCAGGCGCATCGGGCTTCGGGAGCCAGCTGGCTTGTTTCAGCTCCTGCGCAGTAGAGTTTCTCCCTGGTCACATGACGGTGCCCAGCAGAGCCTCAAGTATGGCTCTGCTCCCGATTTTCCCAGCCCCAGAGACGTGATACATGAAAAGTAAGCGAGAACAAATTAGAATCACACATAAAAATGATCACACTGTATACCGTGATAAAATTTAACACACCCCTTACTTTATAACTTCTACAGCATTAAAGTTTAGTGCGAAAAGACAGATAGGCTAAAGCAGCAGTTGCAAGCATAGAGCGTGGTGAGAGACAAGCGGCCATGTTTGCAACAGTGCGCATGAGCAACAGATTCCCTCCAGAATGCGAGTGCGTCTCATCACATGGGTATGACCGACGCATGCGCAGACTGAATTTCAGCGAAGCAGCCATTTCTTCTAGTGCAAGCTTTGTTAGTATGAAAAGACACACAGGCAAGCCTCTTGGGGACACCCGCGTGTTGGGGAAAATGCTAAATAAATGACGAACAGTCGGATTAATATGATTATACATTAAACGAGGTTCATGAATGAGAGCAAGTCGCTTTACGTGCGAATCCTTGCTCCATCAATACCACGATGTCCTTCATGAGCTACTTTGAATATCTTCTGTCTTAAACTCTCCAGAATTAGCATTCTCATCCCTTGCAGTATAACTCCTTCCTGAGATATTGACAGTTCTTCTTTAACATTTTTGTACTTTTGCTATTCATCATCACTAGTAAGAGGTCGAACATGTCAGTTCCAAGACTGATGTGTAATTATATCTTCCAACATCAGAATGCCACTATCATGGCTTGTGGCAGTGATGATTTGGGGTAATGATATGGTAGCTGGAGTATTGTACTGCACAATGAAGCTAATGTAGGCTTCAGCATTATTGGATGGAGTACCTTGACCTTGGATAGGCACTCTAGAAAAGTAGTCAGGAGGGTTCGGAACCTTCCCTGGATGATGTAAAATGGTGCAATCATACGCTTGGAACCAGAGTCCCCATCTTTCAATGTGAGGAGGCATTCTTACTTTTGGATTGCCAATGATAGTCAATAACGCTTGATGACCAGTTAACAGTGTAAAAGGCTTTCCATACAGAAAAACATGGAATGTTAACAAGCCCATACCACAGCTACATTTTATTTCTGAGGTTGAGGGTAAGCACGATCTGTTTGGGACAAACCTCTACTGGCTATGCCACAATATGCCTTTGAGCATGGAGTTGTCCACTGTGCTGGGCCAGGATAGCACCTAACCCAACAGTGCTAGCTTCAACAACAACCTCTGTGTGAACTTTTGGATCAAAATATGCAATTTCAGTAGCAGTTTCAATGGCTTGTTTGATTTTCTTGAAACTTAGGTCACATTCTGGTGACCGATTGAATGAAACATTTTTCTTTGCTAATTCTCATAAGGGAGCACTTATCATCACAAAGTCTCATGTGTATCTTGAATAGAAACTGGTCATGCAAAGAAATTAACGTATCATAGAAACATCTTGTGAGGGGTCAGCATTAGACAGCGCTTGTACTTTTTCAGGATTGGGTGTCATTCCCCCACCAGAGAAGATATGGGCAAAGAATTCCAATTTAGTCTTGTGGAAATCACACTTTTCTGCATTAAAAGTTAGGCAGGCATCAGTCAGTAAGAGATATACTTGAGCAAGAATTGTATCATGCTCCTTTTGTGTTGCTCTGAAAATCATTATGCCATCTCTGTAGTTGAATATATTCACAACCGGCTTTATGACACGTCTAATGACATCTTGGAAAAGTTCTGCTGCTGATAACACACCAAAACGGAGTCTTTTATATAAAAAAAGACCTACATGTGTAGAAAAGTTTGTAATATACCTGAAATCTTCTTTGAGTTTGAACTGATGATAACCTTTTTTTATATAAAGGAAAGGAAAGACTTTAGCACCATTTAGTTGCGTTATCATGTCAGCAACATGAAGACCTGGATGTTATTCTCGCTCAATTGCTTTGTTTGCCTGGTACATATCAACTCATATGCATACAGCTCCTTCAGTGTCCTTTTTGGGCGCTACCACTATGGGAGAAACCTATTGTGTAGGACATGTTGTACGCTCCATAATGTTATGTAACAACTCAAGTTCCTTTTCTACAGCTTCTTGAAAATGAAAAGCAATTAATTTATGTCTCTGAGCAACAGGACGAACACCGCCATTAATGTGTAACTTTACTTTCTAAGGGCCCAATTGACAAAACTAATCTGAGACAAAATCCTAACTTTACGACTTTCGGTATTCACAAAGGGCATTTAGGAGTAGTAAGTTAGGATTTTGTGTCAGTTAAACTTACGTTTTGGTCTAAAGTTAAACTTAAGACAAACTTAAGTTTAACTGAGATACAATCCTACCTAAATGCCCTTTGTGAATACACCACCAGGTGCTATACGGACTGGAGGAACACTATCATACATCCAAGGAGACTGATTGAGCATTTCCTTGCTCCCGCGAGTCGGCCGCTGTCAGTGGGAAGGCTTCACCTATCATTTTGAAACGCCGATTTGATAAATAATTCTGGAGACCAGGTTTAAGTGGCACATCAATTTGAAGGTGCACTTCCTGTTCATAGAAGCTTCTTGAGTGTTGAGACAATTATGGGTCCATAACGGCACATTATCTTGAAGGTTCACGCCCTGTACACATTCGAGTTTTTGGACTAATAGGGTTTTCATCCACAGCCTTCTCCTCATTTACCCTGACCAGGGATCCTGTCTCCTTCGAAATAGTGAACAGATATACTTCACTACTTATATGTAAATATCTACACGGACGATACAACGCACAGCAACTATCTACATCTATTCGCCACAACAATACTGGCGGATTTACCCACAAGGATCTACCACGCCCTGAAGAAGTTCCGTGAGGGACGAAACGCGTCGGCTGTTCTTACGTACAAATGGAACAATAAAGTGGATTTTTCAATAAAAAAAATATTGGACATTATTTGCATTGTCTTTGTTATAAGCTAATGATACAGATTGTGATAAATTCGAGATGTGGTGCACCTGTGCTTTTGAATGAAATTATGTTAAGTTCTATTTAGAACTATCACTGTGATGGTGGGTGGTTATTCAGTGTGCACACAAGCCCCCGTTTAGAATATATGGGGAATTTACTTTTGGGGTAACTTTGGTTAGGTGCATTGACAAAGAAGGTTCCACCGTCTGTCTTGTTTTGCCCTTTGTGAATACCGAAAGTCATAAAGTTAGGATTATGTCTCAGATTACTTATGTGAATCTGGCCCATAGTCTTTAGCTTTACCAAAACAGGAATCAATGAAGAAAATTGACTATTTCATGATGAGCATTCAGGTTTTAATTCACCAAAATCAGTCCCATATAAGCAGTTGTAATGAAACTGAACAGACAGGCACTTGCGGCTGTACGTAAGTCGAGGTAATGGAGACAATTCATGATATTTCGCTTCAGTGCTTCTATTTATCGATGCACCGCTGTCGATGATGCAAGGTATCGAGCAGTCATTTATTTTTAATGTTATTTTCGGACAATGTTTGTATAATTGTGGTGTTTTAACATGTCATCTTTTCTTTGACTGACATTTTTCCTCACATGCGGCCAGTCCCTCATGCACTCTTTTCGCAGAGGTAAACATAAACATGGCACAACCATCTTCCTCACTTTCACTGTATATTGAGATGGACAAACTGGTTACTGATGATAAAGATGACAATTGACTTCTGTGTCAATTTGCCTCAATTGATGTCGCTTCTTGGCCTTGTGGGATTACCTTGCACTTTGCCTCTGGAATGTTCTGGTGGCCATTTTGTTTTCGTGCTGTGACACACTTGCTTTTTCCTTCACTTTACAACTGTCACAAAACTCTTTCTCACAGACTTTACATGTCTGTCTAAGGGAGGGACATTTGCCTTCATGTGGAAATGAAAATCCACATCTCAAACATAACTTCTTTTTATCTGTGGACAACACTTTGTTTCCTCAATCTTCTGTTTTAGCTTACTTTTCATGCTCATGACTAATTTCCTTTGAGCACCTCTGGCCTCCATGTCTGTGTCTTTCAGCATGCTCCTCAGTTCTGGCACTCATGAACACTCACTCCAGAATAAGGGCCTGATTATGATATCAGGCGGTTGGACCGCCGTCCGTTGTTGCAGTGGTCAGGAGACCAACAGACACGCAGTTGGAGGTCTGACCATTCAATTACGATATGACCGCCATGGTGGCAGTCGGAATGTGCTCCTTTACACTGCAGCTTGTGCTGTAGCCCAGAAAAAGGGCTGCAGCACAGGTCAGCATGTTAAGGAGCACTTAGTGCACATCCATGCACCATGTGCCATGCACAATGTAGTGATTGGCACACAGTACATAGATGTGAGTGGGGGCAATACCTATGCCCCTAGGGTCACTTTTCAGTGTTCTACGTGGAACGTCCCATTCCAACAGCCTTTTCAGGGCGGTCGGACCACCATGAAAAGGCTGTCAGAAAGGGACATCATAATCCTGAGGACAGTGCCTGCCTCAGCACTGTCACCATTCAAAGGATACAATTCCGACCGCTGCCCCGACGGGATTGTGGATCCTGTCGGAAGGGGCGGTCTTCCCACCCAATGGATTCGGTCTGACCGCCTGCATCATAATGCAGTGGTTGTACCTAAGAGCTGTCTGTTGGTGGGACCGCCACTGATGGCCTGTTGGTTGTGGTCCCACCCACATCGTAATGAGGCCAGAAGAGTTTCTCTTAGCATTTGTCATCTAATTGAATCTGACAAGCATCCATCAATAAGTCTGAGGTCGCATAGCTTCCTCAGCATATCATTCATTGAACTTACAGTGTTTGATGAGCATATCAAGTCCTCCACAATTTCATTAATGGTTTCACTAACTCTTTGGCTTTCTTGGCTGAAAATATATCTTTCATAATCAACATTTAGTATGAGATAAAATGTCCTTAATCTGACAATATGTATTCTCTTCATCAGTCCACAGCATTTTCTTTATGACTTCTTTTACACCATCACCAGCAAGATGGTTAACATCTGTTTATTGTATTGTCAGAACAAAAAAATCACCACCTACAACCATCCGGCCAATGGGAAAACATCATAGAGTAAGAAATTAAAGAGAGACTAGGAAGGAAAGAGAGAGGAAGAGAGAAGGGGGGAGCGAGGAGGCCAGCACTGGCTATTATTTTATGCCTCGAATGGGCATCTTCTTGCGGCTTGCGTTCCTGCTGCAGGGATGTCTCTGAATCTTGAATGGGATCTCTGGTAAGTCCGAGCACACAGAGATACATAGGGCATGTAAGCTCGTTAAATTGAGTGGATAAGAATTCCAATGTGGATTTCCAGGTTTTGTCAAATCGGGGGAGTCTTTGCGATATGTTAGCAGTTATCTTTTCCATTCCCACCACTTCCCATAACTTATGTACCCAATCTAACCTGGTTGGCACGTCCTCTGTACCCCAACTGGCCAGTAGTACTAGCTTATCCGCCCCCAAAAACAGAGTAATAGCTCGTCCCCGCCATGTTCTAAGGGGGTATGTTAATGAGTTCGGAAGGCCTGGTAATATGTAACTTGGAAATCGTGGCAGGTTGGTGTCATATGTATGTTTATGTCAAGTAAAATGGCTTCCCAAAAGGGCTGTATCTTAGGGCAGTCCCACAGCAGATGGGTCAAGGTGCCTATTTGGCCGCAGTAGAGCCAGCAATGAAGGTCCACCCCTGTTTTCCAACGCGCCGCACTACCCTACCTGCGCTGAGCTGGTGTCTTACTTCGCTGTGTGGGTGCAATTAAAAAGGCATACATATCTGACAATAAACGTTTGCCCGAAGGTTCTAGCAGCCACGGCCCCTGGAGGGAGTTCCGGTGGGGCATAAAGGCGGGGTGGGGGGTGCTAAAAACCGGAATAGGGATAATTGGAGGTAAGTAAACAATTTAATAAATAAAACGAATTTCGTAGCGAGCCTTGTATCGCAAAATGCGATGCAGCGCGCTACAAAATTCTGAGGAACACCCATATTCCCCTAGGGCATTGCTTGACGCCAGTCCCTGAATCGCCTCGTCTGGCATGATATCTGCATCTAGCTTATCTGCATCTATGGTCGGGAGAGAAGCAACAAGTGCTTGAGCAACATAAGTTGCCATCGCTGCTTTATCAGAGGGGTCTGCAGTGTAGAGAGCTGTGTAGAAGTTTTCAAATTCAAGGGCTATTAGGTCATCCCCTTGTACTGTGTGTCCCTGTGCAGTCTCTATCTCAGCTATATATCGTTGGAGTGCTTGGGATCGTATCTGGCACGCCAACAGCTTCCTGGCCTTATTCCCTCTCTCATAAAAGCGTTGCTTGGTGCGGGGGAGATAATATTCAGCCCTATCGAGGTCCAGTGCTTTCAGCTGCTTGCGAGCAGTGTTAAGCTGGTGGCGCACCCATCTCCAGCTCTTTAACCTGCACCTCCAGTCGGCCCCTTTTTTCCCTCCTATCCCTATTCAGTCTGGCCGCTATCGTGAGAAACCGTCCCTGGATGACTGCTTTCAGTGTGTCCCACAGTAAGTGTATGTGCATGTGACCATCATCATTGGTATCTAAAAAGGTTTGTATGGCCTCTTGACCCTCTTTAATATTAGCTTTGTACGTAAGCAATTTATGTTTAAGTCTCCATACCCTGTGTCTCTGATAGTCCCCCTCTAGAAGCCATGAAAGGCTAATGGGTGCGTGGTCTGAAAGCGATGCCGTGCCTATAGTGGTGTCCATTATCCCCAGGGTAACTTTTGGTGTGGTTAAAAAGAAATCCAGCCGGGCGTAGGATTGATGCGCCGCTGAGAAGAAGGTGTAATCCCGGGCCATAGAGTTATGTTGCCGCCAGGCATCCGCAAGTCCCATTTCCATCAGCCAGTGCTGCATGGATGCCAATAACGCACCCAGGTGGCCCGCCAGTTGCGTGGTTCTGTCAAGAGCAGGGTCTTGTACTATGTCATAATCTCACTCTATAATGAGGCTCGCACCGAGCCTCCCAAAATCGAGCCAATTGCATCCCTAAGGAACCCCTCCTGTCCCTCATTAGACCCACAGAGTGATGCCAGTGTATACGTGTGGCCTCCCATAACCACCGAAGTGCCAGCACCCCTCCCGGTATGTCTGTCTGCACCCATAATATCCTACAGGGAAAGTGAATTGCAAATAGCACTGCTACCCCTGCCTTCTTCCCCGGCATGGATGAGAAAAATTGGTGGTCAAACCAGCTTGACTGGAGGCACGTCTAATCTGCGAATTTCAGGTGGGTTTCTTGCAAAAGGCAGACATCGCATTTAATTTTTTTAAGGTATGATAGGAGTGCCCTATGTTTTGCTGGGGAGTTAAGGCCTCATACATTGAGACTTACTATTAAAGTGTTAAGGGGCACCATTGAGGCTTTGTAGGTGTATGTGCTTCAGGTCAGGTGTTCCCTCCCTCCCAACATTCTTTGGTCCCTTTATATGGTGGACCACCTGGTGGATCGTGCAGCCTGAATCTTCCAAGTTGGGTGGATCTAAATAGTCTTCATCCCTCCCCTCGGGATGCATGGGGATTAGTAGGCCCCCATCCCTGGATGTGTTAGCCCTTTCGTGGTAAAGTGGCCTTCCCTCACCCATTCCCCCCAGGTTTCATAACTTGTAGGATTTGTAGGGTGGCCCTAAGTACTATGTAGCCAGAGATCCCCGTGTAACATCGGACCTGCCCTCCCCACGCCCTCGCAGCAGGCCCCGGTATGAGGCGCCCAATTATTTGTAGTTCCTGGCTGGGGAGGAGGTGCGCCAAAGAGACGCCAAAGAGAAACGAAAATAAATAAACTTCTATGAAAGAGAAACTTAGAATGTGATATCAACAAAAGGTGTGCCCAGCCTTGGGCACCAAACTCACCCTGGCGCGTGGGTCCATCTGGCCAACGACAGTGCATCACCATCCTGCTCTACAGAGGATGGAAAGCGGACTCCGCCTCCAATGGCCATTCCACTTTCTTGGCCCGGATCCACTGCCAACTGGCGCACTTATGAGAGCTGGTAGACGTCCCGAAAGCCTTCTCATTCTGCTGCCTGCTCTCCTACGCTGTCTCCGGCTTGCAGTTGTTTGATAAGTGCAGCTCGTTCCTTCTGGCTTTCTTTTTCTGCGGGCTGTGTGTGAGAGACCTTCCCGATACGGCGTCCTCGTCTCCGTTTCGCTGCTTGCTCAGCTCCATCCTCACTCTGTTGTTGGTCCTCAGATTCGCTTGCCACAAAGTTAACTCCCAATGCATTCTGCGCCTCTTGAAGGGACCTTACTGCATGCGTTTCTTTGTCCCACGCAAAGAGCAGTTTGGAAGGATGTCCCCATCTGTAGTGAATATCATGATCGCTCAGGAAAGTAGTACAGGGCGCAGGGCCCTGCGGTGCTGAAGCGTTATCTGGGAGAGATCGTGGTAAATACCCACCTGCAGGCCCTTGAATTGGATAATCGCCTTGTCCCGGGTGGCCACCATATTAACTTCTTTTTGGCGAGAGGAGTGGAGGCACCTGAGAATGTCCTGTGGCTGGCCGGGTTCTTTGCTGGATGGCCCGCCCTGTGCTTGCAGTCTAACAAAATCTTTTGATCTTCCAATGCCGGGCTGTGTATCGAAAAAGCTGGGTCACAAATTCCCCCAGTTTCCCTGCATCTACATGAAAAGGGACTCCCTTGATACGTATTTCTGAGCGCCGGGCTCTATTTTCCAAGTATTCGAGGCATAGCTCTTCGTTACGATCTCACTGATCTATCAACTCCTGTGTATGTGAGTGAAGTTCTTCTGCCCTACCATCGCCTGCCCTTTCCAAGGTATCCACCCAGTCTCCCAGCTCAGTGATGTCCATTCTGACTTGTTTAAGATCCATGGAGACCTCCTGGGACCATGCCGCAAAGTCGTCCCGCAGTGAGTTGAACAGTTGTTCTATGAAGCGCCGCATGATAGGTTCTTCTTTTCCCTGTTCAGCATGAACCAGATCCCCGTCCTGGGCCTGAAATGATACCACTCCACGGCTTGTCCATCCGTCCACTTGCCCCCAGGTTTCTGCTGGAGATCCTTAATATTGGACTCTTTCTTAGGCCGAGTGGACGTCATTTTGATGGCTGTGACTGTTATATTCTGTGGAACTCCCAGATCACTCCCAGGCTATGGAGTATGGTGGCTATCAAGTGCAGTCAATCAGATGGCCCCAGTAGGCCTCACTACTTGTGAATCCCACCACAAGCCTGGTCCTGCTGGCCTGGCACCTGTTATGTTATCTTCTGTTTATTCCCGGCCCAATTGATCTGAGCTTCCTCCTATTGTCTATATCGCCCCTGGCTTCGTCAGGCTCCTGGCCCCTCTGTTTCTCCCAGACTCTCCTGCAGCAGCACTCTGGTGGGGCGCTGTTCCTCCTCCTATGCTAAGCGTGTGCTCTTGCCACTTTGCGTCTGTACTTCAGGGGACCTAAAAATGGTGGCTGCCTCTTCCCCACTCCATCAGGGCCTGACGCGGCCCATCCCTCTATGCCTGTCCGGCTTAGAGGTTCCCAGAGGGTCAAAATTCAGGGAGTCCCCGTCTTTGCATCAGGTCGGCTGTCACTGAGGAGGCAGGCGTGTGCCGGTTCGGGGTTGACACCACAATCCGCCCCACTCGCTGCCAATAACGCAGGATACAGGTGTCCGCTTCTCAGACCTCCCATGAGTACTGCGCCTCACAATTCCCCCGTGCAGCCTCCCATGGGTATTTTCACACTAGGACAGTCTCTCAAGCCCGGAGCCCAGAGTTCGTGCGGGCTGTACTCTTTGAAGCTTTGAGGGCCTGTTACGGCACCTCCGACCCCCGCTGCTGCCTTACTTGACTGTACGGGGCCTCATGGACAGGCCTACCGCTCTTTGGTCTGCGGCCTCGCTCCACTGCTCCGGGCATCTCTGACACACCAGTCAGCTCTTCCACTCCTTCTGAGCGGCCTGTTCTCACTGCGCCACTCCTCTGCATCTTCCCCAGATAGGATGCTGGTATTTCAGTGTCGTAGTGACTGCCAGCCAACTTCTTGAGTCCCCCCACCCCTTCCGGACAGCGGCGAATCACCGATGCCACCAGCGGCCAATCGCCTGATCCGGCATCTTGTAGAAACCACGATCGCAGCACCATCCAGGCTTCGTTGGCCATTAATAACGGTACAGGGTTCTTATGGGCCAGTTTGGGGGTCCCAGTGTGACCAAATACACGCTTTATTCTGCCGCGGGAAGCGGAGCTCCAGGGAGTCATTGCTACACCGCCGCCATCTTGGCCACGCTCCAACCAGCAAGATTTTTGAGAGATTTGATCATTTTTTTATCAGCCTCTTCAGGTCCATCAATGAAATCATCAAATGTCTCTATCCACCAGTATCGAAAGCGGGCAGTGGTGTAAAAAAAGGCAGCAGCATGATAACTAACTATGGGAGTGGCCGGCCTTGAGGAGGAGCTCTTTCTACCCCTGTCAAATGTTCATTTGAGCCTATGTCACTCATTTTATTGCTGAGGCCTTGCGATGGACTGGCCTCAGGGTCGTAATGGACCCTCGGGGAAAACTGTGGCTTTCTCCACGGTCTCCATTGGAACACTTCATTTGCTAGAGACCTCTGGAGTTGTTCTGAGCCGTCACCTGACAGCTTTGTTGGTGAGCTCTTCAAGTTCGGACAGCCCAATAAGCACAACGCTGGTGCTTCATCTTGGGTCATCTCGCCCAGTAATAAGGTCGCAATGCTTCTCTTATCGAGGCTATGGTAAGTGCAATGACAATATACTTCTTTCTTGAATAATCTGTCAGCCCACACTTCTGCCTGTATTGGTACGTACTTACCGTTTACAGGATTGCTCCATCTAATGAACCACTTTATGTTGCGTGGCGACGAAGTACCTTTATATATGGTTTGACCATCAGTTTCTCTACCATGAACATGTACATTATTTGCAATGGTTCCGTTTCCCTCATGTGCTTTACAGCGGCTGGAGTTTCACTTTGATCCCATGTGCATGAAGTGTCGACTCTGATCTTCAACAGTGGCACATGTGTCATGCACAAGCAATTTACTTGGACCACAGAAGACTCGTTGGGAGAGCAGGGTCACTCTTCGAGTTACTAATCGCCTATCTTGCTGCCATTTGTAGCATCTTTCCAGCCTGGGTACCTGCCAATACCCATGCCACACATGGAGTTTAGGAATACCCGTCTTTATTCTGCTGCATGTAACTACGAACTCAACATTCTAAAACAAGCTTTCATGGCATTGTGCTTTGACACCTACGTTGCAGCTTTACAGAATCCGTTAGAAGTCAAAAAGGTTCTGTTTCTAAAATATCAGAGACACTACATCCAGGTCCATATTTATCAACATTTGACGCAGGGCAACACAGCAAGACAACTTGCAGCTTTTTGCTGAGCTGCATCAAATGGAGAGGGAAAGAATGTGGCACAACTATCAAGATATGGCATACTCCTTCTCTCCCCTTGTGCTAGTGCACTTTTGGTTGCCAAGCACCACCATGGTGCAAAGGTGCCTGTGTTACAGGCAGGATCATTTTTGTGCAGGAAGAGACAACTTCCTGCGCAAAAACAATCCTTAGAGGCGTTTTACTCTTTCTAAGTGTGCAGCAGAGAGTATCACACTTACAAAGAGGAAACAATGAGAAGAAATAAACATATTTATCAGCATTCAAGCTCTACTGGGAAGGCAGACAATTTTGATGCATTCCTAGGTTTACCAGTCTTGGTAAATCTGGGAATGCGCCAAAATTCATGGGTGGATGCATGGGAACACCCTCACCCCACCCATGCAATGCCTTCTCTGTGTAGAATAACGTAAGGTGGCAACTTGCGCTGCCTTGCTTTACTCCTGATTTACCAAGCAACGCTGGCCTTACGTGGCTTAGTAACTCTGACTTGATGATTGCGTTGCCCCTGTGTCACCTTGAGTGACGCACGATCAACACAATTCTTTACTGTAGGGCAGATTTACGACTTCTGGCGCATCTCTGCTAATCAGCAGGGATGCGCCATAAGAGTTGAAATGCATCTGCCAACCCGTGCACCACCACTGATGCGCCGCATTTACAATGCGGCGCACCGTGGCGCCGGATGGGCAGATGCGTGTCGCATCCCCCAGTGGAAAGGCAGCGCATCGCTGGAGCTGCGTCACAAGCGCGGCGCTGCTCCAGCAAGGCTCGGGGTGCCCCTATTCCCAACATGCTGCGTCAATCCTTACGCCTGCTTCAAGCAGGCGCAGGGTTTTGACGCAGCATGGCCTTAAAAGTGACTGAGTGAAATCTTGTACATTTCACTCAGCCACTTTTAGGAGGCGTTCCTGCGCCGGAACACCCCCCACCCCTGCGCCGGAACGCCACATGTGGCGCAGGGCTTTACAACGTGACGCATCTCCCAGATGCATCACATTGTAAATACCCCGCAGCATGGCGCTTGCTTTGCACTGCGTCACAAAACTGACGCAACGGCGGCGCAAATGTGTCGTACGGGGCTTGTAAATCTGCCCCCTAGACTTATGGACTTGCCATCGTCTAGGAGATGTACCCATGTGAGCCAACCTAAAAGAGGGTTCCCACATCAATTCATCCCAGTTACATAATACACTTCCATTCACACAGAAAGGATTCTATAAATACATTATGATATATTTATTATTTAATTTGCAAGGTTTTCTGTATCTCCAAAAATGTTGCCTTGCTGCCAATATACAACCCCGTACAGCCTTGGGACGCCTTGAGCGGATCCCAGAGCCTTGTTTCGTGTATCCGACAGATTTGTCCTTGTTATTCTTAACCAAGTTTTCCACATTTTCAAAAAGAGACCCATAAAACGCTGCCAGAATATTTATAACGGAAAATCCGACCAACAATAAGGTTTTAAATCATCGAGTTAAACGTAGCACAAAAATAATTATTTTACACCTATATTTCCAGCACCGTGAAACTTAAAGCATTATGAAAATATATTTTAAATACCTGAAACCTTAAATACCTAATTCGTAACAAATAATCAAAATGTAAAGCTCAGTAAAATTAGTCATGGGCGGAAAATCCGTTCCGCTCGCGGATTTTGCGGATTTTCGGGAAATCCGCAATCCGCGAGATTTGCGAATCTCCCGCAAAATCCGCAAATCCGCGAGCAGCGGATTTTGCTCGCACTGCTCGCACTGTTCGCGTGAGTTCGCGTGAGTTCGCGCCCCGCGAATAAGTGCAAAATTGCAGAAATACGATTTTAGCAAAACTGAAAGTAACTACTTACCAGGTTCAAAAGTTCAGGCTCATCATTAGTAGCCATTTCCTGTAGAGCTTCCTGAGGGGCCCCTCCAGAGTTCAGTTGCCAGTTGAAACTATTATGTGACCCTGCTCTGAACCTCAGAATAGTTACACATATGCCACAAAGGTCCTGAATTACAGCTAAGGGAGACAAGCAGGAGCCAGGCTGGAAGTTAAAATCCATTAATCAGCCCCTAATTCATTATTGTCAGTTGGGGCAGGGCAGGTGTTGTAACTAATTTTGCAACAATGAAAGCACTTAGCAAGTGCAAAAGATCACTAATCAGGAAGCACTAAGGAAGCAGGTGCCAGCTAAAAAAATATTCTGTGACACATTAATCAGCCCCAAATTAATTCAGGTCACTTGAGGCAGGGAAGGTGTGCTTTGCTTTGCCGAAAATAATGTACACTGGACAACCAGAGGGTGTGGTGATGAAACAGAGGGTGGCATGGGTGGGCCAGAGGGTGGCATGAGTAGTCAGAGAGTGGCAGTGGTGACAGAGAGTGGCAGTGATGAAGAAGAGTGTCCCAAACAGGCTGGACACGTAGAAACAACAAGTTCGCGAAACTTGCGACCCGACAGGTAAGTTCGCAATTTGCGAAAGTGTACAAAACCCTCGCGAACTGGCAGAAACACGGGCGAACACAAAAAAAAAATCCGCAAATTCGCGGGAATTCGCGGATTTTGCGGATTGCGAATCCGCAAATCCGCAAAATTCGCGAACGCGAGATCCGCAAAATTCGCTCATGCTTAAGTAAAATTGCTGATCTACATTGTTAAGAGGAATCGAAAGAGTCAATAAGACTTCTTTTAATAACTGAAACTGATTCGTAATTGTTTGTGAGTTTATGTGAATATGTGATTGTGAGCCTGGTTGAGAGATGAATGCAAGATTTAGCTAATGGTTGGATGACACTGGGTGATGTATGACTGGATGAGTGAGTGCATGGCTTCATGAGTGAATGGTAGGCAAGTGGACAGTGAGATGAATAGGTGAATGAGGGCAATGATGGCTGCTAGATGAATGAGTGAGTGTGTGGAAGGATGAATAGATCAGGGAGTGCATGAATGAACTCTGCATGAACTGACGAGTGCTTGGGCAGGTAGATAGGTGAGTGATTGGATTACTGAGGATGGATGAATGGAAGTGCAAGATGAAAACTGATTCCACTTATGGATGAGTGAATTGACTGTCCCTCCTCTCACACGTGTTTCCGTCTTCCAATATGTCTATCCCCCATCCATTTCTCCATTAACCCCTTCCATGCTGATGACGGCCCCCAGCCGTCATGCATCACGATGCTCGTGTGCTGATGACTGCTGGGGGCTGTCATGAACCCGCCCACTCTTTAAAACGGCCGCACAGGCGCAGAATCGCAGCCGCGCCCAAGGGGTTAAACCACCCACTCTTGCTTCCATCATTTCATCAGTGTATACCTACACAACAGCCATGTAAGCACCCTTTATCCACACTCTCAAGCATCCATCTATTTATTCATGTATCCACTCGCACTCAAGCATCAATAATCATCTTCCCACGCAGTCGCACCTTATACATCCACTTCTGCCTGCATGTGTGCCTGTATATGTATAGGCCGTGAGTGTATGTGTATTTCAGTATGTTCTTTTTCTTTGTATTTGCCCCTCTCCCTGTGTTGCTTTTTTAAAAACCTTTTTAGTTTTAACAAATAACTATGGATTGTACATCTACAGATATGTATGGCATGATACAGGAAAACGACCAGCAGACACCTTATAAGGAATCATGACAGTTACAGCCCAGGCTAGCTAGCCCGCTGTGTCCATTGACTGATTTATTTAAACCAGTCAGAGCAGAACATGCTGTTTATCTTTGGTATTCCAGGGCCCAAAGTATTATTTAATTTCAATTGACTCACTAATGTATTGCCACTTATGTTTAAACTTGCCATGCCAAGTTTTGTTTACTGCTTTTGGACTTAGATGTTTATGTTATATACACTGTTAAAAAAATACCCTGCTGATTTTAATTATGCTGCATCCCATGAAGCCCAATTTACGAAGTTGTCAAACACAGGATGCTATTTCACATATGCTAATTGCATGGGCCAGTCCCTGGAAAGGCTTCTCACGCCACACCCGTTTTGGGGCCCCATCAGATTGTTCCGCTCACTTAAAGCACTGGCGTTGACAAGATCATCAAAAATAAAAATGATGTGTGACAATGGGCCTCATGTATTAAAGATTTTTATGTTCGCAAACAGTGCAATTCGGTAAAACCGTCCGTTTGCGAATACAAAATTGCCTTTCGTTTATGAAAGGCTTTGTAGTCGCAATTTTAGTTAACCACAAAAATTGTGATCACCTAAAATTGCGACTACAAATAGGGATCCGAAAATTGTGATTCTGTTAGCACATTTTCCAAATGCAAACTGTGTATTTAGGAAAATGCAATGAACATTGATTTGAAGTGCAAACTTTGAAAAATGAACAAAACTGCATTTTTCAAAATGTAGCGCACACATGGCCCTAAGACATGTGTGCGCTTTACATATGCACACTTATTTTTTGGGGGTGCTTCAGGGTGCCCTTAGGTCCCCGGGCACCCTTGGCATGGCATTACCTAATTTGCGATACCAATTACGTAATTCTGAACCAATCAAACACTCACACCCAGTCAGAGTGGGCTAAAGAACGGTGATGGATTAAACCCAGATCTTTTGACTGGGTGTGAGTGTTTGATTGGTTCAGATGCTACGTCCATTACCACCCCCTTTTGTACCGCTTTTGGCCGCCATAAGTGTGGCAGGGTATGCTCAGACGTGAGTCCCTTGCTCACTTTGCCACTGTATTCAAGCAAGCCGGGCTGAAGACGACTGGAATGCCAGAAACCGGTCCTCGGAAGCTTGTTTCCGGTCCAGGGAAGGCATGGCTTGGCAGTTCGGGCTGGACTGTTCCCATGAGGCACAGGGTCAGACTGATTTGCATATAGCCATGTCCGAACTGGGGTGGCAGAGTGGGATAAAGAACGGTGATGGATTAAACCCAAATCTTTTGACTGGGTGTGAGTGTTTGATTGGTTCAGATGCTCTGTCCATTAGCACCCCCTTTTGTACCAGTTTTGGCTGCCATAAGTGTGGCAGGGTATGCTCAGACGTGAGTCCCTTGCTCACTTTGCCACTGGATTCAAGCAAGCCGGGCTGAAGACGGCTGGAATGCCAGAAACCGGTCCTCGGAAGCTTGTTTCCGGTCCAGGGAAGGCATGGCTTGGCACTACGGGCTGGACTGTTCCCATGAGGCACAGGGTCAGACTGATTTGCATATAGCCATGTCTGAACTGGGGTGGCAGAGTGGGCTAAAGAACGGTGATGGATTAAAACCAGATCTTTTGACTGGGTGTGAGTGTTTGATTGGTTCAGATGCTCCGTCCATTACCACCCGCTTATGTACCACTGTTTCTAATAGGTCCAACAGCACTAGATCTTTATTAGATAAGTCAAGAAGGGGGAGGAATGCATGTGGACCTAGCAGTACAAGGTTAGGGTTAGTGGAAAGTTCATGTTAAAGATGTTGTTGAGATGTTTGTGGACCCTGACCCAGTATGAAAATATCCCTTTGCATGTTAAAAACATGTGTTCAGAGTCCCCAGGTGCTTTTTTACAAGACCAGCAGCAGCAGAGATCAGAATCAATTGTTTTCAATTTGAATGGTCTTGATGGGGTCCAGTATATGAAGTGCGCAGCAAAGAATCGTATCTGGGTTAATGACGGAATTATTTTATTTCTAAAAAGATTAGTGGATATGTTGGGCCAATTAGAATCTGGTATGAGTGGTGCATTTGAGGCTTGAAGGTGCTTAGACCAACGTTTCTGAACGGCCAGAGTAGAGGTAACTTGTGAACTTTGTAATAGTTTGTAGAATTTTTGATGTTAAGTCTCCGCCATTGCTAGCTTGTTGAATAAACTGAAACAGACCAGAGGGGAGGAGTGGGCACCAGTTTAGGGAGTTTTGCCTTAATTTTTAAGAAGTTGTAGAAATACTGTTGGATAGAGAGTATTTCTCTTGAAGGGATGCAAAAGTAAGGGGAATGCCATCAGAGAATAGGTCAGATATTAAGTTGATGTCTTTTGCCACCCAAATGGGGTCTATTGTGGTTGATGCTGTTTTGGAGTTGTTCCTCAATGATAGGGCCGTAGATTTACCTAGATAAGGGACAAATACTTATCAGCTATCTTAAGAGTGCGAATTGTGTCAAGGAAAATATGACTGGAGAGGGGGTAACACTAAATTAGGTATTGTCAGCATTCCAGGCAGTGAGTAGGGAAAAATGAAGTGAAGTTGAATCATATGCCATGGGACTGTTGTAGCGGGGCTAGTGGCAAGGTAGTGTGCGCCATGTACAGCAAAACATGCTGTTTGGTAATTATACCAGTTAGGGAGAGCACACCCTCCCTCTGAGCATGGCAATCTGAGTTTCTTAAAATTAGTCTGGGCTTCTTTTTTGACCAGAGACAGTCAGAGACTAGTTTGTCATTTGTGGTGAAGAAGGACTGCGATAGACGTATTGGAAGCATATTGTATAAAAAGTTCACTAGGGGCGTAATCATAATTTTCAAGATCTCTAGTCTCCCCACCATGAGATAAATTTGGCGGACCAAGAGGATAGTAGCTCTTTGGTTTTGTGTTTTCTGGTCATTGTATAAGGTTGAATCTGTTAGATTATTCGAGAACCAAATGCCTAAATATTTAATCATTTTGGTTGCCATTGAAGACCGAATTGACCAATGCAGAAAAAAGGGCAATGAACACTAAGCAGAATTACTTCCATATTCTCTCTATTTAAGGAGTAGCCAGAGAAACTCACAAAGGAAGGAATCAGAGAGATAATTTTGGGATTATTGCATTGGGATTTTCGGAGAATATAAGTATATCGTCTGAATAGGCAGCCATTTTGAAAGTGAGGGAGCCAAAGTTGACACCTTTAATATCTGGGATATTGTTAATCATGTCCAGTAAAGGGTCTAGCAATAGGAGGAGTAGAAGGGGGATAGTGGACAGCCTTGGCGAGTACCCTGATGTAGGGAATAGGAGTAGACAGTGCTCCGTTGAATCTAATTCTGGCTCTGGGTTCAACATATAGAGACATGACCATGGAGGAGAAGAAGTATCTTAAGTTGTATCTGTACAGCACCACCTCAAGAAAGGGCCAGTATACTTTACTGAATGTCTTTTTGACATTTAACGCAGTGGCTAGAGTGACCGAACATAAGAGAACAGAGGCTTTTTCAAATGTGTGACAAAAAAGGCAGGTATTATCGCATGTCAATCTGGCCTTAATCTGGCCCAAAGCAAGATTGGGAGTGATGAATCAATTCAAGAATGAGAAACTCTAATCGTTTGGCCAGGATGTTTGCATAGATTTTCGCCTTCAAATTTGGTGGGGCGATAGGACTATAGTTCTTGGAATCCAGATGGTCTTTCCCCTCTTTAGCCTAGACCACTACAGTAGCATCAACTGCGGAGCCGGTGACTTTGCTTGAGGTGGTAAAATGACTGAATAATGACTCCAGTGGCAGTGGCAGTAGGATTGTGCCACAAAGGGCCTTGTAGAAATTGATGGGGATGCCATCAGGCCCGGGAGCTTTGCCCCAGGGATACGTTTAATTGCTTGAATGATTTCTTTGCTGTCAATTGGTTTGTTGAGGGGAACTGTATCTGTTTCTGAGAGAGATTTCATGGGAATGGCTCTAAGGAAGTTGGTGCACACCTCTTTTGAGGCTGTGATCTTAGGGATATAATAGCGAGGTGTAAACATTTTTAACGGTTTCTGGAATGTTTGATGCCTCAGTCACAGTAGGTCCTTGGAAGTGTCATAGCAGTTATAAGGGAATTATTTGTGTTTGAATCTTAGATATGCAACAAGAGATTTTCTCAGTTTTATTTAGATAAAAGAGTTTTTTACTCTTTTGTGCCTGAAATTTAAGGTGCACTTTCTTGCTGGTGATAGAATTAGATTAATCAGGGTAGAGCTCTTTGAGTGTCTATATAGAGATGTATTTTCTTTAATCACTTTTTTACATTTGAGAAATAGATCTTAATATCTTTGTTTTTTTTAGCCATCTGACTAATACAAA
The DNA here is from genome assembly GCF_964263255.1 of Lissotriton vulgaris. Taxonomy (NCBI): domain Eukaryota; kingdom Metazoa; phylum Chordata; class Amphibia; order Caudata; family Salamandridae; genus Lissotriton; species Lissotriton vulgaris. The sequence goes on along the minus strand of NW_028252369.1, from coordinate 6,006 downwards.
ACTCTCTAGTGGCACATTTTTAGAGCGTTCTCTTGTAAAAATGGAGTAATTTCTTTTCCCAGTCATTGTCTGTCCTCATCAGAATCTAAGATCTCAGAATTCATATACCATGAGCCTTTCTCAGAGTGAATATGGGAAATGTTAAATGAGATCATGATGGTTGGAGACTAGGATAGAGTCTATTGAGGATTGAAGAGAGTCTTGAAGAAGTCCAGCACTCACCAATATATAATCAATCCGAGAGAAGGTGTTGTTGGCAGGCGAGAAGAATGTAAAAGTGCACCCTGTGGGATTATAGAGTCTCCAAACAGTTTATGGGTCGTGCATAGATTCAGCATGGATTTGTGTGCTTTGGGAGGTCTATATTTGAAAGCTGATTGCCTATCAAGAATCACATCCATGGACAGATTAAAGTCACCCCCAGAACAATATGTCCAATAACGTATTATAAATTACTCAAAAGTATGCATATAACTTATTTAAAGTAAGTGTAATGATCATAGTAATATTTAAATAAATATTATAAAATGTTTTTAATTATCTATAATGTTCTGACCTATAAAATATAATTATTTCTATTTTTAAACAGTTTCATTTTGTATTTATTTTAACATAAGTTTCTATTGGGTTTTATTTTAAGTCCCTATCTCCATTATTTTTTATGGTATGGTGTTACAATACCTTTGAGAGGCCATGGGTTGTGCTGGACTTACTCCAGCTCTAAAATGGCATACATTTACTACTGTACTGTGACCTCTTTTGCTGTACTAGTCCGAGGGGGGGGGGGTTCACATCCTTCTCTATACCACTCCCTAGCCCTCCAAATCCCCTCCTTCAACATCCCTCACCCCTCTACTTAATTTGTAAATATTCCCCATTTTTCAATTACTGCCCTATGTCCCTCCCACACTTAGCGCTAAAACGTATATCTACGTCTGCGTAGACTTCAAAGTCTTGTTAATAGAAACAGATGGGACAGGCGGAGGTGTAGATGTCTGCACGTAGTTTGTGAATAGCATTTTGTAGTATGCTTGTAGTACTATTGTAGCCCTTTTATTAACAGGCTCACGTCACTCGTGACACCTGTGAAGGATGGGTGTCAGGTGCATGTGTGCCCAGCCCTCGAGGGAGTGGCTGGACAGACCAGTGCCTGCTGAGACACTAGAACGTGTCCAGCAGGACACAACATTGGTGGGGACTCGTAGAGGGTCTGGTGGGAGGAGAAGCCATGATTCCTGGAGAAAATTAGACAGACTCAAAGGACCTAGGAAAGAAAAGAAACTGAATTGTGTTCAAGCCTTTAGAACAGTGACTTTCATTAATGCAATTCGTTAACAATCAATAAATATAAACTATAAAACTTCAGGCCATTACCTCTGCCCACTTACTCTATAGTATTTCCCCATTTCAGGAGGGGAGATGTGACACACAATGCACCATTGTGTCGCAATTTTATCAGTTCAGGTTAAATTCTAAATCCCATGGAGACGGCCATTTTGATCAGCACAATGCCCAAGTATTGCAGTATTTCACAAGAGCCCGTTCAGATCCTTTGGCTTCTAAAACATTTATGTGCAAAAGTTTAAATTGGCCCTATATTTAGGTCTCACCTTCCAGACAATGCAAGCAGTTTTTTTGCTAAAAGACCTACTGTCAGCTTAAAGTGGGCTAAGCTCCTGTCCATTGATTACCATGGGTTGGTTTTAGTCTCAGTCTTGTTTGCTTGCTTTTTTCATTAGCTTGTGTTGTCTTTCTTTCCTCTTATTGTGTTTGTCCATCCCACTGGAGCAATGCCTTGCAGCTTATTTTGTTTTTGGTTAAGCACTCCACGAGAGTGCATGTGATGTGTTTCCAGCTGTCTCCCTTGTGTACTTCTCTTCCCATTCCATGTTGCTGTCTCTTGCCCATGCGCTTCTCCCTGCACCCCTCACTGTCCATGATACTCTCTCTCTTGTGTTCATCAACACTCAAAGTATTGCTTTCTCTGCAATGTTTACTCACTGTTTACTGATAGATAAAACAATAACCTTTATTCCTACCACATATACACAGCCTATTCATCCCTACTGCACTACTTTGTGATCAGTTTTAATGTAGGAATGGGATGCATGTATGTAGATATATTTGCAGGGCGCAAAGCTACCTAGGAAGCAACTGAGCACCGAACAAGTGTTAAATACCTGTGATTTTGAGGCTGTGAACACACAGCACAACAGACAGGACCCCTCTGCATTGCTAGCACGTATTTTGTTTCAGTTGTAATTGCAACTATTCTCTTGTTTCTACCATCTTTTTTTAGATGGGCAAGTTCTTCTCTCAGTCTTGTAATAATATCACTCAGTCCGGATTTGCATCCAGATTCCAATTCCAGTCATGAAAGTTATTCAGTCTGGGTGTAAATGGAGATATATTTTAATGGTGCTCCTCTTTATATCAGTCTGTATCCAGATCCTGTGCTCCATGCAATAAGGAAATGCCTCTCTTAGGATACTATAAGAGCTTCCTCCTTCCCTTTTCATGGCATAGTCAAACATGGGCGCAGCAGGTCCTTTCTCCTGCAGCCCAGCCTTGGACAAGAGCATCGCAGTTCCTTTCGTCTGAGAGCCGCATTTCACCAGTGACAGACGGGGAATTCTGGATCAACTTCTAGATCAACTTTCTGCTGAATACTGGCACCAGTACTCCATCTGCAGGAAGAATTCCTACTGAAAACCTCATCTATTAAAACACTGTTTAATAAAATCCCAGATATTGTTTGCTATGTTGGGTTTTATTATTTGAACATTTAGATCATAAGCTTGCTCAATCCAAGATGGCCGAACCTCTTCAGGTTTATGTCACTTCCTGTTTAAACACCACAAAAGGGTAGTCCATTAGAGTCCAGTTGCATCACAATTGTTTCTGCTTGATTGCTTGCTCTCTACACTCCGTGGACTCTACGATGTCTCCAGTTCCTGCTTGTTATTCTTGCTCCCACCTTGCTGCTTGGGTTGGACAGCTGGAAACTTTTACTGGTTTCCAGTTTTTTTCTTCCTGCTGGATATTACTTTCTGGAGCAATACTAGACTCCCTGTTACAGACTGGCATTGACTTGGAACATAGTAGGACTTACCTGCGTACGAAGAAGGCTCTCAAAGCAAGAAGACTAGCACTTGACAGATACACATAATCATCTCCACAACATTTCCCTAGAAGCCTCTCCCTTCCCTATACATTTCCCTACTTGTCTGCAGTAATAGAAGAGCTCAGTCAGGATACACCCAGTCCCAAGGATCTCAAGTGTTTCTTATGTGTTATTTGTTACTACACTCCCCTTTCTTCATATTTCTCATTCTATTGGTGTATTTCATCACAATAACTTCCCTCTTTTCCTACTGTATTGGCTACAGCAATGTTGGCTTCCCCTTCCCATTATGTAGGCTATCCCATAAGTATGTTCTCAAAGATGACTATAGAACTACACCCTACATACTGCAGGAGTCATATTGACCGCTTTATAACTGTTGTAAGAGGAAACTACCTTTCTACAATGCTTGCTTTATAGGTTTGGTATGACACCAGAATATCTTGGAGGAGATATTGTCTGTATACAACAACAATTAATATCTGGGGGTCTGAGAAAAAGTCAGTAAGTCAAACAAAAGGACCACTATACCAAAACATGCAGAACAGCATCAGTGAGAGAGAGTAGGTAATAGCAGGCCAAGTCAAGGCTCAAGAGTATATGGAGAAAAATATTGTTCCCATCAGAAGCCACACTGTACCGCCCTTGTTGTCATCATTTGGGTTCTCCTTACCCAGGAGACGTAACGGCCAGTAAGTTGTTACCGTGACCGAGATGTGATATGAGGGCAGAACAGAAAGGAATGTTAGTGGCTAATGAAAAAAAAGCAGTGTATGGTGGTTTAAAGTGAAAAGTGAGGAGTAATAATAAAATTAGGTGAATAGGGTGGAGAAAGAATTTTATTAATATCCCCCAATCCCTAAGATTAAAAGGCAGGTGTGGGTGCAGGTTTTAAATAATAACCGTACTTTATAGTGGTCGACATGTTTCTGCATTCACAAGAAAAGAGTTTCTAATGCATTCTTCAGGACCTTGTTGGAAATACACTACTGCTTTATAAATAATGATTAACAAATAATGAAAAAATATCACCTGGGTGTCCCAGGCGTACTCAACCGTATACCATATATGTTGGTTGAGAGGCTTCACCCCACCTGGCTGCAGCGCAGGTAAAAGGAGCACCGCTCTTTCCGTCGGTGTCTCCGGGCAGTCTTCAGTACTTGGCAGTACATGTCGACCACTATAAAGTGCGGTTATTATTTAAAACCTGCAGGTTTTAAATAATAACCGCACTTTATAGTGGTCGACATGTTTCTGCATTCACAAGAAAAGAGTTTCTAATGCATTCTTCAGGACCTTGTTGGAAATACACTACTGCTTTATAAATAATGATTAACAAATAATGAAAAAATATCACCTGGGTGTCCCAGGCGTACTCAACCGTATACCATATATGTTGGTTGAGAGGCTTCACCCCACCTGGCTGCAGCGCAGGTAAAAGGAGCACCGCTCTTTCCGTCGGTGTCTCCGGGCAGTCTTCAGTACTGGCAGTACCTGCGCTGCAGCAGGTGGGGTGAAGCCTCTCAACCAACATATATGGTATACGGTTGAGTACGCCTGGGACACCCAGGTGATATTTTTTCATTATTTGTTAATCATTATTTATAAAGCAGTAGTGTATTTCCAACAAGGTCCTGAAGAATGCATTAGAAACTCTTTTCTTGTGAATGCAGAAACATGTTGACCACTATAAAGTACGGTTATTATTTAAAACCTGCACCCACACCTGCCTTTTAATCTTAGGGATTGGGGGATACTAATAAAATTCTTTCTCCACCCAATACACCTTTTTAACCTTTATGTTATGGCCCTCGCCAGTGTAATTAGGTCTTTTGGGTTTACGTTGGTGTCTGCGCTGATAATACCCAGATTGTTGTTACACTCTCTAACAACAATCACAACTCGGTGAGGCTTTCCAGAACTGCATGTCTACAATCAGCAACTGGAGGAATGACAACTGTTTGAAGTTGAATTCTTCAAAGACAGAAGTTCTTCTATTAGGGAACAATGTTTCTTTCTGGTTTCCCTCCTGGTGGCCACAAGATCTTGGAGCTCTTCCTACTCCTGCAACATTTATTTTTATTTTTATTTATTTTATAGCATTTGTAAGGCGCACAGCTACCCACAAAGGGTTTCCCGGCGCCGAAAAAACGGATCACGAGCTCAGCTAGATAGAGAGAAAATCCAAGGGTACTTATATGTCAAACAACCAGGTCTTTACACTTTTTCTAAAATTCCTGTAGTTTTCCTCTTTGCGTATTTGAATGGGCAATGTATTCCACAGGGTTGGACCCAGATATGAAAACGATCTCCCGCCCATTCTGGCCCGTTTGTACCTGGGAACCGCAAACTTCGCTGATGTAGCTGAGCGAAGATTGCGATGTGGAAAGTGGAGTTTGGCAAGATCTTGGAGATACTTGGGGGCGGTCCCAGCTTTAATTTTAAACATATAACTCAGGGTTTTGAAACGAATCCTGTTTTCGACCCTGAGCCAGTGTAGGTCCCTAAGATGTTTTGTGATCCTGGCGTGTCTGGGTATTCTACAAAGCAGTCTGGCCACGGCGTTTTGTACCAGTTGTAAGCGTCTTACTACTGCTTTGTTTGCACCCAGGTACAAGATGTTACCGTAGTCAAGCCGAGAGGTTACTAAGGCATTGACTACGGTCTTCTGGGTGGTAAGTGGCAACATCCAAACAATTTTACGGAGCCATCTGAGAATAGTAAAACATATGCCCGCTACTTTGTTGGCTTGCTGTGACATGGAGAGATTGTCATCTATGATGACCCCAAGATTTCTGACCTGGGTGGCTGGAGGCGGTAGCTTGCCAAGTGCTGTCGGCCAGTGGGGATCACTCCAAAGGTCCTTATCATTCCCTAAAAGG